>NC_048588.1:40108590-40218590 GCF_013265735.2 Oncorhynchus mykiss
GGTCATCAGTACAATCTAATGGCAGTGTTTCTAATTCAATAAGACAGAGGGAACCAACCCACCGTGATACCACTAATCTACCCCCACAAACATACACAGTCTGATACCACTACTGTTGCCACTCAAATCCAATCTTAATAAACAAGTACTGCTGTTTTCCTTTCCTCTCTGGTAGCTTAGTATAAACTGGGTGGTTCGAGCCCTGAATGAAGATTGGTTGACAGCTGTGGTATATCAGGCCATATACCACGGGTATGACAAAACATTTATTTTAACTGCTCTAATTACGTTGGTAACCAGTTTATAATAGCGATAAGGCAAACCTCGGGGGTTTGTGGTATATGGGCAATATACCACAGCTATGGGCTGAGTCCAGGCACTCCGCATTACGTCGTGCCTAAGAACAGCTCTTAGCCGTGGTATATTGGCCATATACCCCACCCCCTCGAGACGTATTGCTTCATTAATTGGCCAGAGATTCTGCTCAACCGTCATGTTCAGCAGTCAGGAAACAAAACCTCTGCAAATTGAAAGACATCCAATAGTCAAAGGTTAATGAAATACAAATCATATAGAGAGAAATAGTCCTATAATTCCTAGAATAACTACAACCTAAAACTTCTTACCTGGGAATATTGAAGACTCATGTTAAAAGGAACCACCAGTTTTCATATGTTAAACGTTAGCTGTCTTAAATGGCACATATTGCACTTTTACTTTCTTCTCCAACACTTTGTTTTCGCATTAACACTGGAGTGATAAATGATCAGATGGTCATGTGCAGGTAGAGATACTAGTGTGCAAAAGAGCAGAAAAGTAAATAAATAAAAACAGTATGGGGATGAGGTAGGTAAATTGGGTGGGCTATTTACCGATGGACTATGTACAGCTGCAGCGATCGGTTAGCTGCTCAGATAGCAGATGTTTAAAGTTGGTGAGGGAGATAAGTATCCAACTTCAACGATTTTTGCAATTCGTTCCAATCACAGGCAGCAGAGAACTGGAAGGAAAGGCAGCCAAATGAGGTGTTGGCTTTAGGGATTATCAGTGAGATACACCTGCTGGAGCACGTGCACCGGGTGGGTGTTGCCAGTGTGACCAGTGAACCGAGATAAGGCGGAGCGTTACCTAGCATGGACTTGTAGATGACCTGGAACCAGTGGGTCTGGCGACGAATATGTAGCGAGGGCCAGCCGACTAGAGCATGCAGGTCGCAGTGGTGGGTGGTATAAGGTGCTTTAGTGCCATCCGTTTTGTTACTGTGATAAACTGCATCAGAGTATTGCAGTAGAGTATTAGAAGCTATTTTGTAGATGACGTCGCCGAAGTCGAGGATCGGTAGGATAGTCAGTTTTACTAGGGTAAGTTTGGCGGCGTGAGTTTGTTGCGAAATAGAAAGCGAAATAGAAAGCCAATTCTAGATTTGATTTTGGATTGGAGATGTTTGATATGAGTCTGGAAGGAGAGTTTACAGTCTAGCCAGACACCTAGGTACTTATAGATGTCCACATATCCTAGGTCGGAACCATGCAGGGTGGTGATGCTAGTCGGGCGAGCGGGTGCAGGCAGCGAACGGATGAAAAGCATGCATTTCGTTTTACTAGCGTTTAAGAGCAGTTGGAGGCCACGGAAGGAGCGTTGTATGGCATTGAAGCTTGTTTGGAGGTTAGATAGCACAGTGTCCAAGAAAGGGCCAGAAGTATACCGAATGGTGTCGTCTACGTAGAGGTGGATCAGGAAATCGCCCGCAGCGAGAGCAACATCATTGATATATACAGAGAAACGAGTCGGCCCGAGAATTGAACCCTGTGGCACCCGCATAGAGACTGCCAGAGGACCGGACAGCGTGCCCTCCGATTTGACACACTGAACTCTGTCTGCAAAGTAGTTGGTGAACCAGGCCACGCAGTCATTAGAAAAACCGAGGCTACTGAGTCTGCCGATAAGAATATGGTGATTGACAGAGTCGAAAGCCTTGGCCAGGTCGATAAAGACGGCTGCACAGTACTGTCTTTTATCGATGGCGGTTATGATATCGTTTAGTACCTTGAGCGTGGCTGAGGTGCACCCGTGACCGGCTCGGAAACCAGATTGCACAGCGGAGAAGGTACGGTGGGATTCGAGATGGTCAGTGATCTGTTTGTTGACTTGGCTTTCGAAGAACTTAGAAAGTCAGGGCAGAATGGATATAGGTCTGTAACGGTTTGGGTCCAGGGTGTCTCCCCCTTTGAACAGGGGGATGACCGCGGCAGCTTTCCAGTCCTTGGGGATCACAGACGATATGAAAGAGAGGTTGAACAGGCTGGTAATAGGGGTTGCGACAATGGCGGCGGATAGTTTCAGAAATAGAGGGTCCAGATTCTCAAGCCCAGCTGATTTGTACAGGTCCAGGTTTTGCAGCTCTTTCAGAACATCTGCTATCTGGATTTGGGTAAAGGAGAAGCTGGGGAGGCTTGGGTGAGTAGCTGCGGGGGGAGCGGAGCTGTTGGCCAAGGTTGGAGTAGCCAGGAGGAAGGCATGGTCAGCCGTTGAGAAATGCTTGTTTGAGTTTTTGATTATCATGGATTTATCGGTGGTGACCGTGTTACCTAGCCTCAGTGCAGTGGGCAGCTGGGAGGTGGTGCTCTTATTCTCCATGGACTTTACAGTGTCCCAGAACTTTTTGGAGTTTTCTGCTTGAAAAAAGCTAGCCTTTGCTAGTGACTGCGTGTATAGGCTCCTGACTTCCCTGAACAGTTGCATGTCGCGGGGACTATTCGATGCTATTGCAGTCCGCCACAGGATGTTTTTGTGCTGGTCGAGGGCAGTCAGGTCTGGAGTGAACCAGGGGCTATATCTGTTCTTAGTTCTGCATTTTTTTGAACGGAGCATGCTTATCTAAGATGGTGAGGAAGTTACTTTTAAAGAATGACCAGGCATCCTCAACTGACGGGATGAGGTCAATATCCTTCCAGGATACCCGAGCCAGGTCGATTAGAAAGGCCTGCTCGCAGAAGTGTTTAAGGGAGTGTTTGACAGTGATTATGGGTGGTCGTTTGACTGCGGACCCGTAGCGGATACAGGCAATGAGGCAGTGATTGCTGAGATCCTGATTGAAGACAGCAGAGGTGTATTTGGAGGGCCAGTTGGTCAGGATAACATCTATGAGGGTGCCCTTGTTTACAGATTTAGGGTTGTGTCTGGTGGGTTCTTGATGATTTGTGTGAGATTGAGGGCATCTAGCTGTTGATGAGACCTGTGTTCATTTTCTAATGCCTGCTACAAGATGTTAGTCATTATTAGTGAATCTGCATTATACATGGTTCTAGTTAAATCTGTAATGACAAAAGGGCATTTTTCATAGACTTGAATGCCAAATGAATGATCTTTGCAATATCAAAAAAGCAGGTTTATCTATATAGATAAAATATTAGTAGTGGGTCTTATGACTGTGGAAAGCCTATATTTAGCCTAGGTATGACTGAACTCATTAGATTATTGCTGACAGTCTGAAATGCAGTGTATTTAAACTTTAAATGCACAATTTTTAGAAAACAAATATTTTTTAGGTTATATATCTATTGTGAATCGCCCAGAAGTTTGAAAAAAAAATAGAGATAGGATTTTTAGGCCACATCGCCCAGGCCTACCCAGGACCCCATGGCACGTCTTAGCTGTGCCTGAATAAAAAGACGAGGTGAAGTGTCTGTGTGTCAGAGTATGACAGTGTGTGTCTGTGTTTTAACTGGTCGATGTTGAGTGTTTTTGGCCCCTTGGTTGTGAAAAGCCCATTCTTCCCCTAAGCTCTCCATTCCACAGACCACTTAAAACTATTCCTCACAGGACAATCACACTGAACCAACACATCAGAGCGAGACTGAGATCTTTAAATTCACACAGGCATTATGAGTGATCGACACCTTTGTGTCAGAGCTTTAGTTCACACAACCAATGATGGGGCATATGGGGGGGGCGGGGGGGGCGATTAAGTGCCAACACCTGATCCCAGACTCAGCCGAGCAGCTAGGGGGACTTAATTAGGCAGAACACACTCAGTGGCCATGGGGCACAACAATAACAGAGAGAGCAGCTGTTCCTAGTGATGTGCACAGCTCCATGCTAACCGCTACATGCTAACACTGTGTGCGGGAGCAGGTGTTTTTTGTGCTCCTTCTCTTGGGTTCTCTAGTGGGCCTAGTTGGTAGTTATGGAGGGGGAGGGTGAAGGGGTGATTACAGTGAAAATAATATAAACTTATATTCTCCCCCCCCCTCTCCTCCAGCATCTGCTGTCTGGGCAGCCTTGTGTTATTAAGACATAATGACATACTACTATTCAACATATGCTCCTCCCCCATCACTCAGAAATAACCCTGGGCTCTGTAGTGTCAGTAGTAGATAGCCCTCTACTAGATTCACGTTACAGACACACATGAGAGGGAGGCACTTTCTTGCCACAAGGACTGATTCTAGCTCTGAAAGTTTGAAACTCTTATTGGCCAAGCCATCTAAGGCTTTGCCTAAATACAGCCTTCGTGAAGATATTGGGTGAAGGATTAACGTATGAAGAGTGGATTAAGAGAGATGATTGCGTGGAATACCGCATCATTAAATGCAGATTACATTATTTTACGAGATAATTTCCTTTTGGTCGCTGCCGTGTATATTACCCCCCAAGCAGACACCGCGACGACTCCATGCAGACACCGCGACAACTATTTGCAAACTTGAAACCGCATATCCCGAGGCTGCATTGATTGTAGGCTGACATTACCAAAAGTATGTGGACACCTGCTCGTAGAACATCTCAATCCAAAATCATGGAGTTGGTCTCGCCTTTTGCTGCTGTAACAGCCTCCACTCTTCTGGGAAGGCGTTCCATTAGATGTTGGAATATTGCTGCGGGGACAAGAGCATTAGTGAGGTCGGGCACTGATGTTGGGTGATTATGGCCAATTCCAATACATCCCCAAGGTGTTCGATGGGGTTGAGGTCAGGGCTTTTTGCAGGCCAGTCAAGTTCTTCAACACCGATCTCGACAAACCATTTCTGTATGGACCTCGCTTTTTGCACTGGGGCATTGTCATGCTGAAACAGGAAAGGGCCTTCCCCAAACTGTTGCCACAAAGTTGGAAGCACAGAATCATCTAGAATGTCATTGTATTCTGTAGTGTTAAGGTTTCCCCTCACTGGAACTAAGAGGCCTAGCTCAAACCATGAAAAACAGCCCCAGACTGTGATTCATTCCTCCACCAAACTTAACAGTTGGCACTGTGCATTGGGGCAGGTAGCGTTCTCCTGGCATCTGCCAAACCCAGATTCGTCTGTCGGACGGTCAGATGGTGAAGCTCGTTTCATCACTCCAGAGAAAGTGTTTCCACTGCTCCAGAGTCCAATGGCAGCGAGCTTTACACCACTCCAGCCGACGCTTGGGATTGAGCATGGTGATCTTAGGGTTGTGTGCGGATGCTCGGCCATGCAAACCGATTTCATTAAGCTCCCGACTAACAGTTATTGTGCTGACGTTGCTTCCAGAGGCGGTTTGGAACTCGGTAGAGAGTGTTGCCACCGAGGACTGCCCATTTTCACACGCTACACACATCAGCACTTGGCGGTCCAGTTCTGTGAGGTTTTGTGGCTTACCACTTAGCGGCTGAGCCATTGTTGCTCCTAGACATTTCATTTTCACAATAACAGCACTTACAGTTGACTGCGGCAGCTCTAGCACGGCAGAAATTTCACAAACTGACGGCGCCACGTTGAAAGTCACTGTGCACTTCAGTAAGGCCATTCTACTGCCAATGTTGGCTTATGGAGATTTCATGGCTGTGTGCTCGATTTTATACACCTGTCAGCAAAGGGTGGCTGAAATAGCCAAATCCACTAATTTGAAGGGGTGTCCACATACTTTTGTATATATAGTGTAAATATACATTCGTAAAGTATTCAGACCCCTTCACTTTTTCCACATTTTGTTACGTCACAGGCTTATTCTAAAATTCATTAAATAAATAAAACTTCATCAATCTACACACAATAGCCATAATGACAAAGCAAAAACAGGTTTAGACATTGTTGCACATTAATTACAACTAACAGAAATAACTCTCAGAAGTGTACATACACTTAGGTTAGAGTCATTAAAACTCGTTTTAAACCACTTCACAAATTTCTTGTTAACAAACTATAGTTTTGGCAAGTCGGTGAGGACATCTACTTTGTGCATGACAACTCATTTTTCCAACAATTGTTTACAGACAGATTATTTCACTGCATCAAAATCCCAGTGGGTCAGAAGTTGATTGTGCCTTTAAAACAGATTGGAAAATTCCAGAAAATGATGTCATGGCTTTAGAAGCTTCTGATAGGCTAATTGACATAATTTGAGTCAATTGGAGGTGTACCTGCGGATGTATTTCAAGGCCTACCTTCAAACTCAGTGCCTCTTTGCTTGACATCATGGGAAAATCAAAAGAAATCAGCAAAGACCTCAGAATAAATACTGCTCATCTCCTAGAGATGAACGTACTTTGGTGCGAAAAGTGCAACTCAATCCCAGAACAGCAAATTACTTTGTGAAGATGCTGAAGGAAACAGGTACAAAAGTATCTATATCCACAGTAAAACGAGTCCTATATCGACAGGACCTGAAAGGCCGCTCAGCAAGGAAGAAGCCACTCCCATAAAAAAAAGCCAGAAAACAGTTTGCATCAAGCACATGGGGACAAAGATCCATACTTTTTGGAGAAATGTCCTCTGGTCTGATGAAACAAAAATAGAACTGTTTGGCCATAATGACAATCAATATGTTTGGAGGAAAAAGGGGGATGCTTGCCAGCCGAAGAACACCAGCCCAACCGTGAAGCACGGGGGTGGCAGAATCATGGTGTGGTGTTGCTTTGCTGCAAGTCGGACTGATGCACTTCACAAAAGATGGCATCATGAGGAAGTTAAATTATGTGGATATATTGAAAGAACATCTCAAAACATCAGTCAGGAAGTTAAAGATTGGTCGCAAATGGGCCTTCCAAATGGACAATGACCCCAAACATACTTCCAAAGTTGTGGAAAAATGGCTTAAGGACAACAAAGTCAAGGTGGATTGGAGTGGCCATCTCGAAGCCATGACCTCAATCCTATAGAAAAGTTATGGGCAGAACTGAAAAGGCGTGTGCGAGCAAGGAGGCCTACAAACCTGACTCAGTTACACCAGCTCTGTCAGGAGGAATGGGCCAAAATTCACCCAATTTATTGTGGGAAGCTTGTGGAAGTCTACCCGAAACATTTTATCCAAGTTAAACAATTTCAAGGCAATGCTACCAAATACTAATTGAGTGTATGTAAACTTCTGACCCACTGGGAATGTGATGGAAGAAATAAAAGCTGAAATAAATCACTCTCCACTTTTATTCTGACATTTCCCATTCTTAAAATAAAGTGGTGATCCTAACTGACCTAAGACAGGGAATTTTTACTAGGGTTAAACTTTCTGGGATATGAGGCAGCATTTTCACTTTTGGATGAATAGCGTGCCCAGAGTGAACTGCCTCCTACTCTGTCCCAGATGCTAATATATGCATAGTATTACTAGTATTGGATAGAACATACTCTGAAGTTTCTAAAACTGTTTGAATGATGTCTGTGAGTATAACAGAACTCATATAGCAGACGAAAACCTGAGAAAAATCCAACCAGGAAGTGGGACATCTGAGGTTTGTAGTTTTTCAAAGTTTGGCCTACCGAATACACATTGAGATATGGATGAGGTTGCACTTCCTAGGGCTTCCACTAGATGTCAACAGTCTATTGAAACTTGAATGAGGATTTTACTATAAAGGAGGAGCTCATGAAACCTCTGAGTCAGTGGTCTGGCAGAGAGCCTTGGTCTCATGACGAGCACTCCCGACAGAGTTACCTCTCGTTCCAGTGCTTCTCTGAAGACAAAGGAATTCTCTGGTTGGAACAATATTATGTTATGTTAAAAAGATCCTAACGATTGATTCCATAGATCGTTTGACATGTTTCTAAAGGACTGTAACATAACTTTTTGAGTTTTTGTCTGGATGAAGTGCCTGCGCCTCATGAAGAAGGATTACTGGGTTGAACACGCTAACAACAAGTGGCTTTTGTGACTCCCATCTTTGGCTGGAAAATTGGCTGTGTGTTTTTGTACTTGGTGGTGATCTAGCATTATCATATGTTGTGCTTTAGCTGTAAACAATATGTTTCTTTCATTTGCTGTATTGGACTTGTTAATGTGTGAAAGTTACATATTTCTAAAAAATATTTTTGAATTTCTCGCGCTGCCTTTTCAGCAGAATGTTGTCGAGGGCGCCTCGCTAGAAAGGTTAAATGTCAGGAATTGTGAAAAACTGAGTTTAAATGTAGTTGGCTAAGGTGTATGTAAACGTCCGACTTCAACTGTAAGTATTCAGACCGTTTGCGATGAGACTCGAAACTGAGCTCAGGTGCATCCTGTTTCCATTGAACATCCTTGCGATATTTCTACGACTTGGTGTCCACCTGTGGTAAATTCTATTAATTAGACATGATTTGGAAAGGCACACACCTGACTATATAAAGTCCCACAGTTGACAGTGCATGTCAGAGCAAAAACCAAGCTATAAGGTTGAAGGAATTCTCCGTAGAGCTCCAAGATTTTGTCGAGACACAGATCTGGGGAAGGGTATCAAAAAATGTCTGCAGCATTGAAGGTCCCCAAGTACACAGTGACCTCCATCATCATGGGGTGGCAGGTAGCCTGGAGGTTAGAGCGTTGGAATTGCAACCAAAAGGTTGCAAGATCGAATCCCCGAGCTGACAAGGTAAAAATATGTTGTTCTGCCCCTGAACAAGGCAGTTAGTTACCCCACTGTTCCTAGGCCGTCATTGAAAATAAAAATGTGTTCTTAACTGACTTGCCTAGTTAAATAAAAAGGTACACTTTTAAAATATATATATATTAAATTCTTAAATGGAAGAAGTTTGGAACCATCAAGACTCTTCATTAAGCTGGCTGCCCAGCCAAACTCAGCCAAACTCAGCCAAACTCAGCCAAACTCAGCCAAACTCAGCCAAACTCAGCCAAACTCAGCCATCGGGGGAGAAGGGGAGGTGACCAAGTACCTGATGGTCACTCTGACAGAACTCCAGATTCACTCTGTGGAGATGGGAGAACATTCCAGAAGGACAAGCATCTCTGCAGCACTCCACCAATCAGGGCTTAATAGCAGAGTGGCTCGACGGAAGCCACTCCTCAGTAAAAGGCACATGACAGCCCGCTTGGAGTTTGCCAAAAGGAACCTAAAGGACTCAGACCATGAGAAACAAGATTCTCTGGTTTGATGAAACCAAGATTTAACTCCTTGTCCTGAATGTCGTTACACAGCATCATGCTGTGAGGATGTTTTTCAGTGGAAAGGACTTGGAGACTAGAAATCCTAGATGAAGCCCCAGTCTGAGGTCCTGAGCGCACTGGAGCGGGTTAAAGGCTCACCTTCTAACAGGACAACGACTCTAAGCACACAGCCAAGACAATGCAGGAGTGGCTTCAGGACAAGTCTCTGAATGCCCTTGAGTGGCCAAGCCAGAGCCTGGACTTGAACCCAATCAAACATCTCTGGAAAGACCCGAAAATACCTGAAAATAGCTGTGCAGCGACGCTCACCATCCAACCTGACAAGAGCTTGAGAGGATGTGCAAAGAAGAATTCGAGAAACTCCCCAAATACAGATGTGCCAAGCTTGTAGCATCATACCCAAGAAGACTTGAGGCTGTAAATCGCTGCCAAGGGTTCTTCAACAAAGTACTGAGTAAAGGGTCTGAATACTTACGTAAATGTGATATTTCAGTTTTAAATTTTTTATACATTTGCAAACATTTCTAAAAACCTGTTTTTGCTTTGTCATTATGGGGTATTATTGTGTGTATAGATTGAGGAGGGAAACACAATTTAACATATTTTAGAATCAGGCTGTAACGTAACAAAATGTGGAGAAGGTGAAGTCGTCTGAATACTTTCTGAATGCCCTGTATACTCTGGACTCCGACACCGATCGCTCTGATATTTCTTAACTTCTATCTTTTTACTTACGGATTATGTGTAGATTGTTTTGTATTGCTGCACTGTTGGAGCTAGAAACACAAGCATTTCACTGCACCTGTGATATCTACAAATCTGTGTACACAACCAATAAACTTGGATTTTATTTGATTCAAGAGGCGAGCTCCTTTATTCCTGTTCGGAAAAGCGGGGAACCCTGAAGCTGTCATATTCTGGGAAGCACAGCTAAAGAAGATGACATGAGACAGCAATCATCAATTATAAATCAACCAGGACCCCTAGTTAGTTTCCATTGAGACCATTCCAGTGGGCCTTCTAAACAACACACATGGTTCCACCAGGGAACATGAATGAGGGATGGAGAGAAACGTGTGAATCAAATATTGGCTGTTGGGATTCTATAAAAACAGGGGTCTAGACCAGACAAACACCGATATTCATTATGTTTACGCTTATGGGGTGTCCTGAATGGTCATGGCGGTATCCCGCATCCAGCAGGTTGTAGTTGGTGGCAGACAACTTGTTGTTATGAGAGAAGAGAGGGAATGCCAACACACACCTCTCTGTAGCAGTGTCTCAGAGAACAGACTGAAAGGATGACTAGCCCACTGGTCACAGCATGTCTGGACAGCATGACTGACTCACAGACCTGGCCCTGGACTTGAGAATTTCTGTCTGTCTCTCTGGCTGGTGGGAAAAGCTCACCTTTTGGGGATTGCACAGAAAATAGGGTGTAGGCCAGAACTAACCTCTAACAAGGCAAGAGGACAGAGATTCACTGACCATTAAAACTGATTTGGCAGACACTACAGAGGCCGATGAGTAATTGTCACCAACAAGAAGCAACACCGTCAGGTAGGGCAAGGGACAACAAGACACAGAGGTGGGCCAGCACACGCTGTCACACTTGACTGGACTATCAATGGGTTCATCGCCAGGTGTAGGAGGAACACAGGAAACTAATGATCCTGGAGCGGAAATAGGGTTGAGAATAAGAACACAGAAATGCCCGGCTTCCAGTTTCCACTCTGGTACCTCGGCCACGAGTACAGAAAGACACAGGATTGTTTCATCCTGGCAAACACATGGCGAGAAATGTTCGACAACACACACACAAACAAACAACAGATGAAGAAGCACACATATCTTGCATTAGAACACGGAGGGTGTAATTTCACCTAAAAAGTCACAAGTAGTCAAAGGACATAGAGAGAACTGGAATGAACATGACTATTCTGTCAAGTCATTTCTGCAGACGTTTGACGATTAAGCCTATTTAAAAAATCCACCCGCCACTGAAACATCAAAACAAACAACTTCAGAAATCAAAACAAGACAATGTTCTGAAGTCATGAAACTGTTCAAATACAGGCCATTCAAGTCCTTGACAGGTGAACATTCATTCAACACACAAAGAAGACTTAAGTAAATATTCTGCCTCTGATGGAACGATTCCTCCTGAATTGAGAGTAAGTAGCCTGTACTAATCCACTGGTCCTATTCTCAAGCAGAATGATCAGACAGACAGGAATAGTCTTCTCTTCTACAGACCTTGGTCCTGTAGGGCCCTCTTCCTTTCTCCCTCCCTGTGAAAGTTTTATGGCTGAATGCATTGTTCCTGAGCTGCCTACTGTTCAAGTACATAACAATAAATAACTCAAGCACACAAAGGTACACGTGGTTTCAAGCTATATGGGGTTAAATAATTGTATCTTGAGTGCCGTCCACTTTCTCTATAGCTAATCTTTTAATTTACTGTAAATGTATTGTATTTTCTTTGTGTCAAGGTATGCAGGTATGAATAAAACGCACAATGACATGAATTGTCCCACTCACTTTGGATAGCTAGACGCAAGTGCTGTCATTACTGGTTGGGCCGTGAATAAATTTTCAGTGATGCGTTATAACGTTATTACTAAACCTAGTTTATTCAGCCATATCTAGATCAAATTAAAAAAGACATGTTCAGCATTCAAACGTCCTCATTATTATAGTGCCTGTCGTGATTGATTGCACACATTCCCACACGGGTTATAACGTCAGTCAGTAGCCATAAAACCTGCGATAAATCCCTGTTACAAACCGGATAATCGGAAATTCGCAGATTAGGCTCACATCAAGACAATAATCCAGAAAGCATTTGACCTGTTAACGTTTCTCTTTCAACACGCATCTGAAATGGTTGATTGCCTTGTTAAATCGAAACAATACCAGGCTAATTGATAACGCAATGGCCCACTTCAGTTATTCAAGGTTCGAGGTCGGTAAACAAAAATTAAAATGTTATATTTGACAAAACGCTTTGATGAAGTGAATTTCTGATACCTAAAAATCCACACCCGCAACAATAGTTTAAGCGAGTTACGCTAGTTAGTTATACAGTCCAACATTATTAATTAAACCAAACAAGAGATGCCGACACCATTTTGAAAAACCACTGTCCTTTAGTTTAAAAATGCGAGTGACCAGCGAGCTATTAGAAAGTAGTAGCTAGCTAGGCACTAGACAACTCCACCGCAATCATACCAATAGATCCCATCACGTTTGCTAGCATCCTTGCCACACACTGTCCCTTCTCATACAATCCGTCAATCCGATACGTAGATTGGCTAGCTATTTCGACTCAAACGATGGAGGAAGTGCATAACATTTAAGTCACATAAAATAGTTACACTCTGAAGCCCATCGCTGAAATGTTATTTTTGTCCAACTACTAAGATAGCTCTAGCTAGCTCGCTAATGCTAGTTATCCTCCACCATCAATACATTTTCCATGTAACGTTACCATGCCATATCGGTGTCGGACAATTGACAGAAAAAAAGAGGGGAAAGAGTAGAGATGATACAACAATATTAAGCGGGCGAGTCTTACCAATGTGATGGACAAATGTGGTTATCTAAATTCCTTATTTTGTTCCGGTATCTTCAAAGTCGTTGACACTGGCTATGTTAACGCTATCGGTGTTCTAGCTTCTCACTTTGCTACAGCGTTATCCGGCTAGCAGCGGCGTTGGGAACACCGCGGAGTGGGGGATGGGGATGCCGAGATTGGGAGTGATGGGTGGAGAGAGGAGAGGGGCCATGAGCAGGCAAACAAACATTGGATGGTGATGGGCTTTTCAGCCTCCCAAAATTACAAAAGGACACAACCTCTAGAACTACAAACTAAACTTGAAATGGGGTAAAGATATATCAGTTTGGAGGTAACTCATTTTTAAAGAGAATGAACATTGAAATGATTTGGTCATGAGGATAAAGAAGGTCGAGGTTGAAACTTGAGCTCGTTTGAGCAAAAAAGAAAAAACGACATTTCCCATCAAAGTATTTTAGAGTGCGGCGCCATTTTATGACGTTTTGTAGGCAATGGATGGCCCTTGAGCGGCACGTTTGGATTTTTCCCAAACATAATTTAACAAACTAGCACAGTCACTAAAAACGACGAGATAAAATGTTTGCCTTTCTTTTTGGGAAATTCAAATCAACAGAGTTTTGTTAGGCTGAATAACTGTGAAAGGGTAGGAATATAGTTTTGGGACTCAAGTTAAAAGATAAGGGGGTGTCATTTTTTTTACAAAAACAAAAAGTACATAAATAGACAATGATAACATATGCTAGGTTGTACAAGAATTTACAGATTATACCAAGACTTTAAAAGAAACACACATATGGATTGTTTTAACAGCTTTCTTATTAGAAGAATGTAGAACGGTCTTAACTTGTTATGGCTGGGGGCAGTATTGAGTAGCTTGGATGAAAAGGGTGCACAGAGTAATCTGTCTGCTACTCAGGCCCAGTTGCTAATATATGCATATTATTAGTAGATTTGGATAGAAAACACTGAAGTTTCTAAAACTGTTTGAATGATGTCTGAGTATAACAGAACTCATATGGCAGGCAAAAACCTGAGAAAGAATCCAACCAGGAAGTGGGAAACCTGAGGTTTGTAGTTTTTCAACTAATTCCCTATCGAATACACAGTGTCTATGGGGTCAAATTGCACTTCCTAAGGCTCCCACTGTTTGATGCTTTTACTGTGAAGTGGGGATTGAGTCAGAGGTCTGCCAGAGAGGCATGAGCTGACCACGGGCGTGAGAGTTAGCTTGAGTTCCATTGCATTTCTGAAGACAAAGGAATTCTCCGGTTGGAACATTATTGAAGATTTATGTTAAAAACATCCTAAAGATTGATTCTATACATCGTTTGACATGTTTCTAAGGACTGTAACGGAACTTTTTGACTTTTCGTCTGCTCCTAGTGATCGCGCGTCATGAATTTGGATTACTGGGCTAAACGCGCGAACAAAAAGGAGGTATTTGGACATAAATGATGGACATAATCGAACAAAACAAACATTTATTGTGGAACTGGGATTCCTGGGAGTGTATTCTGATGAAGATCATCAAATGTAAGTGAATATTTATAATGCTATTTCTGACTTCTGTTGACTACACAACATGGCAGATATCTGTTTGGGTTGTTTTGGTCTCTGAGCGCTGTACTCAGATTATTGCATGGTGTGCTTTTTCGGTAAAGCTTTTTTGAAATCTGACACAGCGGTTGAATTAAGGAGAAGTGTATCTATAATTCCATGCATAATAGTTGTATCTTTTATCAATATTTATTATGACTATTTCTGTAAATTGATGTGACTCTCTGCAAAATCACCGGATATTTTGGAACTACTGAACATAACGCGCTGAGATTTTTTTATATAAATATTAACTTTATCGAACAAAATATACATGTATTGTGTAACATGAAGTCCTACGAGTGTCATCTAATGAAGATCATCAAAGGTTAGTGATTAATTCATCTCTATTTCTGCTTTTTGTGACTCCTCTCTTTAGCTGGAAAAATGGCTGTGTTTTTCTGTGACTAGGCACTCACCTAACATAATCGTTTGGTTTGATTTTTTGAATTTTAATTATGGGATTTCTGTTGTTTTGAATTTGGCGCCCTGCACTTTCACTGGCTGTTGTCATATCGATCCCGTTAGAAGGATCTCAGCCCAAAGAGGTTTTTAATGTACTGCTCGAACACCTTATAGAAAACACGGAAGAGTGTTTTTTTATTCGTGAATTTACATTTATGAATATGAACATTTTCCATTAGCACAATAAGATTTGAGGTAAATTTGTTTTTCTTTATCTTTATTATTGTTAAGGAAACCGAGCAACACATTCTCCCATAACAAACAAAAGTCATCAAGTATATTAATAATGATAAAACTATAAATATTTTTCCATTATTTGACATGCAGACAATGCCAAAATAAATGTGAAACTGCTTCTGCATGCTCAACACAAAAAGTACAATCAATGTTAATGTCTGTTTTGAGTTTCTTCAGTTAATGATTCGCAGGGTAATTATTATGGATCATTCTGAAAGAGACCTCTTTGACCTTGTTAAAAATAAAGTATTTGTGTACAAAGTATACAATCTCCCTTTGAAATCTGTTGTTCTGAGGGAACAAGGAGAAACATATTTTTCCTAACGGAGAGTCAACTGGATTAAGCGAGGGTAGGTGAAGAAGGTGAGGCCTGGTTAAACAACATGAGAGTTCCAGATGGAATAGACTATGGAGAACTCTCTAGGTCTTACAGGGATATTGTAACGAGATAAAAATTCCTCATAATTGAGTAACAATCCTTCTGCATTAAGAAGTTGACTCACCAGCAGGATAAGATTATTGAACCAGTTCTTATAAAATGATAACATATGCTAGGGGGTTTTAATGGTACTACACAATAATTCCCCAAAACCACATTTCTCAAGGGAGAGAAATAGAAACTCATGTTCCACTGTATCGAAGGCTTTATAAAAGTCTAAGAAGACAAAACTATCTTCGAAGATTAAATCAGAATAGTCAGTATGATCTAACACCATTATTAGATATATGTCTATTCCTCATGAAGCCAGATTGGGTCTCTTCTATAATTGAGTCCAATACTGCCTTCATTGTTTTTGCAAATATAGAGGCTAGTATTTTGTAGTCATTATTGAGCAGACAGATTGGACGCCAATTATGGAGGAGAAGCAAGTCTTTCTTGGGCTTAGGTATTAATGTAATCAGACCTTGAGTCAAACTGGGAGGGAGAGCCTTATTTGTAATGCTTTCAGAAAAGACCTCCAACAGAAATGGGGCCATGTAACGGCGTTCTTCGTTTGTTGAAAGAGAGGACCGAAATGCAGCGTGGTGGTTACTCATGTTCTTTAATGAATGAATGACGATACATGAAATAACTAAATGAATACGAAAACAACAAACGGAACGTGAAACCTAATACAGCCTATCTGGTGAACACTACACAAAGACAGGAACAATCACCCACAAACACACAGTGAAACCCAGGCTACCTAAGTATGATTCTCAATCAGAGACAACTAATGACACCTGCCTCTGATTGAGAACCATACTAGGCCGAAAACATAGAACTGCCCCACAACATAGAAAAACAAACAGACTGCCCACCCAACTCACGCCCTGACCATACTAAATAAATACAACACAAAGGAAATAGAGGTCAGAACGTGACAGTACCCCCCCCCAAAGGTGCGGACTCCGGCCGCAAAACCTTGACCTATAGGGGAGGGTCTGGGTGGGCGTCTGTCCGCGGTGGCGGCTCTGGCGCGGGACGCGGACCCCACTTCGCCATTGTCTTAGTCCGCCTTATTGTCCGCCTCCGTGGCTTACTCACCATGCCCACCCCTCTCAATGACCCCACTGGACAGAGGGGCTGCTTGGGACAGAGGGGCAGCTTCTCGGGACAGAGGGACAACTGCTCGGGACAGAGGGACAGCTGCTCGGGACAGAGGGACAGCTGCTCGGGACAGAGGGACAGCTGCTCGGGACAGAGGGACAGCTGCTCGGGACAGAGGGACAGCTGCTCGGGACAGAGGGACAGCTGCTCGGGACAGAGGGACAGCTGCTCCGGGCGGAGGGGCAGCTGCTCCGGGCGGAGGGGCTTTAGCGGCCCCTGGCTGACTGGCGGCCCCTGGCTGACTGGCGGCCCCTGGCTGACTGGCGGCACTGGCGGCCCCTGGTTGACTGGCGGCGCTGGCGCTGGGCTGACTGGCGGCACTGGCGGCCCCTGGTTGACTGGCGGCACTGGCGGCCCCTGGCTGACGGGCGGCACTGGCGGCCCCTGGCTGACGGGCGGCACTGGCGGCCCCTGGCTGACGGGCGGCACTGGCGGCCCCTGGCTGACGGGCGGCACTGGCGGCCCCGGGCAGACGGGCGGCACTGGCGGCCCCGGGCAGACGGGTGGCACTGGCGGCCCCGGGCAGACTGGCGGCCCCGGGCAGACGGGCGGCACTGGCGGCGCCGGGCAGACGGGCGGCACTGGCGGCGCCGGGCAGACGGGCGGCACTGGCGGCGCCGGGCAGACGGGCGGCGCTGGCGGCGCTGGGCAGACGGGCGGCGCTGGCGGCGCTGGGCAGACGGGCGGCACTGGGCAGACAGGCGGCACTGGCGGCGCTGGGCAGACGGGCGGCACTGGGCAGACGGGCGGCACTGGCGGCGCTGGGCAGACGGGAAGCTCCGGCAACGCTGGGCTGAGTAGCTCTCCTAGCGCCGAACAGGCGGGACCGGACTGTGCAGGCGCACTGGAGCTCTTGAGCACCGAGCCTGCCCAACCTTACCTGGTTGAATGCTCACGGTCGCCCTGCCAGTGCGGCGTGGTGGAATAGCCCGCACTGGGCTATGCAGGCGAACCGGAGACACCGAGCGCAAGGCTGGTGCCATGTAAGCCGGCCCAAGGAGACGCACTGGGGACCAGCTGCGTAGAGCCGGCTTCATGGCATTAGGCTCGACGCTCAATCTAGCCCGGCCGACACGCGGAGCTGGGATATACCGCACCGGGCTATGCACCCGCACTGGAGACACCGTGCGCACCACTGCATAACACGGTGCCTGGCCGGTCTCTCTAGCCCCCCGGTAAGCACAGGGAGTCTGCCCAGGTCTCCTACCTGGCGTAGCCATACTCCCTGTTAGCTCCCCCCCAATACATTTTTGGGGCTGCCTCTCGGGCTTCCTTCCGCGCCGCCGTGCCTGCTTCGCCAACTCCATTCTCTGATAACCTTCCGCGCACTGCTCCATCGAATCCCAGGCGGGCTCCGGGCACTCTCCCTGGGTCGGCCGCCCACCTGTCGATCTCCTCCCAAGTAGTATACTCCATGCCATTGCTGTCCATAACGTCCTCCTTTCGCTGCTGCCTGTTAACACGCTGCTCGGTCCGAGTGTGGTGGGTGATTCTGTAACGGCGTTCTTCGTTTGTTGAAAGAGAGGACCGAAATGCAGCGTGGTGGTTACTCATGTTCTTTAATGAATGAATGACGATACATGAAATAACTAAATGAATACGAAAACAACAAACGGAACGTGAAACCTAATACAGCCTATCTGGTGAACACTACACAAAGACAGGAACAATCACCCACAAACACACAGTGAAACCCAGGCTACCTAAGTATGATTCTCAATCAGAGACAACTAATGACACCTGCCTCTGATTGAGAACCATACTAGGCCGAAAACATAGAACTGCCCCACAACATAGAAAAACAAACAGACTGCCCACCCAACTCACGCCCTGACCATACTAAATAAATACAACACAAAAGAAATAGAGGTCAGAACGTGACAGGCCAACTGTTGAGAAAAAGTTTTGTCAAATTCAGCAGATATACCATCAGTCCCAGTAGACATATTATTTTTAAGGTGTTCAATAGAATAAATTATCTCTTCAACTAAAATATGGTCATCACAATGTTCCCTCTCAGCCTCCCCAAATAATTTCACATCCCCAAGAGAGTAAAAAATCAGAGCTGAGGAAACCTCACAATACTTAGAACTGTATAAATTCCTGTAGAAGTTGCAACTAAAGTTAGATTCATTTGGGATCATCTGTGATGAGACCATTAATATTTAATTGTTGAATCGTATTATTTTTTAAGAGTGGTGTTTTTCTAACCTGAAAACATAAGATGAATTTTGTTCACCTTCCTCTAGCCACTTCTTCCTAGATCTGACAAAGGCTCCCTTCTGCTTTCAGTTTATACAGGCTCCCTTCTGCTTTCAGTTTATACAGGCTCCCTTCTGCTTTCAGTTTATACAGGCTCCCTTCTGCTTTCAGTTTATACAGACTCCCTTCTGCTTTCCGTTTATACAGGCTCCCTCTGCTTTCAGTTTATACAGGCTCCCTCTGCTTTCAGTTTATACAGACTCCCTTCTGCTTTCAGTTTATACAGGCTCCCTCTGCTTTCAGTTTATACAGGCTCCCTCTGCTTTCAGTTTATACAGGCTCCCTTCTGCTTTCAGTTTATACAGGCTCCCTCTGCTTTCGGTTTATACAGGCTCCCTCTGCTTTCAGTTTATACAGGCTCCCTCTGCTTTCAGTTTATACAGGCTCCCTTCTGCTTTCAGTTTATACAGGCTCCCTTCTGCTTTCAGTTTATACAGGCTCCCTTCTGCTTTCTGTTTATACAGGCTCCCTTCTGCTTTCAGTTTATACAGGCTCCCTTCTGCTTTCATTTTATACAGGCTCCCTCTGCTTTCAGTTTATACAGGCTCCCTCTGCTTTCAGTTTATACAGGCTCCCTCTGCTTTCAGTTTATACAGGCTCCCTCTGCTTTCAGTTTATACAGGCTCCCTTCTGCTTTCAGTTTATACAGGCTCCCTTCTGCTTTCAGTTTATACAGGCTCCCTTCTGCTTTCAGTTTATACAGGCTCCCTCTGCTTTCAGTTTATACAGGCTCCCTCTGCTTTCAGTTTATACAGGCTCCCTCTGCTTTCAGTTTATACAGGCTCCCTTCTGCTTTCAGTTTATACAGGCTCCCTCTGCTTTCGGTTTATACAGGCTCCCTCTGCTTTCAGTTTATACAGGCTCCCTCTGCTTTCAGTTTATACAGGCTCCCTTCTGCTTTCAGTTTATACAGGCTCCCTTCTGCTTTCAGTTTATACAGGCTCCCTTCTGCTTTCTGTTTATACAGGCTCCCTTCTGCTTTCAGTTTATACAGGCTCCCTTCTGCTTTCATTTTATACAGGCTCCCTCTGCTTTCAGTTTATACAGGCTCCCTCTGCTTTCAGTTTATACAGGCTCCCTCTGCTTTCAGTTTATACAGGCTCCCTCTGCTTTCAGTTTATACAGGCTCCCTTCTGCTTTCAGTTTATACAGGCTCCCTTCTGCTTTCAGTTTATACAGGCTCCCTTCTGCTTTCAGTTTATACAGGCTCCCTCTGCTTTCAGTTTATACAGGCTCCCTCTGCTTTCAGTTTATACAGGCTCCCTTCTGCTTTCAGTTTATACAGGCTCCCTTCTGCTTTCAGTTTATACAGGCTCCCTTCTGCTTTCTGTTTATACAGACTCCCTTCTGCTTTCAGTTTATACAGGCTCCCTTCTGCTTTCAGTTTATACAGGCTCCCTTCTGCTTTCAGTTTATACAGGCTCCCTTCTGCTTTCAGTTTATACAGGCTCCCTTCTGCTTTCAGTTTATACAGGCTCCCTTCTGCTTTCTGTTTATACAGACTCCCTCTGCTTTCAGTTTATACAGGCTCCCTTCTGCTTTCAGTTTATACAGGCTCCCTCTGCTTTCAGTTTATACAGACTCCCTTCTGCTTTCAGTTTATACAGGCTCCCTTCTGCTTTCAGTTTATACAGGCTCCCTTCTGCTTTCTGTTTATACAGGCTCCCTTCTGCTTTCAGTTTATACAGGCTCCCTTCTGCTTTCAGTTTATACAGACTCCCTTCTGCTTTCAGTTTATACAGGCTCCCTCTGCTTTCAGTTTATACAGGCTCCCTTCTGCTTTCAGTTTATACAGGCTCCCTCTGCTTTCAGTTTATACAGACTCCCTTCTGCTTTCAGTTTATACAGGCTCCCTTCTGCTTTCTGTTTATACAGGCTCCCTCTGCTTTCAGTTTATACAGACTCCCTTCTGCTTTCAGTTTATACAGGCTCCCTTCTGCTTTCAGTTTATACAGGCTCCCTTCTGCTTTCAGTTTATACAGGCTCCCTTCTGCTTTCAGTTTATACAGGCTCCCTTCTGCTTTCTGTTTATACAGACTCCCTTCTGCTTTCAGTTTATACAGGCTCCCTCTGCTTTCAGTTTATACAAATCATCCAACTTGTGTTGCAGCTCAAACAGAACAGACTTGTCCTCCTCTGAGAGACTTTCAACAAGCTTTTGAACAAGAGAGGTGATCTTTGTAATTACACTTTCTTCTTCAGCTCTCCTGGTCTTGGCAAGAAAACTCTCATATTTTCTTAAATATTTCCCAATCTCATATTTAAAAAGCTCTCAGTTATTACTGTATGAATTGTCACTTATAGCTTTGTTCCAAAAGTGTGTAATTAAATTGTTTATCTCCATTTTGACCAACTCGTGTTTTAATATAGAGCTATTAAGCTTCCAGTAGGATGCTCTGCCAAGGCCATTATCAGAGATAAAAGGTTTAATGTCAATATAAATAGCTCTATGATCAGTAAGGGAAGTGGCATTGATGTTAACAGAAATACCCTGTTTATCAAAACATTTAGACACCAGTCTGGAGCGTGCCTCATTACTCCATGTGAAAGACTTGTCATTAGGAAACTTTACTCTCCAAATATCTCTAATATCAAACCTTTCCATAAACTGCCTCAAACTTGTATTCATAGCAGTGGACTGTCCCGGAGGCCATCAATCAATCAAATTATTCGGAGAAATATTAAAATGCCCTCCTACTATAAGTAAAGCATTCGGGATCTTGGTTAGCCAATGGAGAATACGCTTTTATAAAGATTCAAGTAGGTGATCAGTTTCAAGTTTGGAATTGAACCAATAAATGTTGGTAATAATAATGATGATGCTGTTACAGTTGATAACAAGACAGAAGAAAGTGACCAAAAGGGTCCCCCCAGTCAGAGTGCAAAATACTTCCATTGAAATGATTCTTTAGAGTGATAACTGCAGCAGAGCGTTCAGAACCATGAGAGAGACATACATCATTACCCCACTGAGATCTCCAGAAGTTGACGTCAGTAGCAACTGAATGAGACTCTTGAGAATAATATAAATCTGTTTTAAAACTGTTTGGCAAATAAAAAAAAAGAATGCTTTGATCTTTACATTATTTCTTAACCCCCTAGCATTGAGTGAAACTATAGACAACGACAAAGTGGAATATAGGACAAAGTACTACGATCTAAACAACAATCGCAAATTGAAAAATAATTCAAGGAAACCAGCGTTGCATACCATATAGATATCAAATGATTGAGTGAGAATATAATGGGGGCGTTCCAGTGGATTCCTTTTGTCAAGCCGATGACCATCGTTGGTCACCTCCTTTCAAAGTGTATTGCATTATGGGGATACAAAATGGCCGACTTGACTGCATGAATTTGACAAAAACAAATCATGTGATCAAATGTCATGAAGTTTCAACTGCAAGTTGCTCTTCAACTTCATCCTGCAACCATCGCCTTTACCACAGTATGAGTCATAATACCCATAAAACCTATTGGTCAAACAGGGAAACAGTTCCAGTCGTTTTTCCCATAGGGGATTTTCGAAACAATTACAATTATTTCTGTGTTTTGTGTAGGCTTACCCTGGCATGACATTTTGATAGCTGTGTAAATCTCTCTAGGACAAAGTGACTATTATCAATATATTTGCCTGAATTTACCCACAAATGAAATGTTAATTAGCTGCTAATGTGGCTATCATAAAGAGCTATAAATGCGATGATGATCTGGACAGCCTGCTGAATCGAGGAAAAGGTAAGAATCTCTGGATAACTATCTAATGTTAGCTATATGTAGTAATGAATAAATTGGCAAAATGTCTTTAAATGGACAATTCTATGAACTGTCTTGCACAAGTTTTTCTTTGACACTATACCTCTTAGCAAAGGTGTCAGCTAGAGATTACGTACAGGAGCCTGCAGGGATTTGTTGTTTTGCATGATGTCTACTGTTATGCTAATTAGCATTTTAGAACCTGAGAGTAAATAGAGCCAAATAAGCCAAATAAGTCACCTTGTCCGAGAGAGATTTACATGGTTATAAAAACATCATGCCAGGGTAAGACTACACCAAACACAGCCCTTATTTAAAGTGTTTCTAAAATCCCTAACGGGAAAAATTAATGGTGTAAAAATGTTTGGAACCATTCCCCGGTGTGACCTCTAAGGTTTTATGGGTATTGAACTGTGGGACTCTATTATGGGAGGCTTTATTGTCAACCAATCATTATGGTGTTTTTGTTTGACCCACGTAAACGTGACCAACGACATGATGGAAACAGGAACCAACTTTACCACAATTCATGTAGTGGATATGTACAAATTAATGTGATATTTGAGACTCTCTCACCAATTGATTGTACAATCTACACACATATTTCCAGTTTGTGAGTGTATGATATGGGGATTGGAGACATTATAAAGAACAACTTTTTAGAAACAATGCCATGTTGTACTGAGCCTTGCTGTTGGAAAACCATGCCAGTGTCCTACTCCCCGAACTTCACTCCTCGACTTTTGTCTACAGTCAGTTGCTTTCGCCTTATCACTCAGGAGCCCATAAAAAAAGCCCTTTAGATCAGGTGAGACCTTTCAGCTGTGGAGTCTGTGGGTATGTTCATGCGGTAAGCCTAATGAAGCCGAATGTAGATGAAAGTCAGCGAGTATGGTTGGTTGGTGCATCTGTTACTGCCGAAAGTCGGACATTTGCTGCATTCTCATGCTAGCTAGGAAACTTGTAAATGTCCGACTTGCTAACTGGTTGTAGTTATACATGTGCCGCGTTCAACGAATCAGCAAGTCAGACATTTCTGAGTTTCATAGTTTCGACTAGCATGTGAACATGTCAACTGTAGTGGTTTTCCAACAGCAAAGCTCAGCTCAACATGGCAGTGTCAACATAGCTTCTATTGAGGGCCTCCCGAGTGGCGCAGCGGTCTAAGGCACTGCATCGCAGTGTTGAGGCGTCACTACAGCCTGGGGTTCAATCCCATTACTTGGCTTGTCGTGCTCTAGCGACTCATTGTGGTGGGCCGGGCGCCTGCAAGCTGACTATTGTTGTCAGTTGAACAGTGTTCCGACAATTTGGTGCGGCTGACTTCTGGGTTAAGCGGGCAGGTGTTAAGAAGCTTGGCGGGTAATGGTTCGGAGGATGCATGACTCGACCTTCGAATCTCCCGAGCTTGTTGGGGAGTTGCAGCGATGAGAAAAGATCATAATTGGATCACAATGGAACAATGGAACATCACAAAAAATACATATTGCTTGTTTATATAAATATACACACACACAGTGGGGAGAACAAGTACACTGCCGATTTTGCAGGTTTTCCAACTTACAAAGCATGTAGAGGTCTGTAATTTTTTATCACTTCAACTGTGAGAGACGGAACAAAAACAAAAATCCCCAAAAATCCAAAAATCCCCAAAATCACAATGTATGATTTTTAAGTAATTAATTTGCATTTTATTGCAGAGGGAGACACATTACTAACTAGAGTGCAGAGGCCGTCCCGCCATAGATGGAGCCCCGTCTGTGCAAAAGCCCACCATTCGATCCCATACGAAATCTGTTTTTCGTCAATATAGCCACGCAGCACACTGATCACCCTCTATGCCAATTCATGTTTGGAAATCGTGAGACAGAACAATATGTCCTCGTGAATAGCATCCCCCGACATGTATAGAAGACAAAAGTCAATGCACGGGCATCTCGGCCCTCACAGCTAACGTCCATTTGGGGAGCATAAACTGGGGAGTTTTTTGAGTCGTTCAGTCAGAGAATAAATCCTTTGTTTAAAAGTGTTATCTAAGTATTGATGTGACTTTATGTGCCTCTGCTTCCCCACACATAGTTTTCACCATATCTATCGTGGCCGGTAAAATCCAAGTCTCTGCCATAGTGTGTGGTTTCATAGCCTTGCCCTTCACCAAGGGAATGATTCAATTGCAACGGTGCGGCCTTTTCCCATGATTTAAGGGCTCTCCCTCATAGAATTTTATATTTTTAGATTAATTTAGATTTTTAAAACCCAGAGGTCATAACAAGAACAAAGGTACTTTTATGCGTCAGGTAATGCTAATTGTTCCTTCACATTTTTATCGTGGTTGTCATGGATATTTGTTTTGTTTTGATTTAATCTTTATTCAAATATTTAAGTCAGTTAAGAACAAATTGTTATTTACAACGACGGCCTAGGAACAGTGGGTTAACTGCCTTGCTCAGGGTTCGATCTAGCAACCTTTCGGTTACTGGCCCAATGTTCTAACCACTAGGCTAGGTCATGTGCAAAAACACCACTTCAGAGCAAATAAATCCGATCTGAGCATCCAGAAAGGTTGCATATGGAGGGTGTGGTTTGTATCAGGATTCAGAGCCACAATTGCTGCGTTTACACAGACAGCCCAATTATGATCTTTTTTCCACTAATTGTTCTTTTGACCAATCACATCAGAACTTTTTCAGAGCTGATCTGATCGGTCAAAAGACCAGTTACTGAAAAAATATCAGAATTGGGCTGCCTGTGTAAACGCAGCCGTATGGAGGTGGAATTGAACTGGAAGTTCAAAGATCAGATTCCATGTGTTTTTTTGGTGTTTACACATTAGGTAATATTCAAATAATTGGCAAAATATCTGAATTAGGTTGCTTGTGTAAAGGCAGCCATTGTTACACAGCAGTTGAATGTACACTGAGTGTACAAAACATTAAAATAAGCTGATCTTTCCATGACATATACTGACCAGGTGAATCCAGATTAAAGCTATAATCCTTTATTTATGTCTCTTGTTAAATTCACTTGGATCAGTGTAAATGAAAGGGAAAGAAGGATACCTAGTCAGTTATCCAGCTGAATGTATTAAACTGAAATGTGTCTTCCGCATTTAACCCAACCCCTCTGAATCAGAGAGGTGCAGGGTGGCTGCCTTAATTGACATCAACGTCTTCGGGAACAGTGGGTTAACTGCCCGGGGAACAGTGGGTTAACTGCCCGGGGA
Organism: Oncorhynchus mykiss; assembly: GCF_013265735.2. Lineage (NCBI taxonomy): Eukaryota > Metazoa > Chordata > Actinopteri > Salmoniformes > Salmonidae > Oncorhynchus > Oncorhynchus mykiss. Next base: position 40,134,634 of record NC_048588.1, read on the forward strand.
ACAGTGGAGAACAGCGGGTTAACTGCCCAGGGAACAGTGGGTTAACTGCCCGGGGAACAGTGGGTTAACTGCCCGGGGAACGGTGGGTTAACTGCCCAGGGAACAGTGGGTTAACTGCCCAGGGAACAGTGGGTTATCTGCCCAAGGAACAGTGGGTTAACTGACCAGGGAACAGTGGGTTAACTGCCCGGGGAACAGTGGGTTGACTGCCCGGAGAACAGTGGGTTAACTGCCCGGGGAACAGTGGAGAACAGTGGGTTAACTGCCTGGGGAACAGTGGGTTAACTGCCCAGGGAACAGTGGGTTAACTGCCCGGGGAACAGTGGGTTAACTGCCCGGGGAACAGTGGAGAACAGTGGGTTAACTGCCCGGGGAACAGTGGAGAACAGTGAGTTAACTGCCCAGGGAACAGTGGGTTAACTGCCCGGGGAACAGTGGGTTAACTGCCCAGAGAACAGTGGGTTAACTGTCCCGGGAACAGTGGGTTAACTGCCTGGAGAACAGTGGGTTAACTGCCTGGAGAACAGTGGGTTAACTGCCCGGGGAACAGTGGGTTAACTGCCTGGGGAACAGTGGGTTAACTGCCCGGGGAACAGTGGGTTAACTGCCCGGAGAACAGTGGGTTAACTGCCCGGAGAACAGTGGGTTAACTGCCCGGAGAACAGTGGGTTAACTGCCCGGAGAACAGTGGGTTAACTGCCCGGGGAACAGTGGGTTAACTGCCCGGGGAACAGTGGGTTAGCTGCCCAGGGAACAGTGAGTTAACTGCCCGGGGAACAGTGGGTTAGCTGCCCGGGGAACAGTGAGTTAACTGCCCAGGGAACAGTGGGTTAACTGCCCGGGGAACAGTGGGTTAACTGCCCGGGGAACATTGGGTTAACTGCCCCGGGAACAGTGGGTTAACTGCCCGGAGAACAGTGGAGAACAGTGGGTTAACTGCCCGGGGAACAGTGGAGAACAGTGGGTTAACTGCCTGGGGAACAGTGGGTTAACTGCCCGGGGAACAGTGGGTTAACTGCCCAGGGAACAGTGGGTTAACTGCCCGGGGAACAGTGGGTTAACTGCCCGGGGAACAGTGGAGAACAGTGGGTTAACTGCCCGGGGAACAGTGGAGAACAGTGGGTTAACTGCCCAGGGAACAGTGGGTTAACTGCCCGGGGAACAGTGGGTTAACTGCCCAGGGAACAGTGGGTTAACTGCCTGGAGAACAGTGGGTTAACTGCCTGGAGAACAGTGGGTTAACTGCCCGGGGAACAGTGGGTGAACTGCCTGGGGAACAGTGGGTTAACTGCCCGGGGAACAGTGGGTTAACTGCCTGGGGAACAGTGGGTTAACTGCCCGGGGAACAGTGGAGAACAGTGGGTTAACTGCCCGGGGAACAGTGGAGAACAGTGGGTTAACTGCCCGGGGAACAGTGAGTTAACTGCCCAGGGAACAGTGGGTTAACTGCCCCGGGAACAGTGGGTTAACTGCCTGGAGAACAGTGGGTTAACTGCCCGGAGAACAGTGGGTTAACTGCCCGGGGAACAGTGGGTTAGCTGCCCGGGCAACAGTGGGTTAACTGCCCGGAGAACAGTGGGTTAACTGCCCGGAGAACAGTGGGTTAACTGCCCGGGGAACAGTGGGTTAACTGCCCGGGGAACAGTGGGTTAGCTGCCCAGGGAACAGTGGGTTAACTGCCCGGGGAACAGTGGGTTAGCTGCCCGGGGAACAGTGAGTTAACTGCCCAGGGAACAGTGGGTTAACTGCCCGGGGAACAGTGGGTTAACTGCCCGGGGAACAGTGGAGAACAGTGGGTTAACTGCCCGGGGAACAGTGGAGAACAGTGGGTTAACTGCCCGGGGAACAGTGAGTTAACTGCCCAGGGAACAGTGGGTTAACTGCCCCGGGAACAGTGGGTTAACTGCCCGGGGAACAGTGAGTTAACTGCCCAGGGAACAGTGGGTTAACTGCCCAGGGAACAGTGGGTTAACTGCCCCGGGAACAGTGGGTTAACTGCCTGGAGAACAGTGGGTTAACTGCCCGGGGAACAGTGGGTTAACTGCCCGGGGAACAGTGGGTTAACTGCCCCGGGAACAGTGGGTTAACTGCCTGGAGAACAGTGGGTTAACTGCCCGGGGAACAGTGGGTTAACTGCCCGGGGAACAGTGGGTTAACTGCCTGGAGAACAGTGGGTTAGCTGCCCGGGGAACAGTGGGTTAACTGCCCGGGGAACAGTGGGTTAACTGCCCAGGGAACAGTGGGTTAACTGCCCGGGGAACAGTGGGTTAACTGCCCGGGGAACAGTGGGTTAACTGCCCGGGGAACAGTGGGTTAACTGCCCGGGGAACAGTGGGTTAGCTGCCCGGGGAACAGTGGAGAACAGTGGGTTAACTGCCCCGGGAACAGTGGGTTAACTGCCCGGGGAACAGTGGGTTAGCTGCCTTGCTCAGGGGCAGAACCACAGAAGGGGAGAAGACAGTTTAAAGAAGGATTTTTAAGCCCTGAGACCATTCAGACGTGGATTGTGTACGTGTGTCATTTAGAGGGTGAATGAGCAAGACAAAAGAGTTAAGTGCCTTTGAAGCGCACAGGAGGTTGGTGACATCCTAATTTGGGAGGACAGGCTTGTGGTAATGGATTTAGCGGAATAGGTGGAACGGTATCAAATACATCCAGCACATGGTTTCCATGGTTTCCAGGTGCCATTCAGTTTGCTCTGTTCCAGCCGTTATTATGAGTTGTCCTCCCCTCAGCAGCCGCTTGTGTTGAACAGTGTATGGTAGTAAGTGCCAGGCACCTACTGCAACGCTGCTGGGTTTTTCACGCTCAACAGTTTCCCGTGTGTATCAAGAATGGTCCTCCACCCAAAGGACATCCAGCCAACTTGGAGTCAACATGGGCCAGCATCCCTGTGGAACGTCTTCAAACACCTTGAAGAGTCCATGACCTGACGAATTGAGGCTGTTCTGAGGGTAAACTCAATATTAGGAAGGTGTTCTTACTGTTTTTTTACACTCTGTGTATATGCGGCACCGCCCCTAACGTATTGATAAGTATGACATGAGAAGAATTGGTTCTTGTGTGTATCACTTACGCCCACTGGTGGTTTTCAGCATTCATTTCCCCTCAGAACATTCTGAAACAGTGAATCTGAGTGCTAAACAATTGTGTGTGTGTGTGCGCGTGCGTTTGTGCATGTGTGTGTGGGGAGTAGCAAGCCTCTAGACTATTGAGGTGCACCAAGTCTGCTGTTCTGTAGTGATTTAATGTAGTCTGATATAGGGGCAGGTCTGTTGCTGCTATGATGCAGAGGATCCTCCAGAGGGCGATGTGACTCCACAGCACCTCAGACACACTGACAGATAGACAGACATGGTTCCCATGGCATCAATAACATTGACACACTCACAGCTGAGCATGGCCGTGTGGGTGGGAGTTACTTCTTGACACAGAACAGATGTTCCCTGCTAGTTGTCAGGACTAAGGAGAACCATTGACACTCAGGTTATCAGGGGATTTGACTTTAAAGGGGATAGTTGAAAAAGCAAGATTGTGCTTGTTCTCAGCTGTCTGGTTCTTCAATGTACGTGCAGATGAACGAGAGGAGACAAGGTGAAGAAACGTCTTTAGACTTTGTCTCCTTTCCTTCATGCACCCGTGATCAGTCTTTTGACGAGGGCATATTTATCTAGCAGACACTGTTTAAGAGGAATTACACAGCCTCTGCAGCTGTTCCACTGTGCTGCAACCCAGTAGGGAACTACTACTGCACTCTGTGAACAGACTCCTCTTCGTCTAGCCAAGGAGCACAGACTTCTTTTTGTCTAGCCAAGGAGCACAGACTCCTCTTTGTCTAGCCAAGGAGCACAGACTCCTCTTTGTCTAGCTAAGGAGCACAGACTCCTCTTCGTCTAGCCAAGGAGCACATACTCCTCTTCGTCTAGCCAAGGAGCACATACTCCTCTTCGTCTAGCCAAGGAGCACAGACTCCTCTTCGTCTAGCCAAGGAGCACATACTCCTCTTCGTCTAGCCAAGGAGCACAGAATCTTCTTTGTCTAGCCAAGGAGCACAGACTCCTCTTCATCTAGCCAAGGAGCACAGACTCCTCTTCGTCTAGCCAAGGAGCACAGACTCCTCTTCGTCTAGCCAAGGAGCCAATAGCGGTGCTTGGGTAAAATCACCGGGAAGCCAGAAAAAAAGCCATATGACAATCTATGTGTTGTGATAATTGTGTTGTTTGTTCTTTAGTCTGTTAGTTCATATGTCTTGCCACCGTGATATATAGGCCTAAGGCCAAGACAATAAGAAGACACAGTGGCAGAATAAATTCAACCATACATTTTGTTTTATTACAAAACCGGAGAGCAAGATCTGTCCGGTGAAGTCCACAAAATATTGTGCATGTACAGTAATAGACAGTTAGACATGATCAGGCAAGGTGATGTTTTCCACATTTTCAGACCACTAAACAGCTATTGATTTAGAACCACGGAGAGTTACTGCAAGATGCAAAGAGAACAGGAGCTGCCTCCACTATTCCAGCATCTTAGTTTAGTTTAACACAGTGACATCTAAAAGATAGCAAAACTATTTAGTCCAATCAACGTAAGCTAGATATGTGTCCATCCATGGTATTAATTTCTGTGTGTGTCGTGTGTGTGTGTGTGTGTGTGTGTGTGTGTGTGTGTGTGTGTGTGTGTGTGTGTGTAGGTGCAAGTAGAAAACTGTTGACTTCCCCCAATGTCATCCTCTTTCATGTTGCATAAACCGTCTATGACTCTGTTATACAATACAGGCTTGTTGTTTTTGTTGTCCTAGGCTATCTGGCTAAATTGCTTACTTGCAAGCCTAACTTCCTTTCATCTTCAGCAATGTGCCAGGCCAGCTAGTTAACATTAGCATACTACATCTAGCTACATGTTCAATTTACATCCTCTCTGGCTAGGGGCACAATGTAGGAATTTATGGTTAGATCACAATCACCGTTATAATCATTAGCCAGTACGGAGAATTAAGTTAAACCACAAGTCCAAGTCCCTTTCTCCATCAATGGCTAATTTAGGAAAAGGCCGATTTTAGTTAGCTAGCTAGTCACCGGAGGACAACGACAAAACACGATGCAACAGTTCCAGTTTATTTCTGTAAATGATGTTTGGCTTCTGATATGAAGTGATTGGTCTGAAGCCAAATCCACACTGGCTTCTCTTTACTCTGTTTTTTGGTGCACCAGGACAATTCACAACTGAGCTTAGTTCAACGCTGATTGGCTAAGTGCTTGCTGGCTTCCCCTGCATTCAAGGCAATGAGCGACAACAATGTGATATTCTTTTTGACCAGACAGCATCAGATCGATACACTACTCATACTGAGACAGAAAGGCGCTGTTTCGTTTGATAAGATGATTCTCCGGTGAGATGCATTCAGTTACTAAGGAAAATGTAAAGAAATTTAGGAATCGCAGAGAGACGAAAGATAAATTATTTTTCTTGGTCCATTTTTCAGTTTTCTTAGTCCAATACATGCCCCTGCAAGGAGCACAGACACACTCTATCTTCGTCTAGCTAAGGAGCACAGATGATAGTGTGTTCTGTCTGTGTGCTGTGATCTGGCTTGGCTCCCGTCTGAAATGTCAGCGTTGCTTTTGTTGTCTACCGCAGTGAAGTGATTTGACGTTCAAACATTTATGGAACATAATATCAACTGTGTAGCTGAATCAGCTCACCATGGCATGGTAAATATGACTGGGGGTAATGGAATGTATGTTTCTATGGTGACCAGCTCACCATGGCATGGTAAATATGACTGGGGGTAATGGAATGTATGTTTCTATGGTGACCAGCTCACCATAGCATGGTAAATATGACTGGGGGTAATGGAATGTATGTTTCTATGGTGACCAGCTCACCATGGCATGGTAAATATGACTGGGGGTAATGGAATGTATGTTTCTATGGTGACCAGCTCACCATGGCATGGTAAATATGACTGGGGGTAATGGAATGTATGTTTCTATGGTGACCAGCTCACCATAGCATGGTAAATATGACTGGGGGTAATGGAATGTATGTTTCTATGGTGACCAGCTCACCATAGCATGGTAAATATGACTGGGGGTAATGGAATGTATGTTTCTATGGTGACCAGCTCACCATGGCATGGTAAATATGACTGGGGGTAATGGAATGTATGTTTCTATGGTGACCAGCTCACCATAGCATGGTAAATATGACTGGGGGTAATGGAATGTATGTTTCTATGGTGACCAGCTCACCATGGCATGGTAAATGTGACGGGGGGTAATGGAATGTATGTTTCTATGGTGACCAGCTCACCATGGCATGGTAAATATGACTGGGGGTAATGGAATGTATGTTTCTATGGTGACCAGCTCACCATGGCATGGTAAATATGACTGGGGGTAATGGAATGTATGTTTCTATGGTGACCAGCTCACCATGGCATGGTAAATATGACTGGGGGTAATGGAATGTATGTTTCTATGGTGACCAGCTCACCATGGCATGGTAAATATGACTGGGGGTAATGGAATGTATGTTTCTATGGTGACCAGCTCACCGTAGCATGGTAAATATGACTGGGGGTGATGGAATGTATGTTTCTATGGTGACCAGCTCACCATGGCATGGTAAATATGACTGGGGGTAATGGAATGTATGTTTCTATGGTGACCAGCTCACCATGGCATGGTAAATATGACTGGGGGTGATGGAATGTATGTTTCTATGGTGACCAGCTCACCATGGCATGGTAAATATGACTGGGGGTAATGGAATGTATGTTTCTATGGTGACCAGCTCACCATGGCATGGTAAATGTGACGGGGGGTAATGGAATGTATGTTTCTATGGTGACCAGCTCACCATGGCATGGTAAATATGACTGGGGGTAATGGAATGTATGTTTCTATGGTGACCAGCTCACCATGGCATGGTAAATGTGGCCGAGGGTAATGGAATGTATGTTTCTATGGTGACCAGCTCACCATGGCATGGTAAATGTGGCCGAGGGTAATGGAATGTATGTTTCTATGGTGACCAGCTCACCATGGCATGGTAAATATGACTGGGGGTAATGGAATGTATGTTTCTATGGTGACCAGCTCACCATGGCATGGTAAATGTGGCCGAGGGTAATGGAATGTATGTTTCTATGGTGACCAGCTCATCATGTCTTCCATTCACATCCCTCTTGTTGTCCCTCTCTTCTGACCGACTGACACCCCAGACACTTTGATCACTCTTCATGTTTGTACAGCTCTGTAGAGGCTGGTAATGACAGTGAGCGGGGGAAACGAGATTGAGTCAGAAAAGGAGAGAAATACCACCCCTCCTTTTGTTTTTTCTCAGCGTCGTGCGTCTATGGAGACCGAGGCTCTTTGAGGGGAATCTGAGGTCTCTCTCTGACTTCTAAAAGTCCTCCAGCGGCCTGACACACACATACACACGCTGCAGAGCTCTTAACCAGACATACACACCTAACTACCAAAGGAAAAGTAGAGGGGGAGAGACAGAGGGGAGAAACCTAAGGATGCAAAGAAAGGGAACGTTAGAGAAACCAAAGACGGAGGAGAACGAGGGTGAGAACGAGGGTGAGAGATGGAGAAACCAAAAACTGAGGAGGATGGGGGAGAGAGCGAGGGTGAGAACGAGGGTGAGAGATGGAGAAACCAAAAAACTGAGGAGGATGGGGGAGAGAGCGAGGGTGAGAACGAGGGTGAGAGATGGAGAAACCAAAAAACTGAGGAGGATGGGGGAGAGAGCGAGGGTGAGAACGAGGGTGAGAGATGGAGAAACCAAAAAACTGAGGAGGATGGGGGAGAGAGCGAGGGTGAGAACGAGGGTGAGAGATGGAGAAACCAAAGACTGAGGAGGATGCAGGAGAGAGCGAGGGTGAGAGCGAGGGTGAGAGATGGAGAAACCAAAGACTGAGGAGGATGCGGGAGAGAGCGAGGGTGAGAGCGAGGGTGATAGATGGAGAAACTAAAGACTGAGGATGGGGAGAGAGACGGGGAGAGACAGAGAGAGACGATAGAGATGTACTTTAGAAGGACAAGGACAGACATGAGAAAGCTGTCAAGGTGACAACAGATGGCAGCTCTCTTCAGAGTGTGCGTGTGTTTGTCCTTTGATGTCTGGCTGGGTTGAGACTGCGGTTAAATGCGTTGCCAAGTGGAGGCAACAGCCGCACTGTACGTGCCTCAGGTAGTTGCGGACACATCAAGGACACACCACTGCTTGAATCAGCGAAAGCCGCCTGTTCAGAAGACATTGGGCACATCTAAATAGTCTAAAATTGCTTCCTCGTTTCATTTCCTTTCCTTCCTTCCTCTCCACTGATATGAAAACATAGGATAGGTGAGAGCAACATGAATGCTGTAATGTATCGACTTGACTCCAAACTCATGGGAATCATTAACCTGTACTTTACTCTTGGTCTCAAAACCCATCCAACTTTATACCCCAAGCCTAGCCCCATCCATTCCTCACATGCCTCATAGTCCCTGCTGGTATTGCACCACTTGGTGTTACTAAATACACTACATCCCTTCTCTTCTTAGATGTTTGACTAACCATTATGATAACACTAACCATTATGATGACACTGACTATTATGATGACACTAACCATTATGATGACACTAACCGTTGTGATGACACTAACCATTATGATGACACTAACCATTATGATGACACTAACCATTATGATAACACTAACCATTATGATGACACTAACCGTTATGATAACACTAACCATTATGATGACACTGACTATTATGATGACACTAACCATTATGATAACACTAACCATTATGATGACACTAACCATTATGATGACACTGACTATTATGATGACACTAACCGTTATGATGACACTAACCATTATGATGACACTAACCGTTATGATGACACTAACCATTATGATGACACTAACCATTATGATGACACTAACCGTTATGATGACACTAACCATTATGATGACACTGACTATTATGATGACACTAACCATTATGATGACACTAACCGTTATGATGACACTAACCGTTATGATGACACTAACCATTATGATGACACTAACCATTATGATAACACTAACCATTATGATGACACTAACCGTTATGATAACACTAACCATTATGATGACACTGACTATTATGATGACACTAACCATTATGATAACACTAACCATTATGATGACACTAACCATTATGATGACACTAACCATTATGATGACACTGACTATTATGATGACACTAACCATTATGATGACACTAACCATTATGATGACACTAACCATTATGATGACACTGACCATTATGATGACACTAACCATTATGATGACACTGACTATTATGATGACACTAACCGTTATGATGACACTAACCGTTATGATGACACTAACCGTTATGATGACACTAACCGTTATGATGACACTGACTATTATGATGACACTAACCATTATGATGACACTAACCGTTTTGATGACACTAACCGCTATGATGACACTAACCGTTATGATGACACTAACCGTTATGATGACACTAACCATTATGATGACACTAACCGTTATAATACTAACCATTATGATACTAACCATTATGATAACACTAACCATTATGATGACACTAACCATTATGATGACACTAACCATTATGATGATACTAACCATTATGATAACACTAACCATTATGATAACACTAACCATTATGATGACACTAACCGTTATGATGACACTAACCATTATGATAACACTAACCGTTATGATAACACTAACCATTATGATGACACTGACTATTATGATGACACTAACCATTATGATAACACTAACCGTTATGATGACACTAACCATTATGATGACACTAACCATTATGATGACACTAACCATTATGATAACACTAACCATTATGATGACACTAACCGTTATGATAACACTAACCGTTATGATGACACTGACTATTATGATGACACTAACCATTATGATAACACTAACCATTATGATGACACTAACCATTATGATGACACTAACCATTATGATGACACTAACCATTATGATAACACTAACCATTATGATGACACTAACCGTTATGATAACACTAACCATTATGATGACACTGACTATTATGATGACACTAACCATTATGATAACACTAACCATTATGATGACACTAACCATTATGATGACACTGACTATTATGATGACACTAACCGTTATGATGACACTAACCATTATGATGACACTAACCGTTATGATGACACTAACCATTATGATGACACTAACCATTATGATGACACTAACCGTTATGATGACACTAACCATTATGATGACACTGACTATTATGATGACACTAACCATTATGATGACACTAACCGTTATGATGACACTAACCGTTATGATGACACTAACCATTATGATGACACTAACCATTATGATAACACTAACCATTATGATGACACTAACCGTTATGATAACACTAACCATTATGATGACACTGACTATTATGATGACACTAACCATTATGATAACACTAACCATTATGATGACACTAACCATTATGATGACACTAACCATTATGATGACACTGACTATTATGATGACACTAACCATTATGATGACACTAACCATTATGATGACACTAACCATTATGATGACACTGACCATTATGATGACACTAACCATTATGATGACACTGACTATTATGATGACACTAACCGTTATGATGACACTAACCGTTATGATGACACTAACCGTTATGATGACACTAACCGTTATGATGACACTAACCGTTATGATGACACTGACTATTATGATGACACTAACCATTATGATGACACTAACCGTTTTGATGACACTAACCGCTATGATGACACTAACCGTTATGATGACACTAACCGTTATGATGACACTAACCATTATGATGACACTAACCGTTATAATACTAACCATTATGATACTAACCATTATGATAACACTAACCATTATGATGACACTAACCATTATGATGACACTAACCATTATGATGATACAAACCATTATGATAACACTAACCATTATGATAACACTAACCATTATGATGACGCTAACCGTTATGATGACACTAACCATTATGATAACACTAACCGTTATGATAACACTAACCATTATGATGACACTAACCATTATGATGACACTAACCATTATGATGATACTAACCATTATGATAACACTAACCATTATGATAACACTAACCATTATGATGACACTAACCATTATGATGACACTAACCATTATGATGATACTAACCATTATGATAACACTAACCATTATGATGACACTAACCGTTATGATGAACAACAGTCAAATGATAGCTCTGGCAGTTTGGTTCAAATTTGGCTGTTGAACAACAGTCTAATTGGTCACATACACATATTTAGCAGATGTTATGGCAGGTGTAGCTAAAGGCTTGTGTTCCCAGCTCCAACAGTGGAGTAGTATCCAATAATTCACAACAATACACACAAGTCTAAAGTAAAATCATGGAATTAAGAAATATATAAATATTAGGACCAGCGATGTCTGAGTGGCATTGACTAAAATACAGTATATACATATGAAATGAGTAAAACAGTATGTAAACATTATTAAAATGATCGGTGATTCCATGTCTATGTACATCACATTTGTCACTGTTGAGAGTGAGCCCCCTCTCCTGCAGTTCTCTCAGGACTTGGTGTTGTCGTTTTTGTTGTGTTCTTGTGTGTTCTTCCCAAACACAATGATATCATCTGAGATGTTGTGGACACCCTCGATGTCTTGTAGGACTTGGTGGATGATGTGTTGACATGTCTCTGGAGCAGAGGAGACACCAAACATCAGTCTATTGTAGGACTTGGTGGATGATGTGTTGACATGTCTCTGGAGCAGAGGAGACACCAAACATCAGTCTCTTGTAGGACTTGGTGGATGATGTGCTGTCTTGGCTCTTGAGCAGAGGAGACACCAAACATCAGTCTCTTGTAGGACTTGATGGATGATGTGCTGTTTTGGCTCTGGAGCAGAGGAGACACCAAACATCAGTCTCTTGTAGGACTTGGTGGATGATGTGCTGTTTTGGCTCTGGAGCAGAGTCACAACTCTGCTCAGGGAACAAGACTCTGGTTTCAGTTTGAACTTGATAATATCTCCACTTTAGGTCCAGCTTTGAGAAGACCACGGCTCCTGACATGTCCTCCTGGATCTCGTCGATGGTGGGGATGGGGCTGTCTCTCCAGCACAACAGCTTCACTTGCTCTACGTATGTCAACACATACTCTGACGTCACCGGTTTTCATGTGTACTACAACTCACGGAGAAGGTCCAATTCACTTTCTCAATAACATCCATGTCCTCTAGCTCATTCATCTTTTCTTCAACCAGCTTCCTGATACTGAATGGTACTTCGCTTACTGGATGTGCACTAGGTGTGACAGTCTCATCTACATGAATTCATAACTGGACGTCTTTCAATTTTCCCATCCCTGTGAAACAGTCTTTTTGTATTCCTCCTGCAGTGCAGCTTTGAATGTCTGTGTGTCATCATCTTGGACTGAGTTTGTGTGCCTTTTGGTCCAAAATGCCAAGAGCAACTGCTGTTATCTTTCCCAGTACACATGTCTCTTTCCCAGGACAGATGTCTGTGCATCTTTCATGACTAGAATGTCTGCAGTGACTGACTCAGAACTAACAACTGTTGTAATGTTGGCAGTGAACAAGCTCTCAAAAGGCTTCAAGTTCCTCGGCGTACACATCACTGACAAACTGAAATGGTTCACCCACACAGACAGTGTGGTGAAGAAGGTTGCAACAGCGCCTCTTCAAACTCAGGAGGCTGAAGAAATTTGGCTTGGCCCCTAAGACCCTCACAAACTTTTACAGATGTACAATTGAGAGCATCCTGTCGGGCTGTATCACCGCCTGGTACGGCAACAGCACCGCCCGCAACCGCAGGGCTCTCTGGAGGATGGTGGGGATCAGCCACCCGAGCCATAGCCTGTTCACTCCGCTATCATCCAGACGGCGAGGTCAGTACAGGTGCATCAAAGCTGGGACCAAGTGACTGAAAAACAGCTTCTGTCTCAAGGCCATCAGACTGTTAAACAGCCATCACTAGCCAGCTGCCGCCCGGCTACTCAACCCGGCACCTTAGAGGCTGCTGGCTTATATACATAGACATGGAATCACTGGTCACTTTAAATGGAAAACTAGTCACTTTAATAATGTTTACATACTGTTTTACTCATTCATATGTCTACACTGTACTCTCCTATATTTTTGTCAAGGCCACTCAGACATTGCTCATCCTAATATTTATATATTTCTTAATTCCATTCTTTTACTTTTGGATTTGTGTGTAATGTTGTGAATGATATACTACTGCACTGTTGGAGCTAGAAACACGAGAATTGTGCTACACCCGCAATAACATCTGCTAAATATGAATATGTGACCAAGGAAATTTCATTTGATTTGAACTGCTAATGGTTGTGTTGAACCATATGGGTAAAGTATCTTGAAATATGTTTTCAATTTCACATTGCATTTGGTCTGCAAATGTTACGATCTACTAGGTGTGGTGGTTGGAATCAGGCGCAGAGAGCAGGGTTCAGTCGTTTCTTCACATTTATTCCCCAGCGCAACAAAAACAGTCACGCCAACACACAGGGCGTAAAATAAGTTGCCAGTCAAAAACAACAGGACTAAACAGTCCGGAGAATAAATACAGGGAAAAATCACACCATCAAAACACAGAGTAACAAAAACAAGCCCGCACAAATACCCAGCGGGCCTAGTGCCCCTAAATACCCTACAAACAAATCCTAATACAAAACAGGTGTACCCAATTAACCAATAACCCAAAACAAACGGAAAGGGAATCGATGGCAGCTAATAGGCCGGCGACGACGACCGCCGAGCACCGCCCGAACAGGAAGAGGCACCATCCTCGGCGAGGTTCGTGACAGTACCCCCCCCCTGACGCGCGGCCCCTGCAGCGCGCCGACCCCGGCCTCGAGGACGACCCGGAGGACGAGGCGCAGGGCGATCCGGGTGGAGGCGATGGAAATCCCTCAAGAGGGAAGGATCTAAAATGTCCCTCCCCGGTACCCAGCACCTCTCCTCCGGACCGTACCCCTCCCAGTCCACGAGGTACTGCAGGCCCCTCACCCGGCGTCTCGAGTCCAGAATAGCTCGTACTGTGTACGCCGGGGACCCCTCGATGTCCAGAGGGGGTGGAGGGACCTCCGGTACCTCACCGTCTTGTAGGGGACCAGCTACCACCGGCCTGAGGAGAGACACATGAAACGAGGGGTTAATACGATAATAAGAGGGAAGTTGCAATCTATAACACACCTCGTTTATCCTCCTCAGGACTTTAAATGGCCCCACACACTGCGGCCCCAGCTTCCGGCAGGGCAGGCGGAGGGGCAGGTTTCGGGTCGAGAGCCAGACCCTGTCCCCTGGTGCGAACACCGGGGCCTCACTGCGGTGGCGGTCAGCGTCTCTCTTCTGCCGTTCACTGGCCTGCCTGAGAGAATCCTGGACTGCCCGCCAGGTCTCTCTAGAGCGCTGTACCCACTCCTCCACCGCAGGAGCCTCGGTCTGACTCTGATGCCATGGAGCCAGGACCGGCTGGTAGCCCAGTACACATTCGAATGGCGACATATTCGTGGACGAATGCCGAAGAGAATTCTGGGCTAACTCTGCCCACGGGACGTACCTCGCCCATTCTCCTGGCCGGTCCTGGCAATACGACCTCAGAAACCTGCCCACTTCCTGGTTTACTCTCTCCACCTGCCCATTACTTTCGGGGTGATAACCAGAGGTAAGGCTGACCGAGATCCCCAGACGCTCCATAAACGCCTTCCAAACCCGAGATGTGAACTGGGGACCCCGATCGGAGACGATATCCTCTGGAACCCCATAGTGCCGGAAGACGTGGGTAAAAAGAGCCTCTGCAGTCTGTAGGGCCGTAGGGAGACCAGGCAATGGGAGGAGACGGCAGGACTTAGAGAACCGATCCACAACGACCAAAACGGTAGTGTTCCCCTGAGATGGGGGAAGATCAGTAAGGAAATCTACCGAGAGATGGGACCATGGCCGTTGTGGAACCGGGAGGGGCTGTAACTTCCCTCTAGGAAGGTGCCTAGGAGCCTTACTCTGGGCGCATACCGAACAGGAAGATACATAGAGCCTCACATCCCTAGCTAAGGTGGGCCACCAGTATTTCCCTCTAAGACCCCGCACTGTCCTATCGATCCCCGGATGACCCGCAGACGGTAGTGTGTGAGCCCACCGAATCAACTTATCACGGACACCAAGCGGTACGTAACTTCTACCAGTCGGACACTGTGCAGGCGCAGGTTCAACCCTCAACGCCCGCTCGATGTCCGCGTCCACCTCCCATACCACTGGGGCCACCAGCCGAGAAGCTGGGAGGATGGGAGTGGGTTCGATAGACCGGTCCTCGGTGTCATAGAGACGGGACAGCGCGTCGGCCTTAGTGTTGAGGGAACCTGGTCTGTAAGAGATCGTAAATCTAAAACGTGTAAAGAACATGGCCCACCTAGCCTGACGCGGATTCAGTCTCCTCGCTGCTCGAATATACTCCAGATTACGGTGATCAGTCCAGATGAGAAAAGGGTGTTTAGCCCCCTCTAGCCAGTGTCTCCACACCTTCAGGGCCTTTACCATAGCTAGTAACTCCCGGTCCCCCACATCATAGTTCCGCTCTGCCGGACCCAGCTTCTTCGAAAAGAAAGCGCAGGGACGGAGCTTCGGTGGCGTGCCCGAGCGCTGAGACAGCACGGCTCCAACCCCAGCCTCGGACGCATCCACCTCCACTATGAATGCTAACGAAGGGTCCGGATGCGCCAACACGGGAGCCCCAGTGAACAGTGCCTTCAACTGGTTGAAGGCTCCATCAGCCTCTGCTGACCACCGCAAACGCACCGGCCCCCCCTTCAGCAGTGAGGTAATGGGCGCCGCTACTTGGCCAAAACCCCGGATAAACCTCCGGTAGTAATTGGCAAACCCTAAAAACCGCTGCACCTCCTTTACCGTGGTCGGAGTCGGCCAATTACGCACGGCGTTAACGCGGTCACACTCCATCATCATCCCCGAGCTGGAAATGCGATAACCCAAGAAGGAAACGGCTGGTTTGGAGAACACACATTTCTCAGCCTTGACGTATAGGTCATGCTCCAGCAGTCGCCCAAGCACCTTGCGCACCAGGGAAACATGCGCGGCGCGTGTGGCAGAATAAATCAAGATGTCATCAATATAGACTACCACACCCTGCCCGTGCAAGTCCCTGAGAATCTCATCTACAAAGGATTGAAAGACGGCTGGAGCATTTTTCAACCCATACGGCATGACGAGGTACTCATAGTGGCCTGATGTGGTACTAAACGCTGTTTTCCACTCGTCTCCTCCCCGAATACGCACCAGATTATACGCGCTCCTGAGGTCCAGTTTTGTGAAGAAACGCGCTCCGTGGAATGATTCCACCGCCGTAGCGATGAGAGGTAGCGGATAACTAAAACCCACTGTGATCGAATTGAGACCTCGATAATCAATGCACGGACGCAGACCTCCCTCCTTTTTCCTCACAAAAAAAAAACTAGAGGAGACGGGTGACATGGAGGGCCGAATGTACCCCTGTCTCAGAGCTTCCGTGACATATGTTTCCATAGCCAGCGTCTCCTCCTGTGACAGTGGGTACACATGACTCCGGGGAAGTGCAGCGTTCTCCAGGAGGTTTATCACGCAATCCCACCGTCGATGGGGTGGTAATTTGGTCGCCTTCTTCTTACTAAAAGCGATAGCCAAATCGGCATATTCTGGGGGAATGCGCACGGTGGAAACCTGGTCTGGACTCTCCACCGTCGTGGCACCGATGGAAACTCCTATACACCTCTCTGAACACTCGTCTGACCACCCCTTAAGAGCCCCCTGTTTCCAGGAAATAAGGGGATTGTGAATAGCCAGCCAGGGAACCCCCAACACCACCGGAAACCCAGGTGAATCAATAAGGTAGAAACTGATCCTCTCCCTATGATTCCCCTGCGTTACCATGTCCAGCGGAATCGTGGCCTCCCTGACCAGCCCTGACCCTAGCGGTCGGCTATCTAAGGAGTGCACGGGGACAGGTGGGTCTATCTGCACTAACGGAATACCCAATTTACGGGCGAGTCCACGATCCATAAAACTCACAGCTGCGCCTGAATCGACTAGCGCCTTATGCTGAAGAGAGGGGAAAAAAGCAGGGAAAAAAATTAACAAAAACATGTGACCAACAGGGAGCTCTGGGTGAGTTTGGTGCTTACTCACCTGGGGTGGCCGAGGAGCGTTCTGCCGACCATCTCGACTCCCAGAAGGACTCCTCCAACACCGGTCCGAAGTGTGTCCTCTCCGTCCACAATAGGAGCAGGAGGAGCCCCCTCTGATCCCCCTAGATGCAGCTCCTCCCAACTCCATCGGAGTGGGAGTGGGAGAGCTGGAAGGTGGAATTAACAGGACCCCTTCTGAACGCCCGCGGGCAGCTAGCAGGTTGTCCAATCGAATAGACATGTCTATTAGTTCATCCAGGGAGAGAGTTGTGTCCCTGCAAGCCAGCTCCCGGCGGACGTCCTCCCGGAGACTACACCGGTAATGGTCCATCAGGGCCCTGTCATTCCACCCAGCACCAGCAGCTAGGGTCCTAAACTCCAACGCGAAGTCCTGCGCGCTCCTCGTCTCCTGTCTGAGGTGGAACAGTCGCTCACCCGCCGCTTTACCCTCTGGTGGATGATCGAACACTGCTCGGAAACGGCGGGTGAACTCCAGGTAGTTGTCCCGAGCCGAGTCTGGACTGTTCCAGACTGCATTAGCCCAATCCAGGGCCCTGCCCGTTAAACAGGAGACGAGGAGGCTCACACTCTCCTCACCCGAGGGAGCCGGACGCACGGTAGCCAGGTAGAGCTCCAGCTGGAGCAAAAATCCCCGGCACCCAGCAGCCGCTCCATCGTACTCCCTCGGGGGGGAGAGACGTAGTGCGCCGGACCCAGAGGACGACGTAGGTGGAGTAGGTGGTGTCGGCAGTGGGGGAGCTGGGGTAGACGTCGGGAGACCACTCCTCTCCCATCGTTCCATCCTCTCCATCATCTGGTCCATCGCTGTACCAATCCGATGGAGGACAGCTGTGTGGTGATGAACGCGCTCCTCCATAGTGGGGAGAGGAGTGGTCGCTGCTCCTGCTGACTCCATTTCGAAGGTGCGGGCTTCTGTTACGATCTACTAGGTGTGGTGGTTGGAATCAGGCGCAGAGAGCAGGGTTCAGTCGTTTCTTCACATTTATTCCCCAGCGCAACAAAAACAGTCACGCCAACACACAGGGCGTAAAATAAGTTGCCAGTCAAAAACAACAGGACTAAACAGTCCGGAGAATAAATACAGGGAAAAATCACACCATCAAAACACAGAGTAACAAAAACAAGCCCGCACAAATACCCAGCGGGCCTAGTGCCCCTAAATACCCTACAAACAAATCCTAATACAAAACAGGTGTACCCAATTAACCAATAACCCAAAACAAACGGAAAGGGAATCGATGGCAGCTAATAGGCCGGCGACGACGACCGCCGAGCACCGCCCGAACAGGAAGAGGCACCATCCTCGGCGAGGTTCGTGACAGCAAATGACTGAATGTTGCTGTCCTCACGATATTATAGCTAACCCCAGAGTCAATGAACATGTTACCTGGCTGGCCATTGACTATAAACTGTATTTTAGCATCATCAGTACTGCTGGGAAGTGTGAACATATGTTCCTCATTGTCATTGTTTTATTTTGTATAGCACGTATGTTTGTGACTTTGATTTTTATTCTGTTTGGTCTTTGTCCTGCACATTTTGGAGAAATGTCTATCTTTGCCACATTTGTTGCATTGTTTACCTTTTGTGAAGGAACTTGCCTATCCTCTATGGCCCTCCTGAACACATCTGAAGCATTTGACAGTGTGGTCGTCATTAGATGGCTTGTCCTTGTCGTGGAATATTCTAATCAAGTGAAAGAGACTTTGCCATTTCTTCAAACAATCCTCTTTATTCGATGTCGATTAATTATTCCAATAATGAAACTGGTCGATCCCACCACACACTCTCGAGTGTTGGACCGAGAGTTCCACCAGGAGAACTAAGCCACAGCATTTTACAGTTAAGACACATCCTCCTGAATATGTGACAAACAACAGATGTGTGGAATGAGTCAAAAGGTTAGGATTGTTATGAAAGAAATGAATAATTCACAGCAGACCGTATCACAACCAGTATCACAACCAGCCGTGATTGAGAGTCCCATAGGGTGGCGCACAATTGGCCCAGCGTTGTCCAGGTTTGGCCGGTGTGGCCGTCATATTAAATAAGAATTTGTTCTTAAACTGACTTGCCTAGTTAAATAAAGGTTAGAAATAAAAATGTGGACAGCGTGGTAATCGTTAGATGAAGAACATCTTGTTTTCCAGTTTGTCCAATTCCCGTCTGGGTTATTTTTGTTCTCTTTTCCCCTTTTGAATTGCATTGATATTGTCTTTCCATTCTGGCCGCCTGCTAGTCAACAGCCTCCATTGTTCTTGCTAAAACCATTCGAGCGGTGAGAGCGAGGTCCCTCTCGCATAGATGCCGCTTGCGCAACACATTTGAGTGACACTGGTCAATCACTCGGTCCCTTAATCACATGTAGCAGCCAACTGTTTGTCTACTCACAAACGTGTCCACTGATTTCCCCCTGCGCTTGTTCAGCTTGCTTAAACAAATGTCTCTTATAAGGAATGTTTTTTTTTTTTTTTTTTTGTGGAATGAAGTACTCGCTTATATTTGTCAACACGATCTCATAGTCCTTGTCTTCCCCCATGTCCTCTAACGTGGTGAATATATTCTGCTCATCCCAACCTCCCAAGTGCAATACAAGAGCTTGTTTTCATGCTGCATATTTGACTCCTGAATAAGTGATGAACAGTTTGAAACGAGTAATTCCTTTTGCCCATAGCAAACCAACACTGGCTGGGTCTGAATGCACATAAAACAGTGGAAGATAAGGTAAGCTCAGTGCCATTGTTCTTAGCTTCTTTTGCTAGCTAGCACATTTGTTTGCTAGTTAGCTCTGTTAAACTGAACAGTTTGGCTAGATTTTTATGAAAAGTCCCTTTACAAATGAATTTTACCTGCACTCACCCAGCTTCTTGAGTGGATAATGTTTATTTTTATTTCCATATCATCGTCGCCATTTGTAATGTATCAACTTGACTCAGACTCACAGGAATCATTAACCTGTACTTTACTTCTGGTCTCAAAACCCATCCAACTTTATACCCCAAGCCTCATCCGTTCCTCACGGGCCTCGTAGTCCCCGCTGGTATGGCACCACTAGGTGTCACTAATACACTACAGATGCCTACCAGGTATTTGCTTTGGTCACCTGTTGAATGATTTCACATCAGTACTGAAAAGGGACATTTCAAAGACTCAAGGAGAGGAAGCCATTACTGTCCAGCCCTCCCAAACAAAAACCAATAGACTTCAGAAGTATTAAGGTACAACTGGGGTTTGAACCGGCAACCTTTCTCCTGTTAAAGAGGACGGTGTTGCTGGATCAAACAACTTCACAGTCAGCCAGCTAACCCGTTGCTTCATTAAAGATGAAAGCCAGAAGGAATACCCCCCCACCTGAGGGAACACACAAACGCACCTCACACGCACACACACATGCGCGTGCGCACAGATGGAAACTTTGTTTTGGTTCTGACCTGACTTCAGAAGAGTTTGACACAGACACCATCAACTCTCTCATTATCTAACACAACGAGACACTCACAGACCTGACGATCAAAAGAAAAGAACAGATTCTGCTCTCTCTTTCTCCCTTTCACTTTCCCCCTTTCTCTTTCTACTCTGTCTGTCTGTCTCTCCTCCGAGCGCAGTCAGGACATCAAAGGGGTCAGTAGCGAAATGAGGGCTATCTAAATGGAAAACGTAGGAGCATTGAGTGAAGCTGTAATCTCTGCCTCCCTGCACTGTAATGATGTCTTGAGAGATGCGGTGGTGGCAGTGTGTCAGTAAACACACATGTTATCTTTGTTTAAGCATGATGAAGACCTGCAGTAGTGGAAAACGCTACTCATATCACGACCAGGCATACAGCTGAGTAGCCTTATGGAGTACTGAGAGAGAGAGAGAACTTCAGACACCTCCACGGAGTACTGAGAGAGAGAGAACTTCAGACACCTCCACTGAGTACTGAGAGAGAGAGAGACCTTCAGACACCTCCACTGAGTACTGAGAGAGAGAGAGAGACCTTCAGACATCTCCACTGAGTACTGAGAGAGAGAACTTCAGACACCTCCACTGAGTACTGAGAGAGAGAGAACTTCAGACACCTCCACTGAGTACTGAGAGAGAGAACTTCAGACACCTCCACTGAGTACTGAGAGAGAGAACTTCAGACACCTCCACTGGGTACTGAGAGAGAGAACTTCAGACACCTCCACTGAGTACTGAGAGAGAGAGAACTTCAGACACCTCCACTGAGTACTGAGAGAGAGAACTTCAGACACCTCCACTCGGTACTGAGAGAGAGAGAGAGAGAGAGAGAACTTCAGACACCTCCACTGAGTACTGAGAGAGAGAGAGAATTTCAGACACCTCCACTGAGTACTGCCCTTCAACTCCCAATACAAGCCCTCTCTCTCTCATTACCCCTCTCAATGATCTTCTTCCCTCTGTTTATCTAAGGAGAAAGCAGGGAATGGAGAAAGAAGACAGTATGATATCAGACCTGTTCAGTTCACAGTACATGCTTAACTCTTCTTCCCCCTGCTGTAGACAGATCTAATAGCTTTTCATTCGATTCAGAGGGTAAAACCTTCTCCAACAGTTCACGGAAAGAACGGCACACTCACTCGTTCCAACAGTGAAAAGAAAACCAATATCATTAGCAAAGGATTCCAATAAACCTAATTTGCTGTATTGTGGACCATCAAGGTAAACAAATGGCTGTTTAAGGGATACAATGTGGATTATACCACGCACTGTGCCCCAGCCCTTAAATTACACAGTTCCCAAAATAACAATCTCAATGTGTGATGATGAGAGAAGACACACCACACAAACCACACATACAGACCGGCCAGGGGAGGCTCTTCAGAGGAGGAAGGGGAGGACCATCCTCCTCAGTGAATTTCCTAAAAATAAGATACAAATATTTTAATAGTTATCCTTTTTAGATAAAACTATACAAAATATAATCACCTGTCTCCAAATAATTGATTAAAACACACTGTTTAGCAAAGAAGTTCCACAGTATCATCAACAGCACTCTGTAGGGTAGCACCGTGGTGTAGCCGGAGGACAGTTAGCTTCCATCCTCTTCTGGGTACATTGACTTCAATACAAAACCTAGGAGGCTCATTGTTCTCACCACCTTAAATGGAGGCAAAAGAAACAAAACGGGGATAAACATACCTGAATTTGACGAATAGAAACTCTTGTTTGCAAATGTTGGACTAATGATTACACCCTATATCAGCTAGATGCAGGTAAGAGTGTGCAAGGCGGTCACATCAAATTTGTCTCTTGACCTGTGTGCACTTACAAATGACAGTCATCCAATATGCTGTAATAGAGATAAGGCCATGCTCATGAAAAAAAAAATGTGTCCTCCCTCACCTTAAACGGCACTGACCTCCACTGATACAAGCAGATTTTCAAATTAACATCTTTCTCACCAAACTCCACGAGAGACAGCAGGAGCTAGGTAGCACTCATCTTTCTCACCAAACTCCACGAGAGACAGCAGGAGCTAGGTAGCACTCATCTTTCTCACCAAACTCCACGAGAGACAGCAGGAGCTAGGTAGCACTCATCTTTCTCACCAAACTCCACGAGAGACAGCAGGAGCTAGGTAGCGCTCATCTTTCTCACCAAACTCCACGAGAGACAGCAGGAGCTAGTTAGCGCTCATCTTTCTCACCAAACTCCACGAGAGACAGCAGGAGCTAGGTAGCGCTCATCTTTCTCACCAAACTCCACGAGAGACAGCAGGAGCTAGGTAGCGCTCATCTTTCTCACCAAACTCCACGAGAGACAGCAGGAGCTAGGTAGCACTCATCTTTCTCCTCTCTGTCAGTTTTTTTCCTTTCCCCCATTTTTTTACACTTCAAAGAGACAGCATTCAAGAGGCTAACATTCATAGCTTTATTTGAGACATTAGGAAGTGAAGTGAGAGCACTTCAATGGTTTTGTGTGTGCCTGTGTGAGTGCGTGTGTGGTGCTTTGATGGCAGCTGATCCACTGGTGATGTGATCAGTGGGGACGGAAAGCAATTTGCTTCATGGGTAGAGAGCTTTGGTAACTGCTGGTAACCACTGTGTAGAGCCAGGTTTATGGGATGGTGACAGTCAGAAAACACAGATCAGGGGGAAAGAGATCTCCTTTATGTTGAGAACTCTTTGCAACTGTTCATAAGTGTTCATAAGTGTTCATTAGTACAGCCACACAGTGCCTTCAGAAAGTATTCACACCTCTTGAATTATTCCACATTTTGGTGTTACAGCCTGAATTCAAAATGGATTAAATAGATTTCTTTCTCTCACCCATTTACACACAATACCCCATATTTATAAAATGTATTGAAAAATTAAATACAGAAATATCTAATTTACATACAGTGCCTTGCGAAAGTATTCGGCCCCCTTGAACTTTGCGACCTTTTGCCACATTTCAGGCTTCAAACATAAAGATATAAAACTGTATTTTTTTGTGAAGAATCAACAACAAGTGGGACACAATCATGAAGTGGAACGACATTTATTGGATATTTCAAACTTTTTTAACAAATCAAAAACTGAAAAATTCGGCGTGCAAAATAATTCAGCCCCCTTAAGTTAAAACTTTGTAGCGCCACCTTCGCAAGGCACTGTAAGTATTCACACCCCTGAGTTAATACGTTGTAGAAGCGCCTTTAGGCAGTGATTTCAGCTGTTAGTCTTTCTGGGTAAGTCTAGAAGAGCTTTCCACACCTGGATTGTGCAACATTTGCCCATTATTATTTAAAAAAATTCCTCAAGTTCTGTCAAATTGGTTGTTGTTGATCATTGCTAGACAAACTGTAACTCGGCCACTCATGAACTTCCACTGTCTTCTTGGTAAGCATCTCCAGTGTAGATTTGGCCTAAACTGGTTTCCTTCTAGGATTTTGCCTGGACTCCATTCCGTTTTATTTTTTATGCTGATAAACTCCCAAGTCCTTGACAATTACAATCATACCCATAACATGATGCAGACACCACTATGCTTGAAAGTATGGAGAGTGATACTCAGTAATGTGTTGTATTGAATTTGCACCAAACATAGAACTTTTGTATTCAGGACTAAAAAGTTAAATTGCTTTGCAGCATTAGTGCCTTGTTGCAAACAGGATGCATCTTCTGGAATATTTTTTATTTACATTTAGTATGTTACATCTAGTCTATGAGACCAGGCTGAGTAACTCCAATGTTGTTGATCCATCCTCAGTTCTCTGTTATTTAAGCCATTAAACTTTGCAACCGTTTTAAAGTTACCATTGGCCTCATGGTGAAATCCATGAGCGGTTTCCTTTCTTCCCAGGCAACTGTGTTAGGAAAGACACCTTTATCTTTGTAGTGACTGGGTGTATTGATGCATCATCCAACGTGTATGCACAGTACTGTGCAGCCGTCTTAATCGACCTGGCCACAAGGCTTTCGACTCTGTCAATCACCGTATTCTTATCGACAGACTCGGTTTCTCTAATGACTGCCTCGCCTTGTTCGCTAACTACTTCTCTGATAGAGTTTGACAGTGTGTCAAATTGTGTGTCAAATTGGAGGGCCTTTTGTCCGGACCTCTGGCAGTCTCTATGGGGGTGCCACAGGGTTCAATTCTCGGGCCGACTCTTTACATATACCTTAGCCAAATACATTTAAACTCATTATTTCACAATTCCTGACATTTAATCCTTGTAAAAAATCCCTGTTTTAGGTCAGTTAGGATCCCCACTTTATTTTAAGAATGTGACATGTCAGCACCTTACAGATAGAAATTGATTGTATGTGTGGGGTACAGCGATAGTCATTCAAAAATCATGTTAAACATTAGTATTGCACAGAGTGAGCCCATGCAACTTATTAAGTGACTTGTTAAGCAAATTTTTACTCCTAACCTATTTAGGCTGGCCATAACAAAGAGGTTGAATGCTTATTGACATTTCAGCTTTTAATGTTTTATTAATTTGTACAAAATTTAAAAAAGATAATTCCACTTTGACATTATGGGGTTTTGTGTGTAGGCCAGTAACAAAAACATATCAATTTAAGAAAATGTTTAATTCCTCCCTTCCTTGCTCCTTCCTCCTCTTTGGTCACACAAAAAATCTGAACCAAAGTGAGCTAGGTCTAATCATCTGTTTAATGAAGTCTGTTAGTTTACTTTGTCAGTATCTTGTCAGTATCTTGTCATAATTAACAGACTGACATGCAGGCACACACACACACACACACACACACACACACACACACACACACACACACACACACACACACACACACACACAAACACACACACACACACACACACACACACACACACACACACACACACACACACACACACACACACACACACACACACACACACACACACACACACACACACACAGAATGCTTCCCTCTTAGAACAGAAGTACATGGGCTCAGACAGCAATTATAATGGTGGCATGTCCTCAGGGTGGTGAGACTACTGACATGTGTTACCCTGAATAGTCTATAATGAGGGCTGAAGATATTTAAAAGTCTGAGTCTAACCCTCTGGAACACCTTATTTATATCTTAGGCTACCAAACACTACATTCCTTAAATATTGTGTTGTTGTGACTTAACTTTCCTTAATCTGATGACAATTATTTATTTAATTCACCAACTATGTTTTAATTGTTACTCAATTTAAATGAATCATGTAACAATTAACTAATTAGAAATTTGGGGCACCATGGGAAGAGTTGTTTAACGAGTTAGCATCTCCATTAAACTCAAGATGATATGTAAGATATATCGATAACAGTCATTTATTAATCATTACCTCATATCAATCTCATTCTGAATGTTGCAGACTTCTTGAATCCACAAGAACTCCAGCCCTTTCTGATTATTCAGTTCTACACAAATTGATTTTGTTATTTATTTACTAACTAACTAAATAATAACACGGAATACACATACACACTTACATGAGACAAAAGTGCCTAGTGGACTGACAAGATATGATGGCTTGAATCACAATGGAGAGGAGGTGGGGAAAGAGATAGAGAAAGGGACATTTATTTTGGATACATTCTATAACTATTCGCACATTAATCATATACCTTGCACATGAACCACCACCCGTCTCGGTAAGAAATGTAATGTATTTACGTGTAGATGTCTTTGCTTGTTGTCTCTCTGTTGCAACCAATCAATTCTTCTGTGGGAAGGACTCGATGGGTGTAAGACTCTGGTTGGCCACCAGAGGTCACAATGTCCTTCTTAGTTGTCTGTGGCTTCAATGATTCACCAGTGATTGTCTGAGGTGAGCTTCTTGCCTCTTTTCTCGGGTAGATAGTCAAAGTTCTAGATCCCTTTACATGCACAGCTGCAGACTCTCAAGTGTTCTGGTCTAGTCTTTATCTTCTTCACCTCGTGTGGAGATTTAAAGTTTGACATCTTTTCAGCTGTGTAGCCACAGCTACATGTTTTCTGGTCTTAGCGTTTCAGCCATTTGTAACGTATTTACAAGCCAAGAAAATGAAATGAGAAATTGAAAAGGAAAAAAATTAAGAAGAAAAAAACAAATTTCTTTACAAATGTCAGGACATTTTCAAAACGGACTCCCAAATACCATATTTACATTTCGTAACACTCTCACCACAGCTCTTAACAAGAGTGTATTTATTGTTTCAAGCATTTGTTATGTTTAGCTCACGCTTCAAGTCTGCTGGTCTGGTATGTTAATTTCTAGCGAGTCCAATTAAGCACTCTGGTCGAAAATGGTGGTGCCATCACACTGACACACTTCATTCTGGGCGTGGCTTAGCTAATGTGCAAACGACATGAAACTATGGTCTCCTTAGTGAACTAAAATCACATTCATATCTTAACAAAAATACTTTAATCGTTCTTCATATTGTGTTAACGTCATATTGGATGGAAACTCAACAGCCGAAGGCGGTTTCCTTCCTAAGTTACATTATTTGGTTCATACTGTTTTTAATAACGTCACAAAATTAAAAGCAATATGACATGATTATTCTTTAGATCCCCACTGACCATTCTTAACATCCCTATCTTAGAAATATTGTTCCAAAGTTCACTCTTTGGACATTAGAATTTTTGGGGCATCAACATGTCACGCCCTGATCTGCTTCACCTGTCTTGTGCTTGTCTCCACCCCCCTCCAGGTGTCGCCCATCTTCCCCGTTATCACCTGTGTATTTATACCTGTGTTTTCTGTCTGTCTGTTGCCAGTTTGTCTTGTCTCGTCAAGCCTACCAGCATTTTTCCCACACTCCTGTTCGCTCTAGTCCCTGTTTTCTAGTTTTCCTGGTTTTGACCATTCTGCCTGACCCTGAGACTACCTTTCAGACTCTGTTCTGGATTACTGACCTCTGCCTGACCTGACCCTGAGCCTGACCCTGAGCCTGCCTGTCGTTCTTTACCTTTCAGACTCTGTTCTGGATTACTGACCTCTGCCTGCCCTTGACCTGTCGTTTGCCTGCCCCCTGTTTTTGTTATAAACTTTTGTTAGTTTGCACTGTCTGCATCTGTGTCTTATCCTGAGGTCTGATAAAATGTCTCTGTAACAAAGACATTCCAACATTGATACTAAAAAGCACGTGAGGGTTCTCTACTGCATAAGATTTACGATTGGCGTGAGGTGTCATAAAACCGGCCCATCCTCCCCTCTCCTCTCCTGTGTAAGAGAGGGGGTTTGGCTGTCAGCCATTTTCCAAGCTCATCTGAGGCCTTGGATCCTCGACTAGGAGAGTCATAACAGTGTTGTATAACTGAGTTTCTGCACTGTGACACAGCTAAAAGATTTAGAGTTCTGTTGTGACCCACCTAAAAGATTTAGAGTTCTTTTGTGACCACCTAAAGGATTTAGAGTTCTGTTGTGACCCACCTAAAGGATTTAGAGTTCTGTTGTGACACACCTAAAGGATTTTGAGTTCTGTTGTGACCCACCTAAAGGATTTTGAGTTCTGTTGTGACCCACCTAAAGGATTTAGAGTTCTGTTGTGACCCACCTAAATTATTTAGAGTTCTGTTGTGACCCACCTAAAGGATTTTGAGTTCTGTTGTGACCCACCTAAATGATTTAGAGTTCTGTTGTTACCCACCTAAAAGATTTAGAGTTCTGTTGTGACCCACCAAGTTAACAGCCTATATATGTTTTTAGTCAGGGCACAATCTGTAGCTGTGACATACAGCCTACTGAACAACCGGTTAAAAATATACCACCTAGTAGATAAAACTACGAAAGCAGACTACTTTCACGATGAGACAGTCTGGTCAATTAAAGCATAGAGACAGAAAGTTATCTTTTTATTATCCACCATCTTGATAGTGTTTGGGAGGCGGGGACGCTGAGTCATTTGTTTCCTAGATGGGGAAGGAAAAGTGACAAGATGGAATGAACTAATGGGATGTGACTTGGTATGTAGGCGTCAGTATTGGAACAAACATCTGTGATCACAGTGTATGTGTGTGTGTGTGTGTGTTCATTAATTCTGGAGTCACTCTAGGTGCCAATACTATGCCCCATATTCACTAGTCACTGGAGCAGATGCCATGTGTTCCCTCACACGTCACTTTTAAATTCAACTCACTTTTAAGGGAGGGAGAGAAAATGAAAAAAATAAATGAACAGATTTTCACCAAGACTTTTCTCCTGATTGGCCTCTGTATTTACAAGACATCTCTCCTGATTGGCCTCTGTATTTACAAGACATCTCTCCTGATTGGCCTCTGTATTTACCCTAGTGGACTGACAAGATATGACACCTTGAATCACAATGGAGAGGGGGCGGGGAAAGAGAGAGAGATAGAGAAAGGGACATTTATCGTGGATACATTCTATAACTATTCTCACATTAATCATATACCTTGCACATGAACCACCGCCCGTCTCGGTAAGAAATGTAATGTATTTACGTGTAGATGTCTTTGCTTGTTGTCTCTCTGTTGCAACCAATCAATCCTTCTGTGGGAAGGACTCGATGGGTGTAAGACTCTGCTTGGCCACCAGAGGTCACAATGTCCTTCTTAGTTGTCTGTGGCTTCAATGATTCACCAGTGATTGTCTGAGGTGAGCTTCTTGCCTCTTTTCTCGGGTAGATAGTCAAAGTTCTAGATCCCTTTACATGCACAGCTGCAGACTCTCAAGGGTTCTGGTCTAGTCTTTATCTTCTTCACCTCGTGTGGAGATTCAAAGTTTAAAATATTTTCAGCCATGTAGCCACAGCTACATGTTTTCTGGTCCTCGAATTGAATCGGAGAGAGAGAGGGAGACAGAGAGACACCATATGTCAGGGAAGATGAGGGTAGGCGCAGCATCACGGGCTAAAACAGAAAGAACTGTGTTTTTAGTCTTTAAAGAGCAAACGTTCCTCTCTCCGCCAACCTGCAGGAGCGTTCTCGTCCTCAACCCTTCTATAAACAGACACACTGAGAGAGCGCAGCACGCTCTCTCTTTACTCTCTTCTATCTCAGTCTTTCATCTCTCTTCATCTCTCTACCCATGCAGGATTACCTGGTTTCTGTTTGAAACCTGCAAGTGACAGTATTTGTGTGTGTGTGTGTGTGTGCGCGCGCTCAGGTTAATTGGTAGACCTCCCTGCTGTGCACCCAGTGCCACAAACTCAACAGCCACCATGGTATTAACTTAAGGACACAAATATCTAGCCTAGCTGTTAGAGAGGAGAGCCGGAGGGTTGCCAGTCTGAATCCCGGGTCTGACGTGAAAAAGTGAGCTGGCAACTGGAGGGTTGCTGGTATCAAATCCTAGATGCCGTTGCCTGTCATTGTGCTCCCATTACCCCCCCCCCCCCCCCCCCCCTAACAGCGCCCTGTGTGGCAGGTGTTGGGTTAAAAGTAAAATATATATATACTTAATTTACAACTACGTTACATGGTTAATGTTCAATATCAGGAGTCCTATGGAACTCCTAGGTTTCAGTCACTGATAAGGTTGTAGAGCTGTGGGTTAGGGAGGAGTGAGGACCGAGTTCAGGTCAGATGAATTGACAAGGACCCAAAGTTTACACTGTAAAGAGAGTGTTGACAAAGGGCTGGGGTGTAGAGGGGCTTGGGATGACCTGACCACAGGGACACATTATTATTATTTTTACCTTTATTTTACTAGACAAGTCAGTTAAGAACAAATTCTTATCTTCAATGAACTGCCTGTTCAGGGGCAGAATGACAGATTTGTACCTTGTCAGCTCGGGGATTTGAACTTGCAACTTGCAACCTTTCGGAACTTGCAACTTGCAACCTTTACTAATCCAACGCTCTAACCACCCTGCCGCCCCATTATCCACAGATACCGACTGTGGCAGAAAGATGTCATTGGAGGAGTGAGGAATGTGGGCCGAGGTCAGGTCAGATGAAGTGACAAGGAACAGTCCTATTACACACACACACACACACGCACACACACACACACACACACACACACACCACCTACGTTCCTGCCTAGCAACAGAGATGTATTGGCTGTCTAGATGTGCAAGGAGGAGACTCTGCCTAACAGGAAGGAATACACCCTTGTACTGGTGGAAAGGTGTGGTAGTCTTTTCAGCTGTTTCAGCTGTTTCACCTGTTTCAGCTGTTTCAGCTGTTTCAGCTGTTTCACCTGTTTCAGCTGTTTCACCTGTTTCAGCTGTTTCACCTTTTTCAGCTGTTTCAGCTGTTTCACTTGTTTCACCTGTTTCAGCTGTTTCACCTGTTTCAGCTGTTTCACCTGTTTCAGCTGTTTCACCTGTTTCACCTGTTTCACTTGTTTCACCTGTTTCAGCTGTTTCACCTGTTTCACCTGTTTCAGCTGTTTCACCTGTTTCACCTCTTTCAGCTGTTTCACCTGTTTCACCTGTTTCAGCTGTTTCACCTGTTTCACCTGTTTCAGCTGTTTCACCTGTTTCAGCTGTTTCAGCTGTTTCACCTGTTTCAGCTGTTTCACCTGTTTCACCTGTTTCAGCTGTTTCACCTGTTTCACCTGTTTCAGCTGTTTCAGCTGTTTCACCCAGTTTTGAGCTTTTCCTTTGTTTAGAACCTGACAAAGGTAAAGGGGAATGAGATTATGATTCAGAATAGCAGCGGGTCGGTTTCTACCGACTCTCGTAGCCTAGGACTGTAGTGTTCCGGGGTTCGCAGCTGCTGACAATTGTGCAGTCAAGGACACACACGCTACCTGTACATTCCTTCCTCTTCTCAGATATCTGTCTAGCATATGACAGAGAAACAAGCAGATGTATCCATCTATAACGAGACTACTTATTATTTACAGTGTATGCTTTTATATGGATATTCTATTCAGCTGTTCTTCAAACACATCAGTCTACTTTGGGCTTGGTTGTTGGATGCTTGTGCTGAATCACCATGCAGACCTATATGCACAGCCACTCATACTCTAGGCAGGTATCCAAGGGGTTACATCAGCGGACGTGCTACCTGTCCCAGACCTGCTGTTTTCAACTCTCTAGAGACTGCAGGAGCGGTAGAGATACTCTGAATGATCAGCTATGAAAAGTCAACTGACATTTACTCCTGAGGTGCTGACCTGTTGCACCCTCTACAACCACTGTGATTATTATTATCTGACCCTGCTGGTCATCTATGAACGTTTGAACATCTTGGCCATGTTCTGTTATAATCTCCACCCGGCACAGCCAGAAGAGGACTGGCCACCCCTCATAGCCTGGTTCCTCTCTAGGTTTCTTCCTAGGTTTTGGCCTTTCTAGGGAGTTTTTCCTAGCTACCGTGCTTCTACACCTGCATTGCTTGCTGTTTGGGGTTTTAGGCTGGGTTTCTGTACAGCACTTTGTGACATCAGCTGATGTAAGAAGGGCTTTATAAATACATTTTATTGATTGATGATAGAGTGGTGGGCCAGTTTGAATCCTGGGTCTGGCGTGATGTGAATCAACAACCAGAGGTATTGAATCCTACGTGTCGTCTCCTGCCGTTGTGCTCTTGAGCAAGGCACCTAACCTTTAAACTGCTCCAAGGGTGCTGTGCCATGGCTGTCCCTGTGCTCTAACCTCAGTGTGTGTGTGTGTGTGTGTGTGTGTGTGTGTGTGTGTGTGTGTGTGTGCGTGTGTGTAAGTAAATCTTCTTTATCTTCAGTCACAGGAGTGATAGGATGTTCTCTATAGGTAATGTTATTACAAATCAAATCAAATTGTATTTGTCACATGCGCCGAGTACTGCGAAATGTTGAGTACAACAGGTGTAGTAGACCTTACAGTGAAATGCTGAATACAACAGGTGTAGTAGACCTTACAGTGAAATGTTGAATAAAACAGGTGTAGTAGACCTTACAGTGAAATGCTGAATACAACAGGTGTAGTAGACCTTACAGTGAAATGCTGAATACAACAGGTGTAGTAGACCTTACAGTGAAATGCTGAATACAACAGGTGTAGTAGACCTTACAGTGAAATGCTGAATACAACAGGTGTAGTAGACCTTACAGTGAAATGCTTACTTATACAAGCCCTTAAATAACAATGTAGTTCAAGAAATAGAGTTAAGAAAATATTTTCAAATTAATCTAAAGTGAAAAAAAAAGTTACACAAGAAAATGACTTTACAATAACAAGGTGATCAGACCTACAACACTGTTGTGTCATCAGCAAACTTAAGGATGGCGTTGGAGTCGTGCTTTACCAAGCAGTCGTAGGTGAACAGGGAGTACAGGAGGGGACTAAGCACGCACCCCTGAGGGGCTCACGTGTTGTGGATCAGAGTGGCAGATGTGTTGTTACCTGCCCTTACCACCTGGGGGCGGCCCGCCAGGTACATCAACTGTACGTCATTAAATGAACATGAATATATTTATGACATCTCCCCCACTGCCTATCCTAGCGCCGACTGGAAACCTTATCAAACATTCTGTCTGATCAACATTCATTAATTATCAATATGAGAACAAACAAATTCTTGTGTGTGTGTGTGTGTGTGAGATCAGGATTAATGTGTTCTGAATATAAGAACAAACAAGTGTTTGTTGATGAGAGAGACAGAGAAACCCTGTGGGTGTTTCAGTGGGAGGCTAGAGAGTCCTCAGTACCGTCATTCAACACTCGCTCTGTGTGTGTGTGTGTGAGAGAGAGAGAGACAGAGATACCCTGTGGGTGTTTCAGTGGGAGGCTAGAGAGTCCTCAGTACCGTCATTAAACACTCGCTCTGTGTGTGTGTGTGTGAGAGAGAGAGACAGATGATGTGTGTATGTACTGTATGAATGTGTAGGGATGTGAACATAATTTCCTGGGTTTTGTGATTAATCATTGCAGGTTTGTACGTGATTGTGTGTGTGTGTGTGTGTGTGTGTGTACTCGCACATGCTTGTGTGTGTGCAAGTGTGTGTGTGTGTGTGTGTGTGTAAGTGTGTGTGTGTGTGTGCATTTGTGAGTGTGTGTGTGTGAGTGTGTGTGAATGAAGGAATTACAATGTAACCAGAAGGTGTCAGACACTCCTCTCTTGAGGCACTGAGGTCATCTGTCGTTGGCTTTTTAAAATCCCATTCCAATCCTGCCCGGCACGACACAGGGATTTACGGTCGATTTATTCAAGTATGGGAAAATAGGACAATCATGGGAATAAGTGGGAGTTTCATATGATTTGAAGATTAAAATGGTTTGATAATCAACGTTAGACTACATTGAGACTTCGCTGACGGGGATCATCCAACACGTGTGTTTCTAGTATGAGGTGGGGGTGTGGACGAGACAGACGTAGCTTGTAAGTGACAAGATCCTCTGTGTGTGTGGGTGTGTGTGTGTGTGTGTGTGTGTGTGTGTGTGTGTGTGTGTGTGTGTGTGTGTGTGTGTGTGTGTGTGTGTGTGTGTGTGTCCTAGGGCAGAGGTTGGGTCAGGTTGGAGAACAGGTGGTTCTCCAGGTGTGAGGGAGGCTGCAGACCTTGGCAGAGAGTGACTCTGGTCCCGATGTTCAAAGAACCCAGACACACACACACACACTGGCCGTGACAGAGTTGCGTGTAACATCATGAGCAGGGCTGTTCACCTGTAAGAAGAACACTCTCTCTAATCTCCATCTGTTCAGATTCTGGCTCACCTAACAAGCTCACAGACAGACTTTCTCTGTTTTCACTATCTCTCTCTCTCTCTCTCTCTCTCTCTCTCTCTCTCTCACTCTCTCTCTCTCGCTCTCTCTTTCACTTTGCTCTTTTATAAAAGTGATTAACCTTTTTAAACCACTTTTGTCTAAACTATATCACCTCATTTTTGAGTGTGTGTGTGCGTGTGAGGAATATCTAGACACAGTGTACAGACAGGCTTTAGTGGAAACACATTGACATCAACTTGACTGTTCTCTTTTTCACTAACATGTTTTTGAATAGAAAGGTCATTGTCATTACCACACTTGGTACATGGTTATAAACATCCCCATCCCACCCAGCTATCCCCAAAAGCAGACTAGATCAGACTGATCTGTGACGTACACAGTGATGTGAATATCTATGATGTAGCCAGCATAGGCAGATCAGGGAATTAGCTCTCTCATGTGGACTTGATGACAGAACTAGCAAACAAAATAATACTCTAACTGGATTTGAGCTATGTTACTGCTCACTCTACCAGGGGCCAATCACAGGAGAGGAACCTACTGGGAGTGGGCCTGTATGGCTCAGTTG
Organism: Oncorhynchus mykiss; assembly: GCF_013265735.2. Classification (NCBI taxonomy): domain Eukaryota; kingdom Metazoa; phylum Chordata; class Actinopteri; order Salmoniformes; family Salmonidae; genus Oncorhynchus; species Oncorhynchus mykiss. Next base: position 40,169,604 of record NC_048588.1, read on the forward strand.
GTAGAGCATGGGCACTTGGACTGTGGGTTTGATTCCTGGGTCCACCCGTACATAAAAAATGTATGCATGCGTGACTGTTAGTTGCTTCGGATAAAAGTATCTGCTAAATGACATATACTATACTAGTATAGCATCTACTGGGGATGAGAAAGACAGGAGCGGGACACTTTGAGGAGGCACTAAGTCTGACGCAAGGTCTTGTAATACAAATACAACTACATACCCCGAACCCACGAGATGCGTCTGAACCCACACTGTTCTCCATACATAATTTAACTACGCTCTCTCACATTTATAGACAGTACCAGTCAAAAGTTTGGACACACCTACTCATCCAAGTTTTTAATTTTTATTTTTTTACTATTTTCTACATTGTAGAATAATAGTGAAGACATCAACACTATGAGATAACACATATGGAATCATGTAGCAGCCAACCAAAAAAGTGTTAAACAAATCAAAATATATTTTATATTTGAGATTCTTCAAAGTAGACACCCATTGCCTTGATGTCAGCTTTGCACACTCTTGGCAGTCTCTCAACCTGCTTCATGAGGTCGTCACCTGGAATGCATTTCAATTAGCAGGTGTGCCTTGTTAAAAGTTAATTTGTGGAATTTCTTTCCTTCTCAACAGCTGATTTGTCTGTCTGTTACCTGTTAGACAGAGAGAGGGGAGAACAGCTAACTGATTATCTGTTATCTGTTAGACAGAGAGAGGGGAGGACAGCTGACTCATTATCTGTTATCTGTTTGACAGAGAGAGGGGGGGGGACAGCTGACTCATTATCTGTTATCTGTTTGACAGAGAGAAGGGAAGGACAGCTGACTGATTATCTGTTAGACAGAGAGAGGGGAGGACAGCTGACTGATTATCTGTTATCTGTTAGACAGAGAGAGGGAAGGACAGCTGACTGATTATCTGTTAGACAGAGAGAGGGGAGGACAGCTGACTGATTATCTGTTATCTGTTAGACAGAGAGAGGGGAGGACAGCTGACTGATTATCTGTTAGACAGAGAGAGGGGAGGACAGCTGACTGATTATCTGTTATCTGTTAGACAGAGAGAGGGAAGGACAGCTGACTGATTATCTGTTAGACAGAGAGAGGGGAGGACAGCTGACTGATTATCTGTTATCTGTTAGACAGAGAGAGGGGAGGACAGCTGACTGATTATCTGTTAGACAGAGAGAGGGGAGGACAGCTGACTGATTATCTGTTATCTGTTAGACAGAGAGAGGGGAGGACAGCTGACTGATTATCTGTTAGACAGAGAGAGGGGAGGACAGCTGACTGATTATCTGTTATCTGTTAGACAGAGAGAGGGAAGGACAGCTGACTGATTATCTGTTAGACAGAGAGAGGGGAGGACAGCTGACTGATTATCTGTTATCTGTTAGACAGAGAGAGGGGAGGACAGCTGACTGATTATCTGTTAGACAGAGAGAGGGGAGGACAGCTGACTGATTATCTGTTAGACAGAGAGAGGGGAGGACAGCTGACTGATTATCTGTTAGACAGAGAGAGGGGAGGACAGCTAACTGATTATCTGTTAGACAGAGAGAGGGGAGGACAGCTGACTGATTATCTGTTTGACAGAGAGAGGGGGGGACGACTGACTGATTATCTGTTAGACAGAGAGAGGGGAGGACAACTGACTGATTATCTGTTATCTGTTAGACAGAGAGAGGGGGGGGGACAGCTGACTGATTATCTGTTATCTGTTTGACAGAGAGAGGGGAGGACAGCTGACTGATTATCTGTTAGACAGAGAGAGGGGAGGACAGCTGACTGATTATCTGTTACCTGTTTGACAGAGAGAGTGGGGGGGACAGCTGACTGATTATCTGTTACCTGTTTGACAGAGAGAGGGGGGGGGGGGGGACAGCTGACTGATTATCTGTTATCTGTTTGACAGAGAGAGAGGGGGGGACAGCTGACTGATTATCTGTTACCTGTTTGACAGAGAGCGGGGAGGACAGCTGACTCATTATCTGTTATCTGTTAGACAGAGAGAGGGGAGGACAGCTGACTGATTATCTGTTAGACAGAGAGAGGGGAGGACAGCTGACTCATTATCTGTTATCTGTTAGACAGAGAGAGGGGAGGACATCTGACTCATTATCTGTTTGACAGAGAGAGAGAGGGGGGGACAGCTGACTGATTATCTGTTAGACAGAGAGAGAGAGGGGAGGACAGCTGACTGATTATCTGTTAGACAGAGAGAGAGAGGGGAGGACTGCTGACTGATTATCTGTTATCTGTTTGACAGAGAGAGGGGGGGGACAGCTGACTCATTATCTGTTATCTGTTTGACAGAGAGAAGGGAAGGACAGCTGACTGATTATCTGTTAGACAGAGAGAGGGGAGGACAGCTGACTGATTATCTGTTATCTGTTAGACAGAGAGAGGGAAGGACAGCTGACTGATTATCTGTTAGACAGAGAGAGGGGAGGACAGCTGACTGATTATCTGTTATCTGTTAGACAGAGAGAGGGGAGGACAGCTGACTGATTATCTGTTAGACAGAGAGAGGGGAGGACAGCTGACTGATTATCTGTTATCTGTTAGACAGAGAGAGGGAAGGACAGCTGACTGATTATCTGTTAGACAGAGAGAGGGGAGGACAGCTGACTGATTATCTGTTATCTGTTAGACAGAGAGAGGGGAGGACAGCTGACTGATTATCTGTTAGACAGAGAGAGGGGAGGACAGCTGACTGATTATCTGTTATCTGTTAGACAGAGAGAGGGGAGGACAGCTGACTGATTATCTGTTAGACAGAGAGAGGGGAGGACAGCTGACTGATTATCTGTTATCTGTTAGACAGAGAGAGGGAAGGACAGCTGACTGATTATCTGTTAGACAGAGAGAGGGGAGGACAGCTGACTGATTATCTGTTATCTGTTAGACAGAGAGAGGGGAGGACAGCTGACTGATTATCTGTTAGACAGAGAGAGGGGAGGACAGCTGACTGATTATCTGTTAGACAGAGAGAGGGGAGGACAGCTGACTGATTATCTGTTAGACAGAGAGAGGGGAGGACAGCTAACTGATTATCTGTTAGACAGAGAGAGGGGAGGACAGCTGACTGATTATCTGTTTGACAGAGAGAGGGGGGGACGACTGACTGATTATCTGTTAGACAGAGAGAGGGGAGGACAACTGACTGATTATCTGTTATCTGTTAGACAGAGAGAGGGGGGGGGGGACAGCTGACTGATTATCTGTTATCTGTTTGACAGAGAGAGGGGAGGACAGCTGACTGATTATCTGTTAGACAGAGAGAGGGGAGGACAGCTGACTGATTATCTGTTACCTGTTTGACAGAGAGAGGGGGGGGGGACAGCTGACTGATTATCTGTTACCTGTTTGACAGAGAGAGGGGGGGGGGGGGACAGCTGACTGATTATCTGTTATCTGTTTGACAGAGAGAGAGGGGGGGACAGCTGACTGATTATCTGTTACCTGTTTGACAGAGAGCGGGGAGGACAGCTGACTCATTATCTGTTATCTGTTAGACAGAGAGAGGGGAGGACAGCTGACTGATTATCTGTTAGACAGAGGGAGGGGAGGACAGCTGACTCATTATCTGTTATCTGTTAGACAGAGAGAGGGGAGGACATCTGACTCATTATCTGTTTGACAGAGAGAGAGAGGGGGGGACAGCTGACTGATTATCTGTTAGACAGAGAGAGAGAGGGGAGGACAGCTGACTGATTATCTGTTAGACAGAGAGAGAGAGGGGAGGACTGCTGACTGATTATCTGTTATCTGTTTGACAGAGAGAGGGGGGGGACAGCTGACTCATTATCTGTTATCTGTTTGACAGAGAGAAGGGAAGGACAGCTGACTGATTATCTGTTAGACAGAGAGAGGGGAGGACAGCTGACTGATTATCTGTTATCTGTTAGACAGAGAGAGGGAAGGACAGCTGACTGATTATCTGTTAGACAGAGAGAGGGGAGGACAGCTGACTGATTATCTGTTATCTGTTAGACAGAGAGAGGGGAGGACAGCTGACTGATTATCTGTTAGACAGAGAGAGGGGAGGACAGCTGACTGATTATCTGTTATCTGTTAGACAGAGAGAGGGAAGGACAGCTGACTGATTATCTGTTAGACAGAGAGAGGGGAGGACAGCTGACTGATTATCTGTTATCTGTTAGACAGAGAGAGGGGAGGACAGCTGACTGATTATCTGTTAGACAGAGAGAGGGGAGGACAGCTGACTGATTATCTGTTATCTGTTAGACAGAGAGAGGGGAGGACAGCTGACTGATTATCTGTTAGACAGAGAGAGGGGAGGACAGCTGACTGATTATCTGTTATCTGTTAGACAGAGAGAGGGGAGGACAGCTGACTGATTATCTGTTAGACAGAGAGAGGGGAGGACAGCTGACTGATTATCTGTTATCTGTTAGACAGAGAGAGGGAAGGACAGCTGACTGATTATCTGTTAGACAGAGAGAGGGGAGGACAGCTGACTGATTATCTGTTAGACAGAGAGAGGGGAGGACAGCTGACTGATTATCTGTTATCTGTTAGACAGAGAGAGGGGAGGACAGCTGACTGATTATCTGTTAGACAGAGAGAGGGGAGGACAGCTGACTGATTATCTGTTAGACAGAGAGAGGGGAGGACAGCTGACTGATTATCTGTTAGACAGAGAGAGGGGAGGACAGCTAACTGATTATCTGTTAGACAGAGAGAGGGGAGGACAGCTGACTGATTATCTGTTTGACAGAGAGAGGGGGGGACGACTGACTGATTATCTGTTAGACAGAGAGAGGGGAGGACAACTGACTGATTATCTGTTATCTGTTAGACAGAGAGAGGGGGGGGGGACAGCTGACTGATTATCTGTTATCTGTTTGACAGAGAGAGGGGAGGACAGCTGACTGATTATCTGTTAGACAGAGAGAGGGGAGGACAGCTGACTGATTATCTGTTACCTGTTTGACAGAGAGAGGGGGGGGGACAGCTGACTGATTATCTGTTACCTGTTTGACAGAGAGAGGGGGGGGGGACAGCTGACTGATTATCTGTTATCTGTTTGACAGAGAGAGAGGGGGGGACAGCTGACTGATTATCTGTTACCTGTTTGACAGAGAGCGGGGAGGACAGCTGACTCATTATCTGTTATCTGTTAGACAGAGAGAGGGGAGGACAGCTGACTGATTATCTGTTAGACAGAGAGAGGGGAGGACAGCTGACTCATTATCTGTTATCTGTTAGACAGAGAGAGGGGAGGACATCTGACTCATTATCTGTTTGACAGAGAGAGAGAGGGGGGGACAGCTGACTGATTATCTGTTAGACAGAGAGAGAGAGGGGAGGACAGCTGACTGATTATCTGTTAGACAGAGAGAGAGAGGGGAGGACTGCTGACTGATTATCTGTTAGACAGAGAGAGAGAGGGGAGGACAGCTGACTGATTATCTGTTAGACAGAGAAGGGGAGGACAGCTGACTGATTATCTGTTAGACAGAGAAGGGGAGGACAGCTGACTGATTATCTGTAAGACAGAGAAGGGGAGGACAGCTGACTGATTATCTGTTAGACAGAGAGAGGGGGGGACAGCTGACTGATTATCTGTTAGACAGAGAGAGAGAGGGGAGGACAGCTGACTGATTATCTGTTAGACAGAGAGAGGGGGGGAAAGCTGACTGATTATCTGTTAGACAGAGAGAGAGAGGGGAGGACAGCTGACGGATTATCTGTTAGACAGAGAGAGGGGAGGACAACTGACTGATTATCTGTTAGACAGAGAAGGGGAGGACAGCTGACTGATTATCTGTTAGACAGAGAGAGGGGGGGACAGCTGACTGATTATCTGTTAGACAGAGAGAGAGAGGGGAGGACAGCTGACTGATTATCTGTTAGACAGAGAGAGGGGAGGACAGCTGACTGATTATCTGTTAGACAGAGAGAGGGGAGGACAGCTGACTGATTATCTGTTAGACAGAGAGAGAGAGGGGAGGACAGCTGACTGATTATCTGTTAGACAGAGAGAGGGGGGGACAGCTGACTGATTATCTGTTAGACAGAGAGAGGGGGGGACAGCTGACTGATTATCTGTTAGACAGAGAGAGAGAGGGGAGGACAGCTGACTGATTATATGTTAGACAGAGAGAGGGGGGGGACAGCTGACTGATTATCTGTTAGACAGAGAGAGGGGAGGACAGCTGACTGATTATCTGTTAGACAGAGAGAGGGGAGGACAGCTGACTGATTATCTGTTTGACAGAGAGAGCGGGGGAAGGCTTGATTCTATGGTCAGTTGACTGCTTTGAATTATTATTGGAGTCACTGTTCATGGCCCACACTCTAAATTCTTACCAGCCATTCTCAAATCCAGATGTGTCTCTGACAGGTTTTTAACATTGGCAGTGAAGTGCTCAACTCAATGCGGACTTAGATAAGGAACAGAAAGGTCAAGTACGCTTCAATCTGAGCAAAGTCGTTCACTATAGAAGTTAAGCAGCCTCTGGTCTGCTTTCGCCGAAGGAGCCAGTATAAACAGGATAGAACCCCACCTACTCTGCTCCACAGGAACCCAATACCGAAGATCAATGAAGGACTGAGCGTCATCGGGCACTGATGAACCCTTTATGGTTCAATTTAATAAAGAATAAATCAAGGCACAAATATATGTCTAGATTCCTATAATCTTTTATCTGAACCAGAGTTAATCAGTCACACACACCAGACCATTACTGTTATACCTCTTAGGAAAGTGTAAAACAATCAAGACATCCTTCTTCTCAACACCAGTAGAATGAGTCGGGAGAGAGAGACAAAAAAGAGACAGGGGAGAGATGTAGAGAGAAAGGTAAATGATGAGACATAGTTTTTAAATGAAAAATTGTACTTTTTTTATTACAATGTATAAGTGTATACATTTCTGCTTTTGCAATATTGACGCAATGTTTTTTATGCCAATAAAACAGATTGAGAGAGTATATAGCTTGAGAGCTTGAGAGAGAGTATATATAATGTATAGGTAGACAGACAGACAGACAGACAGACAGACAGACAGACAGACAGACAGACAGACAGACAGACAGACAGACAGACAGACAGACAGACAGACAGACAGACAGACAGACAGACAGAGATATGGAGACGGCGGTAGAGAAAGAGTTTGATTGAGTGTGACATTTTTAATAATTCATCTCAGCGCGTAAAATAATCTCTCAGGTGAATGGAAGGACACTGTTACTCACAGCCTCTAGGGGTCACTGTTGCACTGTGGGCCTGAGCATTAGTTGTCTTGTGGGAGGGGATGATAGTGTGCAGGTGGTGGTGGTGGCGTGTTTGTTGTGTTCTGAGCCTGTAATGGTGCACCCTCCATTGGGAGTGAGGCAGTATAATGTTACAACACAGGGAGGGAGGGAGGGAGGGAGGGAGGGAGGGAGGGAGGGAGGGAGGGAGGGAGGGAGGGAGGGAGGGAGGGAGGGAGGGAGGGAGGGAGGGAGAGGGAGAGAGGGAGGGAGGGGGAGAGGGAGGGAGGGGGAGAGGGAGTGAAGGGGAGAGGGAGAGAGGGAGGGAGGGGGAGGGAGGGAGGGAGGGGAAGAGAGGGAGGGGGAGAGAGGGGGGGAGAGGGAGGGAGAGAGAGGGAGGGAGAGTGTTGTGTTCTCTCTTGAACTTTTATTCCAAGCACAGGAGCTGTTCTATAAGCCAGTTCCAACAGACAGTTGTTCTATACTTAATTACTAAGTACTAACCAACTGATAAGGTGGTGGAGCATCTGTCCTATGCGGATCGAGCAGGAAGCTGTATGCACCAATCAGCAGACCCAAAAGCGAGGCGGACACAGCAGTGGATTATAGATGATGCATTAGCTACGTATTACTGTTTATTTCAGCGGTTTCACTTACCTGTGGGATGCAGTAAACGCTCTGTTGTCATTGTTCTGTGACAGGTCTACTGTTGGCCTGCTGTTTCCATGACTCCCTGAACCATCCCACTACTAGACTGCATTTCATTTAAAACAATGGTCTCTGTCCTCGATGATGGCTGGGTGAGCAATAGATTCACCTGAGTTCTGACAGAATGTGAAGGGGTGCTGAGCGGGGGTGGGGGCGAGGTTGTTAATGTTTTTGGAGATAAAGGTTGCCCCAGACTAAAAGTGCCATACTCACACATATCAAACTTGACTTGCTCTGAGGCAGTGGGCCTTTTAACAATGCCATTTTGCCACAGATCGCTTCACAGTGAGATCAGACTGCTAACTATACTTTGGGGAGCACTATAGCTACTAAGCTGTAGCTAATGAAGCATAAGGAGGAGGAAGAATTATGCTAGTGTGTGGTTACAAACTGCAGGATCCACATCCACCACATCAATGCTGCCTTTTCATGTCACTCTTTAGAAATGTTTGATCCTGATCAAAACTTTACGACAATAACATCAGACAGGTACGCTCACCACCAAAGACTGGACTCTCCCTCTCTCTGGTCTAAATCACACCTTGAAAATTGTATATGTTGAACGGCTATTACCTAGCTTCACCTGACGTTGCCTTAGTAACAGGGCTGGAAGATGGGGGGGACCCAGCAGGAAGTTGTCAGAGCAGGATCAGTGTGTGGTACTGTGAGGCTGGCAGAGATAGGACTCGGTTGTTGTCGATAAATATGTTCCTGTTTCGTATTTCATTATTTTTTAAAGGTATTAGCGATATCACCAGACACAGGATAATTTGGTCTTCCGTCATGTTGTGTGTAATCAGTGAATGCTGTTAGGATGTGAAAATGTCCCAATGTGTCTGGTTACTGTTGAAACCCGACGATGCATTTTGTCAGGAAGCAAACAGTGTGTCTGGTTACTGTTGAGACCAGATGATGCATTTTGTCGGGAAGCAAACAGTGTGTCTGTCTGGTTGCAGTTGAGACCAGACGATGCATTTTGTCAAGGAAGCAAACAGGGTGTCTGGTTACTGTTGAGACCAGACAATGCATTTTGTCACCAGACAATGCATGTTGTTACCTACCCTCACCACCTGGGGGCAGCCCTGTCAGGAAGTCCAGTACCCAGTTGCACAGGGCGGGGTCGAGACCCAGGGTCTCGAGCTTGATGACGAGTTTGAACGGTACCATAGTGTTAAATGCTGAGCTGTAGTCGATGAACAGCATTCTCACATAGGTATTCCTCTTGTCCAGATGGGTTAGGGCAGTGTGCTTTGTGGTTGCGATTGCGTCGTCTGTGGACCTATTGGGGCGGTAAGCAAATTGGAGTGGGTCTAGGGTGTCAGGTAGGGTGGAGGTGATATGGTCCTTGACTAGTCTCTCAAAGCACTTCATGATGACGGAAGTGAGTGCTACGGGGAGGTAGTCGTTTAGCTGAGCTACCTTAGCTTTCTTGGGAACAGGAACAATGGTGGCCCTCTTGAAGCATGTGGGAACAGCAGACTGGGATAAGGATTGATTGAATATGTCCGTAAACACACCAGCCAGCTGGTCTGCACATGCTCTGAGGATGCGGCTGGGGATGCCATCTGGGCCTGCAGCCTTGCGAGGGTTTACACGTTTATATGTTTTACTCATGTCAGCTGCAGTGAAGGAGAGTCTGCAGGTTTTGGTAGCGGGCTGTGTCAGTGGCACTGTATTGTCCTCAAAGCGTAACAAAGAAGTTATTTAGTCTGTCTGGGAGCAAGACATCCTGGTCCGCGACGGGGCTGGTTTTCTTTTTATAATCCGTGATTGACTGTAGACCCTGCCACATACCTTTTGTGTCTGAGCTGTTGAATTGAGATTCTACTTTGTCTCTGTACTGACGCTTAGCTTGTTTGTTTGCCTTGCCGAGGGAATAGCTACGCTGTTTGTATTCGGTCATGCTTCCGGTCACCTTGTCCTGGTTAAAAGCAATGGTTCGCGCTTTCAGTTTCACGCGAATGCTGCCATCAATCCACTGTTTCTGGTATGGGAATGTTTTAATAGTTGCTGTGGGTACGACATCGCCGATGCACTTTCTAATGAACTCGCTCATCAAATCAGCATATTTGTCAATGTTGTTGTTGGACGCAATGCGAAACAAATCCCAATCCACGTGATCGAAGTATTCTTGAAGTGTGGAATCAGATTGGTCAGACCAGCGTTGAACAGACCTGAGCGCGGAAGCTTCTTGTTTTAGTTTCTGTCTGTAGGCTGGAAGCAATAAAATGGAGTCGTGGTCAGCTTTTCCGAAAGGAGGGCGGGGGAGGGCCTTATATGCGTCACGGAAGTTAGAATAACAATGATCCAGGGTTTTACTAGCCCTGATAGCACAATCGATAGCTGATAGAATTTGGGGAGTCTTGTTTTCAGATTAGCCTTGTTAAAATCCCCAGCTACAATGAATGCAGCCTCAGGATATATGGTTTCCAATTCACATAGAGTCATAGTTGGGGGGGAATATATACGGCTGTGATTATAATCGAAGAGAATTCCCTTGGTAGATAATGCAGTCGACATTTGATTGTGAGGAATTCTAAGTCAGGTGAACAGAATGACTTGAGTTCCAGACGATTCATTTTGTCAGGAAGCAAACAGTGTGTCTGGTTACTGTTGAGATCAGACAATGCATTTTGTCAGGAAGCAAACAGTGTTTTCTGGTTACTGTTGAGACCAGACGATGCATTTTGTCAGGAAGCAAACAGTGTGTCTGGTTACTGTTGAGACCAGACAATGCATTTTGTCAGGAAGCAAACAGTGTTTTCTGGTTACTGTTGAGATCAGACAATGCATTTTGTCAGGAAGCAAACAGTGTTTTCTGGTTACTGTTGTGACCAGACGATGCATTTAGTCAGGAAGCAAACAGTGTTTTCTGGTTACTGTTGAGACCAGATTATGCATTTGGTCAGGAAGCAAACAGGGTGTCTGGTTACTGTTGAGACCAGACAATGCACTCTGTCAGGAAGTAAACAACATCTACAGATTACATGCGTTCAGAATAGCAAATACATTACCAATCCAGTCCAGCATCCTGGAGTCTCCTCTTCACTGTTGATGTTGAGACTGGACAGAGGAACTCTGTCTAGAAGGCCAGCATCCCGGAGTCTCCTCTTCACTGTTGACGTTGAGACTGGTGTTTTGCGGGTACTATTTAATGAAGCTGCCAGTTGAGGACTTGTGAGGCGTCTGTTTCTCAAAATAGACACTCCAATGTACTTGACCTCTTTCTCAGTTGTGCCCCGGGGCCTCCCACTCCTTTTTCTATTCTGGTTAGAGCCAGTTTGCTCTATTATGTGAAGGGAGTAGTGCACAGCATTGTACGAGATCTTCAGTTTCTTGCCAATTTCTTGAATGGAATAACCTTCATTTCTCAGAAGAAGAATAGACTGACAAGCTTCAGAATAAAGTTATTTGTTTATGGTAATTTTGAGCCTGTAATCAAACCCACAAATGCTGATGCTCCAGATACTCAACTAGTCTAAAGAAGGCCAGTTTTATTGCTTCTTTAATCAGAACAACAGTTTTCAGCTGCGCTAACATAATTGCAAAATGGTTTTCTAATGATCAATTAGCCTTTTAAAATGATCAACATGGATTAGCTAACACAATGTGCCATTGGAACACAGAAGTGATATTTGCTGATAATTGGCCTCTGGTACTCCCTGTATATACAGTGCCTTGCGAAAGTATTCGGCCCCCTTGAACTTTGCGACCTTTTGCCACATTTCAGGCTTCAAACATAAAGATATAAAACTGTATTGTTTTGTGAAGAATCAACAAGTGGGACACAATCATGAAGTGGAACGACATTTATTGGATATTTCAAACTTTTTTAACAAATCAAAAACTGAAAAATTGGGCGTGCAAAATTATTCAGCCCCCTTAAGTTAATACTTTGTAGCGCCACCTTTTGCTGCGATTACAGCTGTAAGTCGCTTGGGGTATGTCTCTATCAGTTTTGCACATCGAGAGACTGACATTTTTTTCCCATTCCTCCTTGCAAAACAGCTCGAGCTCAGTGAGGTTGGATGGAGAGCATTTGTGAACAGCAGTTTTCAGTTCTTTCCACAGATTCTCGATTGGATTCAGGTCTGGACTTTGACTTGGCCATTCTAACACCTGGATATGTTTATTTTTTAACCATTCCATTGTAGATTTTGCTTTATGTTTTGTATCATTGTCTTGTTGGAAGACAAATCTCTGTCCCAGTCTCAGGTCTTTTGCAGACTCCATCAGGTTTTCTTCCAGAATGGTCCTGTATTTGGCTCCATCCATCTTCCCATATATTTTAACCATCTTCCCTGTCCCTGCTGAAGAAAAGCAGGCCCAAACCATGATGCTGCCACCACCATGTTTGACAGTGGGGATGGTGTGTTCAGCTGTGTTGCTTTTACGCCAAACATAATGTTTTGCATTGTTGCCAAAAAGTTCAATTTTGGTTTCATCTGACCAGAGCACCTTCTTCCACATGTTTGGTGTGTCTCCCAGGTGGCTTGTGGCAAACGTTAAACAACACTTTTTATGGCTATCTTTAAGAAATGGCTTTCTTCTTGCCACTCTTCCATAAAGGCCAGATTTGTGCAATATACGACTGATTGTTGTCCTATGGACAGAGTCTCCCACCTCAGCTGTAGATCTCTGCAGTTCATCAAGAGTGATCATGGGCCTCTTGGCTGCATCTCTGATCAGTCTTCTCCTTGTATGAGCTGAAAGTTTAGAGGGACGGCCAGGTCTTGGTAGATTTGCAGTTGTCTGATACTCCTTCCATTTCAATATTATCGCTTGCACAGTGCTCCTTGGGATGTTTAAAGCTCGGGAAATATTTTTGTATCCAAATCCGGCTTTAAACTTCTTCACAACAGTATCTCGGACCTGCCTGGTGTGTTCCTTGTTCTTCATGATGCTCTCTGCGCTTTTAACGGACCTCTGAGACTATCACAGTGCAGGTGTATTTATACGGAGACTTGATTACACACAGGTGGATTGTATTTATCATCATTAGTCATTTAGGTCAACATTGGATCACAAAAAAATACAGTTTTATATCTTTATGTTTGAAGCCTGAAATGTGGCAAAAGGTCGCAAAGTTCAAGGGGGCCGAATACTTTCGCATATTTTGCGTATTACCTGGTACTCCCTATATATAGCCATGTTATTACCTGGTACTCCCTGTATATAGCCATGTTATTACCTGGTACTCCCTGTATATAGCCATGTTATTACCTGGTACTCCCTGTATATAGTCATGTTATTACCTGGTACTCCCTGTATATAGTCATGTTATTACCTGGTACTCCCTGTATATAGTCATGTTATTACCTGGTACTCCCTGTATATAGCCATGTTATTATCTGGTTACCCCCTGTATATAGCCATGTTATTACCTGGTACTCCCTGTATATAGCCAGGTTATTACCTGGTACTCCGTGTATATAGCCAGGTTATTACCTATTATCTGTATATAGCCATGTTATTACCTGGTACTCCCTGTATGTAGCCATGGTATAAACTGGTACTCCCTGTATATAGCCATGTTATTACCTGGTACTCCCTGTATATAGCCATGTTATTACCTGCTACTCCCTGTATGTAGCCATGTTATTACCTGGTACTCCCTGTATATAGCCATGGTATAAACTGGTACTCCCTGTATATAGCCATGTTATTACCTGGTACTCCCTGTATATAGCCATGTTATTACCTGGTACTTCCTGTATATAGCCATGTTATTACCTGGTACTCCCTGTATATAGCCATGTTATTACCTGGTACTCCCTGTATGTAGCCATGGTATAAACTGGTACTCCCTGTATATAGCCATGTTATTACCTGGTACTCCCTGTATATAGCCATGTTATTACCTGCTACTCCCTGTATGTAGCCATGTTATTACCTGGTACTCCCTGTATATAGCCATGGTATAAACTGGTACTCCCTGTATATAGCCATGTTATTACCTGGTACTCCCTGTATATAGCCATGTTATTACCTGGTACTTCCTGTATATAGCCATGTTATTACCTGGTACTCACTGTATATAGCCATGCTATTACCTGGTACTCCCTGTATATAGCCATGTTATTACCTGGTACTCCCTGTATATAGCCATGTTATTATCTGGTACTCCCTGTATATAACCATGTTATTACTTGGTTCTTCCTGTATATAGCCATGTTATTACCTGGTACTCCCTGTATATAGCCATGTCATTACCTGGTACTCCCTGTATATAGCCAGGTTATTACCTGGTACTACCTGTACATAGCCAGGTTATTACCTGGTACTACCTGTACATAGCCAGGTTATTACCTGGTACTACCTGTACATAGCCAGGTTATTACCTGGTACTACCTGTACATAGCCAGGTTATTACCTGGTACTCCCTGTATATAGCCAGGTTATTACCTGGTACTCCCTGTATATAGCCAGGTTATTACCTGGTACTCCCTGTATATAGCCAGGTTATTACCTGGTACTCCCTGTATATAGCCAGGTTATTACCTGGTACTCCCTGTATATAGCCAGGTTATTACCTGGTACTCCCTGTATATAGCCAGGTTATTACCTGGTACTCCCTGTATATAGCCAGGTTATTACCTGGTACTCCCTGTATATAGCCAGGTATGTTTTACTCCTTATTGTTATTTGTTATTCACTGTGTATTTGTTCCTCAACACACATGTTGTTTTATGTTATTACCTCCCTGTATATAGCATTTCATAGTTAGTCTACACATGTTGTTTTATGTTATTACCTCCCTGTATATAGCATTTCATAGTTAGTCTACACATGTTGTTTTATGTTATTACCTCCCTGTATATAGCATTTCATAGTTAGTCTACACATGTTGTTTTATGTTATTACCTCCCTGTATATAGCATTTCATAGTTAGTCTACACATGTTGTTTTACGTTATTACCTCCCTGTATATAGCATTTCATAGTTAGTCTACACATGTTGTTTTACGTTATTACCTCCCTGTATATAGCATTTCATTGTTAGTCTACACATGTTGTTTTACGTTATTACCTCCCTGTATATAGCATTTCATTGTTCGTCTACACATGTTGTTTTACTTTATTACCTCCCTGTATATAGCATTTCATTGTTAGTCTACACATGTTGTTTTATGTTATTACCTCCCTGTATATAGCATTTCATAATTAGTCTACACATGTTGTTTTATGTTATTACCTCCCTGTATATAGCATTTCATAATTAGTCTACACATGTTGTTTTACGAAGCATGTGACAAATAACACTTTATTAGTTTTGACTTGAAACAAACCCACCCACAAACACACCCCAAATCACACAGTGAAACCTGTCTTTGTGTTGGGGGGGACTTCATATCAATTTAAATGCAGAAGAAATGTCTCTTAATGAATCAATGGAACTAAAGTGAAAGGTCAAAGTTGAGATAAGTCATGAGAACGGGAAGTCTTTTCAGGGCTGACTGAAGGGAAGAGATGAGAAACACTGATGATGTTGTCACACCACCTGTTTGAGTATGTCTTTGTCTGCATGGTGACGTGTCCAAGCAGCTCTCACAGTCTCACGTCAAATTTGTTTCTCAAATGTCAAATTTGGAAGTTGTTCCAAACGTCACATTTCGACGTGTTTAAGGTGAAGTTGAGGCATAAATCCACATTGTTAAGGTTTGGGTGAAGTTCAGGCATTAACTCTGTATGGTGAAGGTAAGTGTTAAGGTTTGGGATAGGCTTAAAACAAAAATATAAAAACCAACTTTCTATCGCTTGATTCAAACGGGGAACCTTTGAAATCCACGTCCACAATGTAAAACCGAAACCTACTTGAAGGTAACGGCGCTCACGCTTGCCCCTAGTGGCCGATTTCATCATCACCTCCCGACGTCTTTAAACATGGCCGGATGTCAATTACTGACTTGCATAACGGGTGACATGGCTGGATGTTTCTCACATGCCTGGAGACCTTTGTCACTGTGTGTGTGTGTGTGTGTGTGTGTTTACTGTGATAAACTGAACGGACAATTTGCTCTAATCTGAAACAGTGTTTGGTGCTACCTCATTCGACATGTTCCTGAGAACCAGGGAGAATTATCATGTTTGCAGGGCGGATGTTTTGGTTTCCCCGGCAACAGAATACAAATATAATTCATCCTGTGTAATTATTGGGAGAGCAGTGAGAACTCTCAGATTCATTTGTTATTTTCTGACGGTGGAGGGTTTTATCAGAGCAATGCTAAAAAAAAACAGAGGCATGCTTTTCTAACACAATCTTTCACCATCTATTTTCCATTTCATCCATTGTCTATTTCCTCCATTGTCTATTTCCTCCATTTTCTATTTCCTCCATTGTCTATTTCCTCCATTGTCTATTTCCTCCATTTTCTATTTCATCCATTTTCTATTTCTTTATTCCTCGTTTTAATAAGTGTGTGCCTCTGTGGATTATGGAAAGCATTGCCATGCAGGGGGAAGCGTTTTCTGTATGTCTATGTTAGTGAGCATGTTTGTTGTGTATCTCTCTCTGTTTAAAGAAGAATGTGTCACAGTCCATAGCTCGGCTTGTATGTGTGTGTGTGTGTAGCAAAGCTGGTAGATTGTCCCATGCTGGGAGAGATAAGCAGTAGCGGGGCTGTGCCCAGCGTGAGCTGGTGTTCCAGGGTCGGGGGTGAGGAGTGTGAGCCGAGATAACACACACACTATGGGAGGCGCGAGCTTGCAGAGATAAGTAAAGGAAAATGGGGGATACCTGGTCAGTTGTACAACTGAATGTATTCAACTGAAATGGGTCTTCCTCATTTAAGCCAACCCCTCTGAATCAGCACACACTCCGGAGGTTCCACCATGACACTGATGTCATTAGTAGTGGCCATTCTGTGCCCCTAAACACAGTGTCTCAGACTGATGCTGTCACTGAGGGCTCCTAGTGGGGGAGAGATCCTCTCTAACCATCTCCCCCTGTCACACCTTACAGCCCTGTTCTTCAATACTGGCCTCCTGTCCCACTTTACAGCCCTGTTCTTCAATACTGGCCCCTGTCACACCTTACAGCCCTGTTCTTCAATACTGGCCCCTGTCCCACCTTACAGCCCTGTTCTTCAATACTGGCCCCTGTCCCACCTTACAGCCCTGTTCTTCAATACTGGCCCCTGTCACACCTTACAGCCCTGTTCTTCAATACTGGCCTCCTGTCCCACCTTACAGCACTGTTTTTCAATACTGGCCTCCTGTCCCACCTTTACAGCCCTGTTCTTCAATACTGGCCTCCTGTCACACCTTACAGCCCTGTTCTTCAATAGTGGACCCACAGATATACTACACTGGGTTTGCAGGCTTTTTCTCTGGCCTAGTACTAAAACACCTTAGAATAATCAAGGCCTCAAAATTATTTTATTCTATTTTATTCTAATCTATTCTATTTTATTCTAATCTATTTTATTTTATTCTATTTTATTCAATTCTAGGTTATTCTAATCTATTTTATTCCAATCTTTTTTATTCTGTTCTATTTTAATCTAATTTATTTTAATCAAATCTATTTTATTTTATTTTATTCTATTCTATTTTATTCTAATATATTTTAATCTAATCTATTATATTATATGTTATTCTATTCTATTGTATTATATTCTATTCTAATCTATTTTATTTCATTCTATTCTATTTTATTCTAATCTATTCTAATCTATTTTATTCTAATCTATTCTAATCTATTTTATTCTATTCTAATCTATGTTATTCTAATCTATTTTATTCTATTCTAATCTATGTTATTCTAATCTATTTTATTCTATTCTATTTTATTCTAATCTATTTTATTCTAATCTATTCTATTCTATTTTATTCTATTCTAATCTATGTTATTCTATTCTAATCTATGTTATTCTAATCTATTTTATTTTATTCTATTCTATTTTATTCTATTCTAATCTATTTTATTCTAATCTATTCTATTCTATTCTATGTTATTCTAATCTATTTTATTTTATTCTATCCTATTCTATTCATTTGCCCGGTTCTTCCGTGGGTTCTGTTGGCACTTCCACAGTGTCACTGTTTGTGGCAGTGCAGTTTTTTTTTTGCATAATCAGTGATATTGATTCTGGCTTGTTTCAGTGGAAAAACATTTGACCAAACAGAGGAAAAAAAACATCTGCTTTCAGAAGTACTCTCCTACGATGTCACCCTCTGAGGGGAAGACACCTGCTTTCAGAAGTACTCTCCTACGATGTCACCCTCTGAGGGGAAGACACCTGCTTTCAGAAGTACTCTCCTACGATGTCACCCTCTGAGGGGAAGAATGGCTGATTGTTTTTACAGAGTGTCCTAAAGACTGAGCAGAAAGGAGGTGGAGTGGGAGAGAGAGAAATAAAAAGTTGTGATTTTTGCAAAAAATGTGTGTGTGTGTGTGTGTGTGTGTGTGTGTGTGTGACCTAATACTCTGGTGTGATTAGCTGACTGCAGGTTTAGTTGTTGTTTTGTTGTACAGCTGTACATCACACTTTTTTTTAGGAACGCTTAATGAGCTGCTTCATAGTGTTTACACACACACACACACACACACACACACACTCTCACACACACACACACACACACACACACACACACACACACACACACACACACACACACACACACACACACACACACACACAGGAAAGGAACATCAAACTAGAGCACATCCGGAGGGGGCAAATGCCTAATTTCTCTCTCAAAAACAAAACAAAACCCTGAAAAACAAGAAAACGCTCAACATGAAGGAACTCAAACACCGAGACTACAAATGGGACACTTCTTCTGGTTCACAGAGTCGTAGAAATTAGTTAAGTAAAACAAACTAAAACTGAACCAGAAATGTCTCAGAAAATCTTTGTAGTCGCAGTATGAAAACTATTGTACGGTATTCACGTGAAAACACTGTTGGTGTAATTAATAATACACATTTATCTTCTAACCCCAATTGACAGGACATAGATCTCCAGCTACTGTCCTCCCCCACACAGAGCTCCAGCTACTGTCCTCCCCCACACAGAGCTCCAGCTACTGTCCTCCCCCACACAGAGCTCCAGCTACTGTCCTCCCCCACACAGAGCTCCAGTTACTGTCCTCCCCCACACAGAACTCCAGCTACTGTCCTCCCCCACACAGAGCTCCAGCTACTGTCCTCCCCCACACAGAGCTCCAGCTACTGTCCTCCCCCACACAGAGCTCCAGCTACTGTCCTCCCCCACACAGAGCTCCAGCTACTGTCCTCCCCCACACAGAGCTCCAGTTACTGTCCTCCCCCACACAGAACTCCAGCTACTGTCCTCCCCCACACAGAGCTCAAGCTACTGTCCTCCCCCACACAGAGCTCCAGCTACTGTCCTCCCCCACACAGAACTCCAGCTACTGTCCTCCCCCACACAGAGCTCCAGCTACTGTCCTCCCCCACACAGAGCTCCAGTTACTGTCCTCCCCCACACAGAGCTCCAGCTACTGTCCTCCCCCACACAGAGCTCCAGCTACTGTCCTCCCCCACACAGAGCTCCAGCTACTGTCCTCCCCCACACAGAGCTCCAGTTACTGTCCTCCCCCACACAGAACTCCAGCTACTGTCCTCCCCCACACAGAGCTCCAGCTACTGTCCTCCCCCACACAGAGCTCCAGTTACTGTCCTCCCCCACACAGAACTCCAGCTACTGTCCTCCCCCACACAGAGCTCCAGCTACTGTCCTCCCCCACACAGAGCTCCAGTTACTGTCCTCCCCCACACAGAACTCCAGCTACTGTCCTCCCCCACACAGAACTCCAGCTACTGTCCTCCCCCACACAGAGCTCCAGTTACTGTCATCCCCCACACAGAACTCCAGCTACTGCCCTCCCCCACACAGAGCTCCAGCTACTGCCCTCCCCCACACAGAGCTCCAGCTACTGCCCTCCCCTTACTCCTCTACAGCCCTGTCTCTGTCTCCTCTACAGCCCTGTCTCCTCTACAGCCCTGTCTCTGTCTCCTCTACAGCCCTGTCTCCTCTACAGCCCTGTCTCTGAGTCCTCTAAAGCCTTGTCTCCTCTACAGCCCTGTCTCTGTCTCCTCTACAGCCCTGTCTCCTCTACAGCCCTGTCTCTGTCTCCTCTACAGCCCTGTCCCTGTCTCCTCTACAGCTCTGTCCCTGTCTCCTCTACAGCCCTGTCTCCTCTACAGCCCTGTCTCTGTCTCCTCTACAGCCCTGTCCCTATCTCCTCTACAGTTCTGTCCCTGTCTCCTCTACAGCCCTGTCTCCTCTACATCCCTTACTCCTCTACAGCCCTGTCTCTGTCTCCTCTACAGCCCTGTCTCCTCTACAGCCCTGTCTCTGTCTCCTCTACA
Source organism: Oncorhynchus mykiss (assembly GCF_013265735.2). Classification (NCBI taxonomy): domain Eukaryota; kingdom Metazoa; phylum Chordata; class Actinopteri; order Salmoniformes; family Salmonidae; genus Oncorhynchus; species Oncorhynchus mykiss. The sequence goes on from NC_048588.1 coordinate 40,189,873, forward strand.
GCCCTGTCTCCTCTACCGCCCTGTCTCTGTCTCCTCTACAGCCCTGTCCCTGTCTCCTCTACAGCTCTGTCCTTGTCTCCTCTGAGTGCCACCATATGAAGATCATCAAAGGTAAAGGATTAATTTTATATCTATTTCTGAGTTATATAATGCTTCTGCTTGGCTGGTTACTGTTTGTAATAATTTGTCAACTGGGCTATGTTCTGGGCTAGGTATGTTCTGGGCTAGGTATGCTTTCACCGAAAAGCATTTTATAAATCTGACACCGTGGTTGGTTTAACAAGAAGTTCATCTTTAAACCTAAATACCTATGTCAGGGTATTTAAGCCTCCTCCATGTATATCTCACTAGGTCAGGGGTATTTAAGCCTCCTCCATGTCTATCTCACTAGGTCAGGGGTATTTAAGCCTCCTCCATGTATATCTCACTAGGTCAGGGGTATTTAAGCCTCCTCCATGTATATCTCACTAGGTCAGGGGAATTTAAGCCTCCTCCATGTATATCTCACTAGGTCAGGGGAATTTAAGCCTCCTCCATGTATATCTCACTAGGTCAGGGGAATTTAAGCCTCCATGTATATCTCACTAGGTCAGGGGTATTGAAGCCTCCATGTAAATCTCACTAGGTCAGGGGTATTTAAGCCTCCATGTAAATCTCACTAGGTCAGGGGTATTTAAGCCTCCATGTAAATCTCACTAGGTCAGGGGTATTTAAGCCTCCTCCATGTATATATCACTAGGTCAGGGTATTTAAGCCTCCTCCATGTATATCTCACTAGGTCAGGGGTATTTAAGACTCCTCCATGTATATCTCACTAGGTCAGGGGTATTTAAGCCTCCTCCATGTCTATCTCACTAGGTCAGGGTATTTAAGCCTCCTCCATGTATATATCACTAGGTCAGGGGTATTTAAGCCTCCTCCATGTATATATAACTAGGTCAGGGGTATTTAAGCCTCCTCCATGTCTATCTCACTAGGTCAGGGTATTTAAGCCTCCTCCATGTCTATCTCACTAGGTCAGGGGTATTTAAGCCTCCTCCATGTATATATCACTAGGTCAGGGTATTTAAGCCTCCTCCATGTATATCTCACTAGGTCAGGGGTATTTAAGACTCCTCCATGTATATCTCACTAGGTCAGGGGTATTTAAGCCTCCTCCATGTCTATCTCACTAGGTCAGGGTATTTAAGCCTCCTCCATGTATATATCACTAGGTCAGGGGTATTTAAGCCTCCTCCATGTATATATAACTAGGTCAGGGGTATTTAAGCCTCCTCCATGTCTATCTCACTAGGTCAGGGTATTTAAGCCTCCTCCATGTCTATCTCACTAGGTCAGGGGTATTTAAGCCTCCTCCATGTATATATCACTAGGTCAGGGGTATTTAAGCCTCCTCCATGTATATATAACTAGGTCAGGGGTATTTAAGCCTCCTCCATGTCTATCTCACTAGGTCAGGGTATTTAAGCCTCCTCCATGTATATATCACTAGGTCAGGGGTATTTAAGCCTCCATGTAAATCTCACTAGGTCAGGGGTATTTAAGCCTCCTCCATGTATATCTCACTAGGTCAGGGGTATTTAAGCCTCCTCCATGTATATATCACTAGATCAGGGGTATTTAAGCCTCCATGTAAATCTCACTAGGTCAGGGGTATTTAAGCCTCCTCCATGTATATCTCACTAGGTCAGGGGTATTTAAGCCTCCTCCATGTATATCTCACTAGGTCAGGGGTATTTAAGCCTCCTCCATGTATATATCACTAGGTCAGGGGTATTTAAGCCTCCTCCATGTATATATCACTAGGTCAGGGGTATTTAAGCCTCCTCCATGTATATATAACTAGGTCAGGGGTATTTAAGCCTCCTCCATGTCTATCTCACTAGGTCAGGGTATTTAAGCCTCCTCCATGTCTATCTCACTAGGTCAGGGGTATTTAAGCCTCCTCCATGTATATATCACTAGGTCAGGGGTATTTAAGCCTCCTCCATGTATATATAACTAGGTCAGGGGTATTTAAGCCTCCTCCATGTCTATCTCACTAGGTCAGGGTATTTAAGCCTCCTCCATGTATATATCACTAGGTCAGGGGTATTTAAGCCTCCATGTAAATCTCACTAGGTCAGGGGTATTTAAGCCTCCTCCATGTATATATCACTAGGTCAGGGGTATTTAAGCCTCCTCCATGTATATATCACTAGATCAGGGGTATTTAAGCCTCCATGTAAATCTCACTAGGTCAGGGGTATTTAAGCCTCCTCCATGTATATCTCACTAGGTCAGGGGTATTTAAGCCTCCTCCATGTATATCTCACTAGGTCAGGGGTATTTAAGCCTCCTCCATGTATATATCACTAGGTCAGGGGTATTTAAGCCTCCATGTAAATCTCACTAGGTCAGGGGTATTTAAGCCTCCTCCATGTATATCTCACTAGGTCAGGGTATTTAAGCCTCCTCCATGTATATATCACTAGGTCAGGGGAATTTAAGCCTCCTCCATGTATATATCACTAGGTCAGGGGTATTTAAGCCTCCTCCATGTCTATCTCACTAGGTCAGGGGTATTTAAGCCTCCTCCATGTATATCTCACTAGGTCAGGGGTATTTAAGCCTCCTCCATGTATATCTCACTAGGTCAGGGGTATTTGAGCCTCCATGTAAATCTCACTAGGTCAGGGGTATTTAAGACTCCTCCATGTATATCTCACTAGGTCAGGGGTATTTAAGCCTCCTCCATGTATATCTCACTAGGTCAGGGGTATTTAAGCCTCCTCCATGTATATCTCACTAGGTCAGGGGTATTTAAAACCTCCTCCATGTATATCTCACTAGGCCAGGGGTATTTAAGCCTCCTCCATGTATATCTCACTAGGTCAGGGGAATTTAAGCCTCCTCCATGTATATCTCACTAGGTCAGGGGAATTTAAGCCTCCTCCATGTATATCTCACTAGGTCAGGGGAATTTAAGCCTCCATGTATATCTCACTAGGTCAGGGGTATTTAAGCCTCCATGTAAATCTCACTAGGTCAGGGGTATTTAAGCCTCCATGTAAATCTCACTAGGTCAGGGGTATTTAACCCTCCATGTAAATCTCACTAGGTCAGGGGTATTTAAGCCTCCTCCATGTATATATCACTAGGTCAGGGGTATTTAAGCCTCCTCCATGTCTATCTCACTAGGTCAGGGTATTTAAGCCTCCTCCATGTATATCTCACTAGGTCAGGGGTATTTAAGCCTCCTCCATGTATATATCACTAGGTCAGGGTTATTTAAGCCTCCTCCATGTCTATCTCACTAGGTCAGGGGTATTTAAGCCTCCTCCATGTATATCTCACTAGGTCAGGGGTATTTAAGCCTCCTCCATGTATATCTCACTAGGTCAGGGGTATTTAAGCCTCCTCCATGTATATCTCACTAGGTCAGGGGTATTTAAGCCTCCTCCATGTATATCTCACTAGGTCAGGGGTATTTAAGCCTCCTCCATGTATATCTCACTAGGTCAGGGGTATTTAAGCCTCCTCCATGTATATCTCACTAGGTCAGGGGAATTTAAGCCTCCTCCATGTATATCTCACTAGGTCAGGGGTATTTAAGCCTCCTCCATGTATATCTCACTAGGTCAGGGGAATTTAAGCCTCCTCCATGTATATATCACTAGGTCAGGGGAATTTAAGCCTCCATGTATATATCACTAGGTCAGGGGAATTTAAGCCCATGTATATATCACTAGGTCAGGGGTATTTAAGCCTCCTCCATGTCTATCTCACTAGGTCAGGGGTATTTAAGCCTCCTCCATGTATATCTCACTAGGTCAGGGGTATTTAAGCCTCCTCCATGTATATCTCACTAGGTCAGGGGTATTTAAGCCTCCATGTAAATCTCACTAGGTCAGGGGTATTTAAGCCTCCTCCATGTATATCTCACTAGGTCAGGGGTATTTAAGCCTCCTCCATGTATATCTCACTAGGTCAGGGGTATTTAAGCCTCTTCCATGTATATCTCACTAGGTCAGGGGTATTTAAGCCTCCTCCATGTATATCTCACTAGGTCAGAGGAAATTTAAGCCTCCTCCATGTATATCTCACTAGGTCAGGGGTATTTAAGCCTCCTCCATGTATATCTCACTAGGTCAGGGGAATTTAAGCCTCCTCCATGTATATCTCACTAGGTCAGGGGAATTTAAGCATCCATGTATATCTCACTAGGTCAGGGGTATTTAAGCCTCCTCCATGTATATCTCACTAGGTCAGGGTATTTAAGCCTCCTCCATGTATATCTCACTAGGTCAGGGGTATTTAAGCCTCCTCCATGTATATCTCACTAGGTCAGGGGTATTTAAGCCTCCTCCATGTATATCTCAATAGGTCAGGGGATTTTAAGCCTCCTCCATGTATATCTCACTAGGTCAGGGGAATTTAAGCCTCCATGTATATCTCACTAGGTCAGGGGTATTTAAGCCTCCTCCATGTATATCTCACTAGGTCAGGGGTATTTAAGCCACCATCCATAAACACTAGTTCTAATGTGTCCATGATATTTGTGATCTCATTTAGTGCTTAAAACTGTGTTAGGTTCTCCCACCATAATATTAGGATTGTTTGTTGCTTGTGAGCTCATTCGATTGTTATGTATATTTTTTGATGAGTGTGTATTGGGCACAAGGCGAGACCCAGATACATACACTGGAGGCAGATGGTTTGAGTCTTTGATATTTATTAATTATCCTAAATGTCAAAAGGTCAAAACCAGATCAGAGTCCTGGAGGTACAGTGTGGCAGGCAGACTCGAGGTCAGGGCAGGCAGAATGGTAAGGCAGGCTCGAGGTCAGGGCAGGCAGAATGGTCAGGCAGGCTCGAGGTCAGGGCAGGCAGAATGGTCAGGCAGGCAGAATGGTCAGGCAGGCTCGAGGTCTGGACAGGCAGAATGGTCAGGCAGGCTCGAGGTCAGGGCAGGCAGAATGGTCAGGCAGGCTCGAGGTCAGGGCAGGCAGAATGGTCAGGCAGGCAGAATGGCCAGGCAGGCTCGAGGTCAGGGCAGGCAGAATGGTCAGGCAGGCTCGAGGTCAGGGCAGGCAGAATGGTCAGGCAGGCTCGAGGTCAGGGCAGGCAGAATGGTCAGGCAGGCTCGAGGTCAGGGCAGGCAGAATGGTCAGGCAGGCAGAATGGCCAGGCAGGCTCGAGGTCAGGGCAGGCAGAATGGTCAGGCAGGCTCGAGGTCAGGGCAGGCAGAATGGTCAGGCAGGCTCGAGGTTAGGGCAGGCAGAATGGTCAGACAGGCTCGAGGTCAGGGCAGGCAGAATGGTCAGGCAGGCTCGAGGTCAGGGCAGGCAGAATGGTAAGGCAGGCTCGAGGTCAGGGCAGGCAGAATGGTCAGGCAGGCTCGAGGTCAGGGCAGGCAGAATGGTCAGACAGGCTCGAGGTCAGGGCAGGCAGAATGGTCAGGCAGGCTCGAGGTCAGGGCAGGCAGCATGGTCAGGCAGGCTCGAGGTCAGGGCAGGCAGAATGGTCAGGCAGGCTCGAGGTCAGGGCAGGCAGAATGGTCAGGCAGGCTCGAGGTCAGGGCAGGCAGAATGGCCAGGCAGGCTCGAGGTCAGGGCAGGCAGAATGGTCAGACAGGCTCGAGGTCAGGGCAGGCAGAATGGTCAGACAGGCTCGAGGTCAGGGCAGGCAGAATGGTCAGACAGGCTCGAGGTCAGGGCAGGCAGCATGGTCAGGCAGGCTCGAGGTCAGGGCAGGCAGAATGGTCAGGCAGGCAGAAAGGCCAGGCAGGCTCGAGGTCAGGGCAGGAAGAATGGTCAGGCAGGCTCGAGGTCAGGGCAGGCAGAATGGTCAGGCAGGCTCGAGGTCAGGGCAGGCTCGAGGTCAGGGCAGGCTCGAGGTTAGGGCAGGCAGAATGGTCAGTCAGGCTCGAAGTTAGGGCAGGCTGAATGGTCAGACAGGCTCGAGGTCAGGGCAGGAAGAATGGTCAGGCAGGCTCGAGGTCAGGGCAGGCAGAATGGTCAGGCAGGCTCGAGGTCAGGGCAGGCAGAATGGTCAGGCAGGCTCGAGGTCAGGGCAGGCAGAATGGTCAGGCAGGCTCGAGGTCAGGGCAGGCAGAATGGTCAGGCAGGCTCGAGGTCAGGGCAGGCAGAATGGTCAGACAGGCTCGAGGTCAGGGCAGGCAGAATGGTCAGGCAGGCTCGAGGTCAGGGCAGGCAGAATGGTCAGACAGGCTCGAGGTCAGGGCAGGCAGAATGGTCAGGCAGGCTCGAGGTCAGGGCAGGCAGAATGGTCAGGCAGGCTCGAGGTCAGGGCAGGCAGAATGGTCAGGCAGGCTCGAGGTCAGGGCAGGCAGAATGGTCAGACAGGCTCGAGGTCAGGGCAGGCAGAATGGTCAGACAGGCTCGAGGTCAGGGCAGGCAGAATGGTCAGGCAGGCTCGAGGTCAGGGCAGGCAGAATGGTCAGACAGGCTCGAGGTCAGGGCAGGCAGAATGGTCAGACAGGCTCGAGGTCAGGGCAGGCAGAATGGTCAGACAGGCTCGAGGTCAGGGCAGGCAGAATGGTCAGGCAGGCTCGAGGTCAGGGCAGGCAGAATGGTCAGACAGGCTCGAGGTCAGGGCAGGCAGAATAGTCAGGCAGGCTCGAGGTCAGGGCAGGCAGAATGGTCAGACAGGCTCGAGGTCAGGGCAGGCAGAATGGTCAGACAGGCTCGAGGTCAGGGCAGGCAGAATAGTCAGGCAGGCTCGAGGTCAGGGCAGGCAGAATGGTCAGACAGGCTCGAGGTCAGGGCAGGCAGAATGGTCAGGCAGGCTCGAGGTCAGGGCAGGCAGAATGGCCAGGCAGGCTCGAGGTCAGGGCAGGCAGAATGGTCAGACAGGCTCGAGGTCAGGGCAGGCAGAATGGTCAGACAGGCTCGAGGTCAGGGCAGGCAGAATGGTCAGACAGGCTCGAGGTCAGGGCAGGCAGCATGGTCAGGCAGGCTCGAGGTCAGGGCAGGCAGAATGGTCAGGCAGGCAGAAAGGCCAGGCAGGCTCGAGGTCAGGGCAGGAAGAATGGTCAGGCAGGCTCGAGGTCAGGGCAGGCAGAATGGTCAGGCAGGCTCGAGGTCAGGGCAGGCTCGAGGTCAGGGCAGGCTCGAGGTTAGGGCAGGCAGAATGGTCAGTCAGGCTCGAAGTTAGGGCAGGCTGAATGGTCAGACAGGCTCGAGGTCAGGGCAGGAAGAATGGTCAGGCAGGCTCGAGGTCAGGGCAGGCAGAATGGTCAGGCAGGCTCGAGGTCAGGGCAGGCAGAATGGTCAGGCAGGCTCGAGGTCAGGGCAGGCAGAATGGTCAGGCAGGCTCGAGGTCAGGGCAGGCAGAATGGTCAGGCAGGCTCGAGGTCAGGGCAGGCAGAATGGTCAGACAGGCTCGAGGTCAGGGCAGGCAGAATGGTCAGGCAGGCTCGAGGTCAGGGCAGGCAGAATGGTCAGGCAGGCTCGAGGTCAGGGCAGGCAGAATGGTCAGGCAGGCTCGAGGTCAGGGCAGGCAGAATGGTCAGACAGGCTCGAGGTCAGGGCAGGCAGAATGGTCAGACAGGCTCGAGGTCAGGGCAGGCAGAATGGTCAGGCAGGCTCGAGGTCAGGGCAGGCAGAATGGTCAGACAGGCTCGAGGTCAGGGCAGGCAGAATGGTCAGACAGGCTCGAGGTCAGGGCAGGCAGAATGGTCAGACAGGCTCGAGGTCAGGGCAGGCAGAATGGTCAGGCAGGCTCGAGGTCAGGGCAGGCAGAATGGTCAGACAGGCTCGAGGTCAGGGCAGGCAGAATAGTCAGGCAGGCTCGAGGTCAGGGCAGGCAGAATGGTCAGACAGGCTCGAGGTCAGGGCAGGCAGAATGGTCAGACAGGCTCGAGGTCAGGGCAGGCAGAATAGTCAGGCAGGCTCGAGGTCAGGGCAGGCAGAATGGTCAGGCAGGCTCGAGGTCAGGGCAGGCAGAATGGTCAGGCAGGCTCGAGGTCAGGGCAGGCAGAATGGTCAGACAGGCTCGAGGTCAGGGCAGGCAGAATGGTCAGACAGGCTCGAGGTCAGGGCAGGCAGAATAGTCAGGCAGGCTCGAGGTCAGGGCAGGCAGAATGGTCAGGCAGGCTCGAGGTCAGGGCAGGCAGAATGGTCAGGCAGGCTCGAGGTTAGGGCAGGCAGAATGGTCAGACAGGCTCGAGGTCAGGGCAGGAAGAATGGTGAGGCAGGCTCGAGGTCAGGGCAGGCAGAATGGTCAGGCAGGCTCGAGGTCAGGGCAGGCAGAATGGTCAGGCAGGCTCGAGGTCAGGGCAGGCAGAATGGTCAGGCAGGCTCGAGGTCAGGGCAGGCAGAATGGTCAGGCAGGCTCGAGGTCAGGGCAGGCAGAATGGTCAGGCAGGCTCGAGGTCAGTGCAGGCAGAATGGTCAGGCAGGCCCGAGGTCAGGGCAGGCAGAATGGTCATGCAGGCTCGAGGTCAGGGCAGGCAGAATGGTCAGGCAGGCTCGAGGTTAGGGCAGGCAGAATGGTCAGACAGGCTCGAGGTCAGGGCAGGAAGAATGGTGAGGCAGGCTCGAGGTCAGGGCAGGCAGAATGGTCAGGCAGGCTCGAGGTCAGGGCAGGCAGAATGGTCAGGCAGGCTCGAGGTCAGGGCAGGCAGAATGGTCAGGCAGGCTCGAGGTCAGGGCAGGCAGAATGGTCAGGCAGGCTCGAGGTCAGGGCAGGCAGAATGGTCAGGCAGGCTCGAGGTCAGTGCAGGCAGAATGGTCAGGCAGGCCCGAGGTCAGGGCAGGCAGAATGGTCATGCAGGCTCGAGGTCAGGGCAGGCAGAATGGTCAGGCAGGCTCGAGGTCAGGGCAGGCAGAATGGTCAGACAGGCTCGAGGTCAGGGCAGGCAGAATGGTCAGACAGGCTCGAGGTCAGGGCAGGCAGAATGGTCAGACAGGCTCGAGGTCAGGGCAGGCAGAATGGTCAGGCAGGCTCGAGGTCAGGGCAGGCAGAATGGTCAGGCAGGCTCGAGGTCAGGGCAGGCAGAATGGTCAGACAGGCTCGAGGTCAGGGCAGGCAGAATAGTCAGGCAGGCTCGAGGTCAGGGCAGGCAGAATGGTCAGACAGGCTCGAGGTCAGGGCAGGCAGAATGGTCAGACAGGCTCGAGGTCAGGGCAGGCAGAATAGTCAGGCAGGCTCGAGGTCAGGGCAGGCAGAATGGTCAGGCAGGCTCGAGGTCAGGGCAGGCAGAATGGTCAGGCAGGCTCGAGGTCAGGGCAGGCAGAATGGTCAGACAGGCTCGAGGTCAGGGCAGGCAGAATGGTCAGACAGGCTCGAGGTCAGGGCAGGCAGAATAGTCAGGCAGGCTCGAGGTCAGGGCAGGCAGAATGGTCAGGCAGGCTCGAGGTCAGGGCAGGCAGAATGGTCAGGCAGGCTCGAGGTTAGGGCAGGCAGAATGGTCAGACAGGCTCGAGGTCAGGGCAGGAAGAATGGTGAGGCAGGCTCGAGGTCAGGGCAGGCAGAATGGTCAGGCAGGCTCGAGGTCAGGGCAGGCAGAATGGTCAGGCAGGCTCGAGGTCAGGGCAGGCAGAATGGTCAGGCAGGCTCGAGGTCAGGGCAGGCAGAATGGTCAGGCAGGCTCGAGGTCAGGGCAGGCAGAATGGTCAGGCAGGCTCGAGGTCAGTGCAGGCAGAATGGTCAGGCAGGCCCGAGGTCAGGGCAGGCAGAATGGTCATGCAGGCTCGAGGTCAGGGCAGGCAGAATGGTCAGGCAGGCTCGAGGTTAGGGCAGGCAGAATGGTCAGACAGGCTCGAGGTCAGGGCAGGAAGAATGGTGAGGCAGGCTCGAGGTCAGGGCAGGCAGAATGGTCAGGCAGGCTCGAGGTCAGGGCAGGCAGAATGGTCAGGCAGGCTCGAGGTCAGGGCAGGCAGAATGGTCAGGCAGGCTCGAGGTCAGGGCAGGCAGAATGGTCAGGCAGGCTCGAGGTCAGGGCAGGCAGAATGGTCAGGCAGGCTCGAGGTCAGTGCAGGCAGAATGGTCAGGCAGGCCCGAGGTCAGGGCAGGCAGAATGGTCATGCAGGCTCGAGGTCAGGGCAGGCAGAATGGTCAGGCAGGCTCGAGGTCAGGGCAGGCAGAATGGTCAGACAGGCTCGAGGTCAGGGCAGGCAGAATGGTCAGACAGGCTCGAGGTCAGGGCAGGCAGAATGGTCAGACAGGCTCGAGGTCAGGGCAGGCAGAATGGTCAGGCAGGCTCGAGGTCAGGGCAGGCAGAATGGTCAGACAGGCTCGAGGTCAGGGCAGGCAGAATAGTCAGGCAGGCTCGAGGTCAAGGCAGGCAGAATGGTCAGACAGGCTCGAGGTCAAGGCAGGCAGAATGGTCAGACAGGCTCGAGGTCAGGGCAGGCAGAATGGTCAGGCAGGCTCGAGGTCAGGGCAGGCAGAATGGTCAGACAGGCTCGAGGTCAGGGCAGGCAGAATGGTCAGACAGGCTCGAGGTCAGGGCAGGCAGAATAGTCAGGCAGGCTCGAGGTCAGGGCAGGCAGAATGGTCAGACAGGCTCGAGGTCATGGCAGGCAGAATGGTCAGACAGGCTCGAGGTCAGTGCAGGCAGAATAGTCAGGCAGGCTCGAGGTCAGGGCAGGCAGAATGGTCAGACAGGCTCGAGGTCAGGGCAGGCAGAATAGTCAGGCAGGCTCGAGGTCAGGGCAGGTAGAATATTCAGAGCAGGCGGGTACAGAGTCCAGAAAACAAGGGTTAAAGCCGGGAGGACTAGCAAAAGAGAATAGAAAAGGCAGGAGCACACGAAAAACACGCTGGCTTGGAACAAACAAGACGAACTGGCACAGAGAAACAGGAAACACAGGGATATATACACCCGGGATGACATGCGTCACCTGGAGGGGTTGGAGACAGTAACAAGGACAGGTGAAACTGATCAGGGTGTGCAGGTGTGGATCATCATTATTTGGACCGTATACTGTAGATAAATGAGACAAATGTGTTTATCGTCCACTAGCATATTGAAAAGGATCCATCTTCCGTGCGGATCTTTTGCAACAGTTTGCACATTCGGATCAAAATGGACTGTCTCTCTTATTTACAAGAGGGCTACTGTACAAGGAGCCGTGTTTAAATATGTACATGTCCTTCCTTGTACAGTGTACAAGGACTCCCGCATCAGTGTAGTCAGGCACAGAACCTGTTCTCGCATTGGAATCTCCACCAAGAAGCACTTTACCCTCTCTGCCTGATATTTAATCATCATAATTATGATGAATCTGAAGGAGGGTCATAATCTGAACATATGTATACATAATTGTCACCACAGATTGTACCTTTTTTGTTAAGTTTGAGCCAAAATGTGGTTTCTCATTTCGTTCAGCGCTGCAGTAAGTCCTGTTTATGCCGAGTTATGATTCCACCTTTATGAGATATGATTTAGTAGAGTCCCTGCTCCGTTTTTAACGGTTGATGTTTGATTGATGGTAGTAAACTTTCTCTATAGCCTGAGGGACACTGAGTATCACTGTCTCCATGACAACATGTCTCTTGAAAACCGTTTTTGTTTTGCTGTTAGGGGGTACTGTGTGTGTAGATTGATGAGGGGGAAAAAACGATTTAATACATTTTAGAATAAGGCTGTAACGTTTATGGACAAAGTTAAGGAGTCTGAATACTTTCTGATTGCATTGTATGTGTTTATTTTGAAAGTTTGTGTGTGTGTATGTGTGTGTGTTTGTGTGTGTGTGTGTATGTGTGTGTTTCTTTTGAAAGTTTTTGTGTGTTTGTGTGTGTGCTTGTGTTGTGTGTTACTGTATGTGTGAATTAAAATGTCTGTCTAGTCCAGTACTATTAGATGCAGTAGTTGGTGCATCTCTGAGAGTTTTAGGTGTGTTTTACCAGAGGTTACCTCAGCATATGTAGGCTGATGATGTAAATGATACATGGTGTGGACTGCATCATGTGGTTCACTACCCTGTTGGACAGTGTTTTACCAGACCCTAGGGTAGTGGTCTGTGCTGTGTAGAGCTGGGCTGAGTTGAGGTGGGCCTGGTCTGGTAGAGCTGTGTTATGATGGTCCTGGTCTGGTAAAGCTGTCCTGAGGCAAGCAGGGTCTGGTAAAGCTGTCCTGAGGCGAGTTGGGTCTGGTAGAACTGTGTTGTGATGGTCCTGGTCTGGTAGAGCAGTGTTGTGATGGTCCTCGTCTGGTAGAGCTGTGTTGTGATGGTCCTGGTCTGGTAAAGCTGTCCTGAGGCAAGCAGGGTCAGGTAGAGCTGTGTTGTGATGGTCCTGGTCTGGTAGAGCTGTGTTGTGATGGTCCTGGTCTGGTAGAGCTGTGTTGTGATGGTCCTGGTCTGGTAAAGCTGTCCTGAGGCAGGCAGAAAGGTGGCAGATGTAGTAGCCAAGGCGTCTGTGACTGGTTAAACCTCTGTGTGTCTGGTCCTACAGAAGTCTTTACTGGTGTGTCTCTTCACATATCCTCGTTGGCGAAACACCGTCTCAGATGGGAAGGCAAAACAGATGGAGAGAGGAGGAAACCAAGAAACGATTGAAGATTCTGCACAGAGCAATGTGTGGAAATCGTTACCCCCTTGATACACACATAAGTGGGCACACACACACACACACACACACACACACACACACACACACACACACACACACACACACACACACACACACACACACACACACACACACACAAAATGAAAGCGAGTTTGAAGTCGACTTTATAACCAAAAAATGGCTTAGTTATTTTCAAACTGCAATTAAAATAATCTGTGAGGCTAAGGGAGTGTTTTCTATTGGTCTGAATGGCTGGGGGCTTAGCAGGACCACAGTCTGTTATAATGTCTGTCTGTTACAAGGTCTGTCTGTTACAAGGTCTGTTACAAGGTCTGTCTGTTACAAGGTCTGTCTGTTACAAGGTCTGTCTGTTACAAGGTCTGTCTGTTATAATGTCTGTCTGTTACAAGGTCTGTCTGTTATAATGTCTGTCTGTTACAAGGTCTGTCTGTTACAAGGTCTGTCTGTTACAAGGTCTGTCTGTTATAATGTCTGTCTGTTACAAGGTCTGTCTGTTACAAGGTCTGTCTGTTACAAGGTCTGTCTGTTACAAGGTCTGTCTGTTACAAGGTCTGTCTGTTACAAGGTCTGTCTGTTACAAGGTCTGTCTGTTACAAGGCCTGACAGTTATAATGCCTGTCTGTTACAAGGCCTGTCTGTTATAATGCCTGCTACATGGGAGAAACAGAAAGAAGGAAAATATAAGTGGATATTTCCCCATCAATCAATGTCAGTGTGACTGAATGTTATGGCATTGTGCCTGTCTCTGGTTGTTAATGGACCTGCATTACTACCTCACATCCCCACTATGATGTCCTCTCTCTCACTCTCTCTCTCGCTCTCTCTCTCTCTCTGTCTCTGTCTCTGTCTCTGTCTCTGTCTCTGTCTCTGTCTCTCTCTCTCTCTCTCTCTCTCTGTCTCTGTCTCTGTCTCTGTCTCTCTCTCTCTCTCTCTCTCTCTCTCTGCCCCTCTCTCTCTCTCTCTCTCTCCCTCTCCCTCTCTCTTTCTTGCTGACGTCTGTCTGAATGTCACCACCGAGCCACAAGTCCCCCTAAGGAGGGTGCATTCCACGGCCCCTGCAGTGTGAGGACACTGGGACAGACTAAGAGCTGTCACCAGAGACCACCAGATGAGAGAGATACAGGAGAAGATCTTCTGCCTGCTAATGGCTTACGCAGATGAAAGTAGAAACACACACACACACACACACACACACACACACACACACACACACACACACACACAAACACGCGTCCTAGAACGCCTGTGCACATTCTGAAAAACACATTTTGACTTTCCTTTTCAAGAGACTTCCGTCTGAGTCATCCAGCTCCAACGAAAGGGTAGAAGAGGAGACTTATGGGAAAGATATCTGTGGCTCAAGCTTCAGCCACAACAACATGTTTCACCTTCCACGGGCCAAGTTAATCCCTACAGTTTTGTAAACTAGACCGCTTTTTCTTTCTCATTCTAGAATGTGTCGACTCCCAGGTATCCAGTCAGCCAAAGCCATTCAGTCAGTGTGGGATGGATGAGTCAGTGTAATTGATTTCCGGCGCCAAGTTAGCAGTTGGCATTCGTCTCCTCTTCTTCTCCGACTCAGTCAGAGATGAGAGAATAGCACTCTCAAACATGACCAAAGCTTCAGCCTTCAACTGACACTCAGTGTTTGTTCGTTTAAAGTGTGTGTGTGTGTGTGTGTGTGTGTGTGTGTGTGTCTGCGTGTGTGTGACCTGAATGTTTCCCATTAACTTTGCTTATTACTGATTTTTTATTTACTTGTCATCACCTTGACTACAGTGTGCTTTTCATGAATACTGCAGGGAATAGACATTCTCTGGGGGGCTACAGTATATTATTGTATTTGTGTGTCTAAGTGTGTGTGTCTAAGAGTGTGTGTGTGTGTGTGTGTGTGTCTTAGTGTGTGTGTCTGCAGACAGAGTAGTATCCTAGGGACCTAATATGACTTTCATTCAAATCACTTGCATGGCTAGCCACATCAATGTGTGTGTGTGTGTGTGTGTGTAATTCTTCATCACCACTGATCAATCAACAATGGTTTATTTGTAGCACTCAGAGTGACATCTCATCTACAGCTTCACTGTCTTATATTCATCAGTCACTGAGCAGAAAACTGTCAACAGAACAAAGACAACAGAATTATCATGGGAGAGAGGGAGGGAGGGAGGGAGGGAGGGAGGGAGGGAGGGAGGGAGGGAGGGAGGGAGGGAGGGAGGGGGGAGAAGGAGAGAGGGAGAGACAGCGAGGGAGGGAGGGGGGGAGAAAGAGAGAGAGAGGGAGAAAGTGAGAAAGAGAGAGAGAGAGAGAGAGAGAGCGCTCATGGCTCCTGAGTTCGGTAAAAAAATATAGAATTAGAGTTGGATGAATGTAGGACTTATACAGGATACTAGCCTCAACATTAAAACCTGCAATCCAAATCACAATTCCAGACCTAAAACCTTGATTTTGGTCCAAATGACCTGAATGAACTATTAGATGGCGCCGGAGAAGATGGCAGATGTTTCACGTGCCCCCAGACGATAGTGTTTTTTTTTTCTCGCTTATTTTGTCACGTTCTGACCTTTCCTTTGTTATGTCTTTGTTTTAGTGTGGTCAGGGCTTCAGTTGGGTGAGTTGGGTGAACCATATTTAGGTAGCCTGTTTTCCATTGTGTTTTGTAGGTGGTTGTTTCCTGTTTAGTGTTTTTGTTTCACCTTTCAGGACTGTTTGTTTGGCGTGTGTTGTATTGTCTAGTGTTGCATATTTCATTAAATAATATGAATACTTACCACGCTGCACCTTGGTCCTCCTCTCCTTCCCCAGAAAACAAGCATTACAGAAACACCCACCACCAAAGGACCAAGAAGTGTGGTAACGGGCAGCAGCAGCAGCGGCCGGAATCACAGGACTCCTGGACATGGGAGGCGATTCTGGACGGCAAGGGACCCTGGGCACAGGCTGGAGAATATCACCGCCCCAAGGCTGAGCTGGAGGCAGCGAAAGCTGAGAGGCGGTGGTATGAGGAGGCAGCATGGCAGCGCGGTTGGAAGCCCTAGAGGCAGCCCCAAACATTTCTTGGGGGGGCACACCGGGAGTGTGGCTAAGTCAGGTAGGAGGAAGGAGATCTGAGCCAACTCCCCGTGTTTACCAGAGAGCGAGAGGGACCGGGCAGGCACCGTGTTATGCCGTGAGGCGCACGGTGTTCCCGGTGCGTGTGCATAGCCCATTGCAGCGCCTCGTATCGGCCGGGTTAGAGTGGGCATCGAGCCAGGTGTTATAAAGCCGGCTCAGCGCATCTGGTCTCCAGTGCATCTCCTCGGGCCGGTGTACATGGCACCAGCCTTACGCATGGTGTCCCCGGTTCGCCAGCACAGCCCAGTGCAGGCTATTCCACCTCGCCGCACTAGCCTGGCTACAGGGAGCATTCAACCAGGTAAGGTTGGGCAGGCTCGGTGCTCAAGAGCTCCAGTGCGCCTGCACGGTCCGGTCTATCCGGTGCCACCACCATGCACCAGCCCTCCGGTGGCAGCCCCCCGCACTAGGCTGTCTCGCCATCTTCTCCCTACAGGTGCTCCCGCCTGTCCAGCGCTGCCAGAGCCTTCCTCCTGCCCAGCACTGCCAGAGTCTCCCGTCTGTCCTGAGCTGCCAGTGCCGCCAGTCTGTCCTGAGCCGTCAGTCAGCCAGGAGCTGCCAGAGCCGCCAGTCAGCCAGGAGCTGCCAGAGCCGTCAGTCAGCCAGGAGCCTGCCAGAGCCGTCAGTCAGCCAGGAGCTGCCAGAGTCGTCAGTCAGCCAGGAGCTGCCAGAGATGTCAGTGAGCCAGGAGCTACCAGAGCCGCTTGTCATGCCGGCGATGCCAGAATCGCCCTTCACTCCGGAGCTGCCGGAGTCTCCCGCCTGTCCGGCGCTGCCGGAGTCTCCCACCTGTACGGCGCTGCCGGAGTCTCCCGCCTGTCCAGCGCTGCCAGAGCCTTCCTCCTGCCCAGCGCTGCCAGAGTCTCCCGTCTGTCCTGAGCTGCCAGTCTGTCCTGAGCCGTCAGTCAGCCAGGAGCTGCCAGAGCCGCCAGTCAGCCAGGAGCTGCCAGAGCCGTCAGTTAGCCAGGAGCCTGCCAGAGCCGTCAGTCAGCCAGGAGCTGCCAGAGTCGTCAGTCATCCAGGAGCTGCCAGAGATGTCAGTGAGCCAGGAGCTGCCAGAGCCGCCTGTCATTCCGGCGATGCCAGAATCGCCCTTCACTCCGGAGCTGCCGGAGTCTCCCACCTGTACGGCGCTGCCGGAGTCTCCCGCCTGTCCGGCGCTGCCGGAGTCGTCCTTCACTCCGGCGCTGCAGGAATCTCCCGTCCATTCGGGACCCGTTGCTAGGGTCACCAGTCCGAGGTCGGCGGCGAAGGTCGCTGCTCGAAAGAGGCCACGGAGGCGGTTGAGGAGGCGGACAAAGACTATGGTGGAGTGGGGTCCACGTCCCGCGCCAGAGCGGCCACCGCAGACAGACACCCACCCAGACCCTCCCCTATAGGTTCAGGTTTTGCGGCTGGAGTCCGCACCTTTGGGGGGGGGGGGGGGGGGGGGCGGGGGGGTGGTACTGTCCTTCCCCAGACGACAAGCGTTACTGTTATATGAACACTTACCACGCTGCACCTTGGTCCTCCTCTCCTTCCCCAGACGACAAGCGTTACTGTTATATGAACACTTAGCACGCTGCACCTTGGTCCTCCTCTCCTTCCCCAGAAGACAAGAGTTACTGTTATATGAACACTTAGCACGCTGCACCTTGGTCCTCCTCTCCTTCCCCAGACGACAAGCGTTACTGTTATATGAACACTTACCACGCTGCACCTTGGTCCTCCTCTCCTTCCCCAGACGACAAGCGTTACTGTTATATGAACACTTAGCACGCTGCACCTTGGTCCTCCTCTCCTTCCCCAGACGACAAGCGTTACTGTTATATGAACACTTAGCACGCTGCACCTTGGTCCTCCTCTCCTTCCCCAGACGACAAGCGTTACTGTTATATGAACACTTACCACGCTGCACCTTGGTCCTCCTCTCCTTCCCCAGACGACAAGCGTTACTGTTATATGAACACTTACCACGCTGCACCTTGGTCCTCCTCTCCTTCCCCAGACGACAAGCGTTACTGTTATATGAACACTTACCACACTGCACCTTGGTCCTCCTCTCCTTCCCCAGACGACAAGCGTTACATATTTGCGTTGTTTGTAACTTATTTTTTTACTTATTTTGTACATAATGTTGCCGCTACCGTCTCTTATAACTTCTAGAAATCAGGACTGCGATTAATCACCACGGACTAGCAGGATCCTCTTTTTCCTTTCACGATTCTAACGAGCCCGACGCAAAGGATACGCTGCTTCCTCGGGAACAGGCCCCGATCCCCGTGATCTGCTTGAAGAGGAGGCGGAGAAAGAGGGGCCGAAGATCCGGCTGACTTCTGAGAATTCGCAGGCGATCGAATAAACCCCCACTTCCCTCCGTTCTGCTAGCAAACGTACAATCATTGGACAATAAAATCGACGAGTTGCGAGGAAGATGCTTCACGGAGTCATGGCTGAATGACAACAACATCAACATACAGCTGGCTGGTTATACGCTGTACCTGCAGGATAGAACAGCGGCGTCTGGTAAGACAAGGGGCGGTGGACTATGTATTTTTGCAAACAACAGCTGGTGCACGATATCTAAGGAAGTCTCAAGCTATTGCTTGCCTGAGGTAGAGTTTCTCATGATAAGCTGTAGACAACACTACCTACGGAGAGAGTTTTCACCTGTATTCTTTGTAGCTGTTTACATACCACCACAGTCAGAGGCTGGCACTAAGACAGCACTGAATGAGCTGTATTCCGTCATAAGCAAACAAGAAAACGCTCGCCCAGAGGTGGCGCTCCTCGTAGTCGGGTACTCTTCAATTACTTGTTACTTTTCTCTCTTATTCTTTCTGTATTTTTTTAAACTGCATTGTCAATCCTGGGCTCGTTAGTAAGCTGTTCACTGTAATGTGTTGTATTCGGGGCATGGGACTAATTCAATTTGATTTGATTTGACTGCAAAGGACCATCAAGAAAAACACTTTTAACAAACCAAAACCTGCAGAAGAAACACAGTGGAACCTGGAAACACCATCCAACACAACACTGAGTGCGTAATATGAAGCTTCTTCTTCTGAAGCTAGAAAGTTAAAGACAACGATATCTAGGTAATGTTGTTATATGATTCTAAGTAAATAAGTATACTAAGCTACCAAGCTGCTAGGACAGAGCAGACCTGGCGGGACCTTCAATTAGCACTCCTGAGTGGTGCAGCAGTCTAAGGCACTGCATCTCAGTGCAGAGGTGTCACTACAGACCCTGGTTCGATTCCAGGCTGTATCACAAATGGCCATAATTGGGAGTCCTATAGGGCGGCGCACAATTGGTCCAGCGTCGTCTGGGTTAGGTTTTGGCCTGTGTAGGCTGTCATTGTAAGTAAGAATGTGTTCTTAACTGACTTAAAGGTTAAATAAGCACTGTAGTGTGAAAACTCTTGAGCCCCACAATGTCAGGAGAGTTTCACAGCCCCCTAATCCCAAATGCAGAGGCCTTTGAAGCCCCAATGGCTTATCCCTGTCCAGAGGTCATTACAATACAGGACCCCATGGATATAAAAGGGAACACTGCAAGGAAGACACTATTTGCTGACTGCTACAAAGAAGGGAACATTAACTTTTTTATTTTACCTTTATTTAACCAGGCAAGGCAGTTAAGAACAAATTCTTATTTTCAATGACGGCCTAGGAACAGTGGGTTCCTGCCTGTTCAGGGGTAGAATGACAGATTTGTACCTCGTCAGCTCGAGGGTTTGAACTTGCAACCTTCCGGTTACAAGTCCAATGCTCTAACCACTGGGCTACCATGCCGCCCCATGAGTAACTTAATTGTCCACACAGACCATCCACTGGCATGGCACAGTGGCACCATCCACTGGCACCATCCACTGGCATGGCATAAGAGCACACTACCCCTACGCCAAGAGAGAGGGTATTGGCCCAGAGTGGAAACTCACAATACTAGACACTGAGGAAATTGAAACAACCTCTGTCAACGTGTACAAGTCTGGGACAGTAATGGTGCAGGGCATCCTCATGCAGTTCTAGCAAGACTTTTACAGAATCAAAGACAGAGCACTGCAGGAAAAGATCTCTCTCTGTGATGACTCCCCCATCCTGAGTGAGTTTGAACACACCTCTTCAAACTGTCCTGCAGATGAGGATCGTCACCCACCCAGCACTGAACACACCCAGGTTCCACAACTGCACTGCTCCTCCATCACTGAGAGAGATACATTCACAGAGCTGGAGAGAACCATCCACCAAACCACCAGGTGTGAAACAGGGAAGGTTTAAATTTTTTATTTAACCTTTATATAACTAGGCAAGTTAGTCTAAACCAAATTCTTATTTACAATGACGGCCTATGCCGGCCAAACCTGGACGACGCTGGGCCAATTGTGCGGCGCTCTATGGGACTGACTACTTCGGTATAGAGCAGACCTAACCAACTTTATTAAATTAGTCAAAACAGGAACATTTTACATCTGGTATGAAATTAATAAGGAAATGATCTCAACAGTCCTCGTGTGTCTCATACACTTGAAGTCGGAAGTTTACATACACCTTAGCCAACTACATTTAAACTCAGTTTTTCACAATTCCTGACATTTAATCCTAATAAATAATCTCTGCCTTAGGTCAGTTAGGATCAACACTTTATTTTAAGAATATGAAATATCAGAATAATAGTAGAGAGAATGATTTATTTCAGCTTATATTTCTTTCATCACATTCCCAGTGGGTCAGAAGTTTACACACACTCAATTAGTATTTGGTAGCATTGCCTTTAAATTGTTTAACTTCTTGATGCACCCATCCCGTTAGCGGGATCATTTTCGTCAACATCCGCTGAATTGCAGAGCGCCAAATTCAAAGTAAATTACTAAAAATATTACATTTTCATGAAATCACAAGTGCAATATAGCAAAACACAGTTTAGCTTGTTGTTAATCCACCTGGCATGTCAGATAATGTTTTGTCTCTCAGCAGACAAAACATTACAAACAGCTAGCAGCCAAGTAGATTGGTCACAAAAGTCAGAAAAGCAATAAAATGAATCGCTTACCTTTGATGATCTTCGGATGTTTGCACTCATGAGACTCCCAGTTACACAATAAATGTTCCTTTTGTTCCATAAAGATTATTTTTATATCCAAAATACCTCCATTTGGCTGGCGCATTATGTTCAAAAATCCACAGGCTCGAGCTGTCACGACCGGGCAGACGAAAATTCCAAATAGTATCCGTAAAGTTCGTAGAAACATGTCAAATGTATTTTATAATCAATCAATGTTTTTACAATATATAATTGATAATATTTCAACCGGGACTGTAGCTTCTTCAATAGGAGAGAGAGAGAAATGTCTGCTCCAAGCTGTTGCGCATGCAAACCGCTGCTGGCACCCAGCCATACAATGACACAATGTGATCTTTCTAACTCATTTTTCAAAATAAAAGCCTGAAACTATGTCTAAAGACTGTTCCCCAACATGTGGAAGCCATAGGAAAAGGAATCTGGTTGATAAATGGAGCGAAGGCAGGCAATGGAACAGAGAGCTTTCAGGAAAAACAGCAGGTTTTCGCCTGCAATATCAGTTCTGTTATACTCACAGACAATATAATGACAGTTTTGGAAACTTTAGAGTGTTTTCTATCCCAACCTGATCAATTATATGCATTCTAGATTCTGGGCCTGAGAAATAGGCAGTTTCATTTGGGTATGTTTTTCATCCATACATCAAAAATACTGCCCCCTACACTCAACAGGTTAACTTGGGTCGAACATTTTGGGTAGCCTTCCACAAGCTTCCCCCAATAAGTTGGGTGAATTTTGGTCCATTCCTCCTGACAGAGCTGGTGTAACTGAGTCAGGTTTGTAGGCCTCCTTGCTCGCACACGCTTGCTGCCCACAAATTTTCTATAGGATTGAGGTCAGGGCTTTGTAATGGCCACTCCAATACCTTGACTTTGTTGTCCTTAAGCCATTTTGTCACAACTTTGGAAGTATGCTTGGGGTCATTGTCCATTTGGAAGACCCATTTGCAACCAAGCTTTAAATTCCTGACTGATGTTTTGAGATGCTGCTTCAATATATCCACATAATTTTCCCCCCTCATGATGCCATCTATTTTGTGAAGTGCACCAGTCCCTCCAGCAGCAAAGCACCCCCACAACATGATGCTGCCACCCCGTGCTTCACGGTTGGGATGGTGTTCTTCGGCTTGTAAGCCTCTCTTTTTTCCTCCAAACATATCGATGGTCATTATGGCCAAACCATAATGGCTATTTTTGCTTCATCAGACCAGAGAACATTTCTCCAAAAAGTACGATCTTTGTCCCCATGTGCAGTTGCAAACCGTAGTCTGGCTTTTTTATGGCAGTTTTGGAGCAGTGGCTTCTTCCTTGCTGAGCAACCTTTCAGGTTATGTCGATATAGGACTCATTTTACTGTGGATATAGATACTTTTGTACCTGTTTCCTCCAGCATCTTCACAAGGTCATTTGCTGTTGTTCTGGGATTGATTTGCAATTTTCTCAATAGAGTATGTTCATCTCTAGGAGACAGAACGCGTCTCCTTCCTGAGTGGTATGACAGCTGCGTGGTCCCATGGTGTTTATACATGCATACTTTTGTTCTTACAGATGAACGTGGTACCCTCAGGCGTTTGGAAATTGCTCCCAAGGATGAACCAGACTTGTGGAGGTCTACAATTTTTTTTCTGAGGTCTTGGCTGATTTATTTTGATTTTCCCATGATGCCAAGCAAAGAGGAACTGAATTTGAAGGTAGGCCTTGAAAAACATCCACAGGTACACCTCCAATTGACTCAAATTATGTCAATTAGCCTATCAGAGGCTTCTAAAGCCAGAACATCATTTTCTGGAACTTTCCAAGCTGTTTAAAGGCACAGTCAACTTAATGTGTGTAAACTGCTGACCCGCTGGAATTGTGATAGTGTGAATTATAAGTGAAATAATCTGTCTGTAAACAATTGTTGGAAAAATTACTTGTGTCATGCACATAGTAGATGTCCTAACCGACTTGCCAAAACTATACTTTGTTAACAAGAAATTTGTGGAGTGGTTGAATAACTGGTTTTAATGACTCCAACCTAAGTGTATGTAAACCTCCGACTTCAACTGGTATATCCCTACAATAAAATCCCCATTAACATGACAACTTCTCCATCATAGAGTGGGAGATAAACAATTCCAAGGCTCAGGGACATGCACTAGTCTGTGGCGACCTAAATGCCAGAACTGGACAAGAACCTGACACCCTCAGCACACAGGGAGACAAACACCTACCTGGAGGTGACAGCATTCCCTCCCCCATACGCCCCCCTAGACACAACTATGACAACATAACCAACGAAAATAGTCACAACTCCTGCAGCTCTGTTGCATGCTGGGTATTTACATAGACAACGGTAGGCTTCGAGGAGACTCCTATGGTAGGTACACCTATAGCTCATCTCTTGGCAGTAGTACTGTAGACTACTTTATCACTGACCTCAACCCAGAGTCTCTCAGAGCGTTCACAGTCAGCCCACTGACACCCCTATCAGACCACAGCAAAATCACAGTCTACTTAAACAGAGCAATACTCAGTCATGAGGCATCAAAGCCAAAGGAACTGAATTATAATAATAAATGCTATAGATGGAAGGAATGCAGTGTGTAAATACACCAAAAAACAATGAGGCAACAACAAATTCAATCCCTTCAAGACAATTTCCTGGACAAAATGTTTCACTGTAATAGTGAAGGTGTAAACTTGGCAGTAGAAAACCTAAACAGTATTTTTCACCTCTCAGCTTCCCTATCAAAAAAGGTTACGCAGGAAACCTAAGAAAATGAACAACAATGACAAATGGTTTGATGAAGAATGCAAAAACCTAAGAATGAAATTGAGAAACCTGTCCAACCAAAAACATAGAGACCCAGAAAACCTGAGTCTACGCCTTCACTATGGTGAATCACTAAAACAATACAGACATACACTACGGAAAAAGAAGGAACAGCACTTTCTGACGTGAATCTAACCACTTCTGGGAAAATTGGAAAACTATTTACACATCATCCAACAGGACAACCAGTGAAGAACAAACACCATTGTAAATACAACTCATATTTATGTTTATTTATTTTCCCTTTTGTACTTTAACTATTTGCTCATCGTTACAACACTGTATATAGACATAATATGACATTTTATATGTCTCTATTCCTTTGGAACTTCTGTGAATGTAATGTTTACTGTTCATTTTTATTGTTGATTTCCCATGCCAATAAAGCCCCTTAAATTTTGAATTGAGAGAGAGAGAGAGAGAGAGAGAGAGAGAAGAGAGAGAGAGAGAGAGAGAGAGAGAGAGAGAGAGAGAGAGAGAGAGACAGAGAGACAGAGAGACAGAGAGAGAGACAGAGAGAGAGACAGAGAGAGAGACAGAGAGAGAGACAGAGAGAGAGACAGAGAGAGAGACAGAGAGAGAGACAGAGAGAGAGAGAGAGATGCTTGTTTGCTGCGGTGGAGCGATGAGTCATTGACTGTCCTTGTTCTTCTCATCTGCGAGATTGAAAAGTTAATTGAAGCTGTTCCTCTTAAGAAATGTATATATATAAAAAGCTACAAAAACAAGAGCTCCCTTCTTAAGAACGTGACCCTCTTAACTCCTGCCGTTTCCAAGAGGCTGTTGTCTTTCATGTACTCACCATGATACCCCCACCCCGTTTAGTCAAGAGAGGGCACTAGAACTACATGCATGCTGTCTTTCCTTCCTCTGTTTATATGGTGAACACCCTGCTTATATAACAAAGTGATTTGGGGGACAGTTTCATTGATTTAGAATAGTGTGGCTGGCTCTACCTGGGCCCATGGCTCAGCATGGGGTAGGAACTAATCTTCCCAGTGCCGGTGGGGAGAGGGGGGATCACTTTACACTGTTCCTCTATGTGTGAGTTTCACTGGATTTGGAATTTAAATTTAGACAGCGACTTAGTGGTCTGAGGTGGATTTCTGTCCACCTCTCGCTCTACCTTTATTACTACTGATCTGTGAGAACATCACAGCTAAAAGTAAAACATCACAACCCTCAGGGATCATAAGGAAAGGAGGTGAGGACAGGAAGGATTGAGAGTATTGAATCTAAGTGTTCATGGTCATCACCGTAGCGTCTCAGTAGCTTTCTCTCCTCGTCTCCTTCATTTGCTCTGATTGGGAAAGAAGTGGGCAGGTACAAACAGAGTCCATTATGTCTCTCACCTGTCCAGTCCCTTTAGATCAGTGCAGAGACAGGGAGGGGATGGGAGGGGACTGAGACCACTGACATGCCCCTCAGTACTTACCCTTGTTGAGCCGGGAAACCAGCAGGACTGGGGGCCTCTGGGACTGGAGTTGTGTACCTCTGAGTAATACAGTGATTTAATCCAATTCCTTGTCTGCATATCTGAAGGTACTTTGATAGTCATCATTATGGTGTTGGCCTCACATAGACTTCCTGTGGGCTTTAGGGCAGCAGCTGTCATATTTCTCCTTCAGATGAGCACTGAAGGGTTGACATGGAAACATAAAGATGGATGGAAAGAGTGAGAGGAAAGCAGGGGAAAGGATGGAAGGAAATAAGTGATACTGCGATAGTTGGTAAAATATGGTTCCATCTGTGGTTATTATGCCAATAAGGACAATCTAATGAGTATGATAATGATCATCGAATTGAAAGACGCATTCATTTGAAGACAGCAGGGTTGAGATCAGCTTCTCCTTGTTCCTCTGTCCCCCCTTTTCCACTCTCTCTTTCTTCTCAATCTTTCTCTCTCTCTCTTCTCCTATTTTCTTCTCAATCTTTCTCTCTCTCTTCTCCTCTTTTCTTCTCAATCTTTCTCTCTCTCTCTTCTCTTTTTTTCTCAATCTTTCTTACTCTCTCTTCTCCTCTTTTCTTCTCAAACTTTCTCCCTCTCTCTTCTCCTCTTTTTTTCTCAGCTTTTTCTATCAAACCTTTCTACTGTCTTTTCTTGTTATTTTTCTGACTCCATTTCTCAATTTCTCTATCTCTTATTCCCAGCAGTCTGAATATGATCTAGTTTTACTGAGCTTGTAACAGCACGGCTGTGTGTTGTGTTGTGGGTGTGTCTTTAGTTACATTCACGCTTGTACAGTATCTATCCATGCTCCTTTCTCTCTTTCTCCAAGTCCCCCTCTCTCCCTCTGCTCCTTTCTCTCTTTCTCCAAGTCCCTCTCTCTCCCTCTGCTCATTTCTCTCTTTCTCCAAGTCCCCCTCTCTCCCTCTGCTCCTTTCTCTCTTTCTCCAAGTCCCCCTCCCTCCCTCTGCTACTTTCTCTCTTTCTCCAAGTCCCCCTCTCTCCCTCTGCTCCTTTCTCTCTTTCTCCAAGTCCCCCTCCCTCCCTCTGCTACTTTCTCTCTTTCTCCAAGTCCCCCTTTCTCCCTCTGCTCCTTTCTCTCTTTCTCCAAGTCCCCCTCTCTCCCTCTGCTCCTTTCTCTCTTTCTCCAAGTCCCCCTCTCTCCCTCTGATCCTTTCTCTCTTTCTCCAAGTCCCCCTCTCTCCCTCTGCTCCTTTCTCTCTTTCTCCAAGTCCCCCTCTCTCCCTCTGCTCCTTTCTCTCTTTCTCCAAGTCCCCCTCTCTCCCTCTGCTCCTTTCTCTCTTTCTCCAAGTCCCCCTCTCTCCCTCTGCTCATTTCTCTCTTTCTCCAAGTCCCCCTCTCTCCCTCTGCTCCTTTCTCTCTTTCTCCAAGTCCCCCTCTCTCCCTCTGCTCCTTTCTCTCTTTCTCCAAGTCCCCCTCTCTCCCTCTGCTCCTTTCTCTCTTTCTCCAAGTCCCCCTCTCTCCCTCTGCTCCTTTCTCTCTTTCTCCAAGTCCCCCTCTCTCCCTCTGCTCCTTTCTCTCTTTCTCCAAGTCCCCCTCTCTCCCTCTGCTCCGTTCTCTCTTTCTCCAAGTCCCCCTCCCTCCCTCTGCTCCCTTCTCTCTTGCTTTCTCCCCCGTCACTCTGCTTGACACTCTCGCCCTCTCTCCATCCCCCTCTCTCACATCCCTCTTGCCTCACTTTTTCTCCCCTTTTTCTCCCCATTCTCTAACAACATACCCCTCTCCCTCTATCCCCTCCCTCCTGCTCTCTCTCCTTCCCTCTCTCCTTCTCACTGTCCTTATATGGGACAGTGATGAATGTGTTGTTCTAGCAGACGGTGGCGAGGTTGGGAACTGTGGCCTCTGGGTCTACAGGCCTGAGCTCAGGGATGTGTGTGTGTTTTTGTGTGTGTGTGTGTGTGTGTGCATCGTCTAAGTGTTGTGTCACAATCTAAGAGCATCAAACAGTTTGTACAGATGTTTTCTTTGATGTCTTCCTCTGTGTGCAGGTCCTGTGCCACTCTCAAATGTGCATTATTCCTGTCCTAAAAGGAAGTAGGTTGCCATGGTTGTCAGAAACAATAACCATAATAACAGGGTTTGACTCTGTGCTCCATCCATCCGCCACACTGGAGTTCAGTCTACAACAATGACAGAGACAGCTGCCCAGAACAAGGATCCCCACTCCTACTGTAGAAACACACAGTTACCAAGAATAAGTGCTGTCACATCCCTCCTCTCTGCCTCTTCTCTCTTGTTGACTGACTGGGGCTATGATTGTTCACACATGCACACACGCACACACACACACACACACACACGCACACACACACACGCACACACACACACACGCACACACACACACACACACACACACACACACACACACACACACACACACACACACACACACACACACACACACACACACAGCAAATGCCTCTTTGATGATATGAACGTTGAAAATGGATAATGCTGGAAAAACAATGGTGTTGGGTGAAGAGCAGAACAAAGCAGGGAGGACAGGAGACATGATAGTTATGATGACAAGATAATGACAGAGCAATAGCAACGTGCTGCAGACTAGAGCAACACATGTACCATCACACCATGTGAGTCGTGATCTGACTCTGGAGACGTTCACGAACACACACCCTCACACTTATTGAGCGTGCAAACACCCACCCACCCACACAAGCACCCCCCCCCCCCCCCCCGCCACACACACAAGAACAATCACAACATTGTATAACTTCATCCCACTGAATTGCTCACTGCCTCATGTTCTTGTCTGATGCTTTCTTAGTAGTTAATCTTCTCGTTTCTGTCTGATATGGAGTGAGAACCAGGCAGGTCACCCATGATATAAGTCAGTACTCGATGTCCATCCATGTTTGAGGACGCCGGGAGATGAAGTGGATACCGGCCACTAGGGGCAACAGTGAGCTCTGTTACCTTCAAGTAGGTTTCGGTTTTGTGTTGTGGACGGGGAGGACATAAGCATCTCACTGGGAGGGGGTAAGCATCTTACTGGGAGGGGGTAAGCATCTTATTGGGAGGGGGTAAGCATCTTATTGGGAGGGGGTAAGCATCTTACGGGGAGGGGGTAAGCATCTTACTGGGAGGGGGTAAGCATCTTACTGGGAGGGGGTAAGCATCTTACTGGGAGGGGGTAAGCATCTTACTGGGAGGGGGTAAGCATCTTACTGGGAGGGGGTAAGCATCTTACGGGTAGGGGGTAAGCATCTTACTGGGAGGGGGTAAGCATCTTACTGGGAGGGGGTAAGCATCTTACGGGGAGGGCCTTAATATCTTACTGGGAGGGGGTAAGCATCTTACGGGGAGGGGGGAGGGCCTTAATATCTCACTGGGAGGGGGTAAGCATCTTATGGGGAGGGTGGAGGGCGTTAATATCTTACGGGGAGGGGGTAAACATCTGCCTGGTTAGAAAGTTTGCATGTTAGAGAATTCTGAGTTAATGCCTTAACGTAACCTGAAACACTTCTAAATGTTACGTTTGGAACAACTTTCGAAAGTTGACGTTTGAGAAACATGGATGAACGTCTAATTCTGACATGAGACAGTGAAAGCTAGTCGATATGAGATTGCAGTTGTAGCATCCTGCTTATTTGTTCAAACTGTCCAAGCCTCATTGAGCCCCACCGTCAGCAGTCCTCAACATGATTAAGAGAACCAATCAACTGATGTCTCCTCTCCTCTCCTCTCCTCTCCTCTCCTC
>NC_048588.1:40221090-40263590 GCF_013265735.2 Oncorhynchus mykiss
TGAATGAGAGGGAGAGAGGGAGAGAGAAAGAGAGAGAGAGAGTGAATGAGAGAGAGAGGTGGTGTGAAACGTCTGGTACATGTCAATGTACCCAAGTCTGTGTGTGTGTTTGATGGGGTAATGCCTGGGTGCAGTTTGGCAAACATTGATACAGTCTCTTTTGTCGCTCATGTGCTGTGAAATATGCGGTACCAGGATAATCATACACTCATCCCCTAGTGGAACGGAGGAGAGAAAGAAAGTGAGTGCGGGGTGGGTGAGGTATAGTGGGGAGTGCATAGAGATGGAGTGAGATGCACAGTAGAGATGGAGTGAGAGATCAGTAGAGATGGAGTGAGAGATCAGTAGAGATGGAGGGAGAGAACAGTAGAGATGGAAGGAGAGAACACTAGAGATGGAGTGAGAGAACAGTAGAGATGGAGGGAGAGAACAGTAGAGATGGAGGGAGAGAACAGTAGAGATGGAGAGAGAGATCAGTAGAGATGGAAGGAGAGAACAGTAGAGATGGAGTGAGAGAACAGTATAGATGGAGGGAGAGAACAGTAGAGATGGAGGGAGAGAACAGTAGAGATGGAGGGAGAGAACAGTAGAGATGGAGGGAGAGAACAGTAGAGATGGAAGGAGAGAACAGTAGAGATGGAGTGAGCGAACAGTATAGATGGAGGGAGAGAACAGTAGAGATGGAGGGAGAGAACAGTAGAGATGGAGGGAGAGAACAGTAGAGATGGAAGGAGAGAACAGTAGAGATGGAGTGAGAGAACAGTATAGATGGAGGGAGAGAACAGTAGAGATGGAAGGAGAGAACAGTAGAGATGGAGTGAGAGAACAGTATAGATGGAGGGAGAGAACAGTAGAGATGGAGGGAGAGAACAGTAGAGATGGAGGGAGAGAACAGTAGAGATGGAAGGAGAGAACAGTAGAGATGGAGGGAGAGAACAGTAGAGATGGAGGGAGAGAACAGTAGAGATGGAGGGAGAGAACAGTAGAGATGGAAGGAGAGAACAGTAGAGATGGAGTGAGAGAACAGTAGAGATGGAGGGAGAGAACAGTGGAGATGGAGGGAGAGAACAGTAGAGATGGAGGGAGAGAACAGTAGATATGGAGGGAGAGATCAGTAGAGATGGAGGGAGAGAACAGTATAGATGGAGGGAGAGAACAGTAGAGATGGAGGGAGAGAACAGAAGAGATGGAGGGAGAGAACAGTGGAGATGGAGGGAGAGAACAGTAGAGATGGAGGGAGAGAACAGTAGATATGGAGGGAGAGAACAGTAGAGATGGAAGGAGAGAACAGTAGAGATGGAGGGAGAGAACAGTAGATATGGAGTGAGAGAAGAGTAGAGATGGAGGGAGAGAACAGTAGAGATGGAGGGAGAGAACAGTATAGATGGAAGGAGAGAACAGTAGAGATGGAGGGAGAGAACAGTAGAGATGGAGGGAGAGAACAGTATAGATGGAAGGAGAGAACAGTAGAGATGGAGTGAGAGAACAGTATAGATGGAGGGAGAGAATAGTAGAGATGGAGGGAGAGAACAGTAGAGATGGAGGGAGAGAACAGTAGAGATGGAGGGAGAGAACAGTTGAGATGGAGGGAGAGAACAGTAGAGATGGAGGGAGAGAACAGTAGAGATGGAGGGAGAGAACAGTAGAGATGGAGGGAGAGAACAGTAGAGATGGAGGGAGAGAACAGTAGAGATGGAGGGAGAGAACAGTAGAGATGGAGGGAAAGAACAGTAGAGATGGAGGGAGAGGAAGATAGACAAAGACAATGGTCTGCTCCTGAGCTCCCCTTTCTGTTACCATGTGTTTTTGTAAGATTCTCTGTGGAAACTGTTAAAAGTCGTCATTGTGCATGTAGTTTTGTTGTTTAGAAACTTAGAACTTAGAAATCATTGCTATGGAATGGAATTATTAAATTCAATTCAATTCATGGGCTTTATTGGCTTGGATAACATATGTTTACATTGCCAAAGCAAGTGAAATAGATAATAAACAAAAGTGAAATAATCAATAAAACATCTGTAGCAGTAACATTACACTCACAGAAGTTCTAAAATAATAAAGACATTACAAATGTTATATTATGTATAAATACAGTGTTGTAATGATGTGCAAATGGTTAAAATACACAAGGGAAAATAAATAAACATAAATATGGGCTGTATTTACAATGGTGTTTGTTCTTCACTGGTTGCTCTTTTCTTGTGGCAACAGGTCACACATCTTGCTGCTGAGATTGCATACTATGCTATTTCACCCAATAGATGTGGGAATTCATCAAAATTTGATTTGTTTTCGAATTCTTTGTGGGTCTGTGTAATCTGAGGGAAATATGCGTCTCTAATATGGTCATACATTTGGCAGGAGGTTAAGAAGTGTAGCTCAGTTTCCACCTCATTTTGTGGGCAGTGTGCACATATCCTGTCTTCTCTTGAGAGTCATGTCTGCCTATAGCGGCCTTTCTCAATAGCAAGGCTATGCTCACTGAGTCTGTATATAGTCAAAGCTTTCCTTAAGTTTGGGTCAGTCACATTGGTCAGGTATTCTTCCACGGTGAACTCTCTGTTTACAGCCAAATAGCGTTCTAGTTTGCTCTGTTTTTTTTCCAAAAAACTGTTTATTCTTTCCAATGTCTCAAGAATAATCTTTTTGCTTTCTCATGAAAACTGTCCTGAGCTGCCAGAGTCGCCCGTCTGTCCTGAGCTGCCAGAGTCGCCCGTCTGTCCTGAGCTGCCAGAGTCGCCCGTCTGTCCTGAGCTGCCAGAGTCGCCCGTCTGTCCTGAGCTGCCAGAGTCGCCCGTCTGTCCTGAGCTGCCAGAGTCGCCCGTCTGTCCTGAGCTGCCAGAGTCCCCCGTCTGTCCTGAGCTGCCAGAGCCGCCCGTCTGTCCTGAGCTGCCAGAGTCGCACGTCTGTCCTGAGCTGCCAGAGTCGCCCGTCTGTCCTGAGCTGCCAGAGTCGCCCGTCTGTCTTGAGCTGCCAGAGTCGCCCGTCTGTCCTGAGCTGCCAGAGTCGCCCGTCTGTCCTGAGCTGCCAGAGTCGCCAGCCAGTCAGCTGCCAGAGCCGTCCGTCAGTCAGGAGCTGCCAGAGCCACCCTTCACTCCGGCGCTGCCGGAATGGTCCTTTACTCCGGCGCTGCCGGAGTCTCCCGCCTGTCCGGCGCTGCCGGAATCGCCCATCCATTCAGGGCCCGCTGCTAGGGTCCCCAGTCCGAGGTCGGCGGCGAGGGTCGCCGCTCTAAAGGCGCCACTGAGGCGGGGAAAGAAGTGGGCAAAGACTATGGTGGAGTGGGGTCCACATCCCGCGCCATAGACAGACGCCCACCCAGATCCTCCCCTATAGGTTCAGGTTTTGCGTCCGGAGTCCGCACCTTTGGGAGGGTACTGTCACGTTGTGACCTTAGTTCTTTTGTTATGTCTTTGTTTTAGTATGGTCAGGGCGTGAGTTGGGTGGGTAGTCTATGTTCGTTTTTCCTTGTTGTGGTTTTGCGTTTGGCCTGGTATAGTTCTCAATCAGAGGCAGGTGTCATTAGTTGTCTCTGATTGAGAATCATACTTAGGTAGCCTTTTCCCACCTGTGTTTCGTGGGTGATTGTTGTGTATGTCACCAGACAGGACTGTTTCATGTCATTCCCTTTGTTATTTTTGTTTTAGTGTTCTGTGTTTAATAAATTCATCATGAACACGTACACGCTGCGCATTGGTCATCCGATCCTTCATACTCCTCAGACGAGGATGACGAACGTTACAATTTGGTTGGGTCTAATTGTGTTGCTGTCCTGGGGCTCTGTGGGGTGTGTTTGTGTTTGTGAACAGAGCCCCAGGACCAGCTTGCTTAGGGGACTGTTCTCCAGGTTCCTCTGGCTGTAGGTGATGGCTTTGTTATAGAATGTTTGGGAATCGTATCCATTTAGGTGGTTGTAGTTTTTAACGGCTCTTTTCTGGATTTTGATAATTAGCGGGTATCGGCCTAATTTTGCTCTGCATTAATTATTTGGTGTTTTACGTTATACACAGGGGATATTTGTGCGTAACTGGTGGCAGGGTAGTCAGACGCAGGAGAGCAGAACTGGGTAATAACCGGAGCAGTTTAATTATCAAAACCAACGGTATCCAGAAATACAAAATATGGGTACAAAACCCGTCACGCACCAGTCAAAATGTGCACAATCAGGGCCTCCCGGGTGGCGTGGTTAAGGGTGCTGTACTGCAGCGCCAGCTGTGCCATCAGAGACTCTGTGGTTGCGCCCAGGCTCTGTCGTAACCGGCCGCGACCGGGATGTCCATGGGGCGACGCACAATTGGCCTAGCGTCGCCCGGGTTAGGGAGGGGTTGGCCGGTAGGGATGTCCTTGTCTCATCGCGCACCAGCGACTCCTGTGGCGGGCCGGGTGCAGTGCGCGCTAACCAAGGTTGCCAGGTGCATGGTGTTTCCTCCAACACATTGGTGCGGCTGGCTTCCAGGGTGGATGTGTGTTAAGAAGTAGTGCGGCTTGGTTGGGTTGTGTATCGGAGGATGCATGACTTTCAACCTTCGTCTCTCCCGAGCCCGTACGGGAGTTGTAGCGATGAGACAAGGTAGTAGCTACTAAAACAATTGGATACCACGAAATTGGGGAGAAAAAGGGGGTAATGGAAAAAAAAAAACGTGCACAATCACTTACAACAAACAATTTCACACTCAGACATGGGGGGAACTTACAAGTGATGATGAGGGAAATGTAAACCAGGTGTGTGGGAAAACAAGACAAAACAAATGGAAAATGAAAGCTGGATCGGAAATGGCTAGAATACCGGTGACGTCGACCGCCGAACGCCGCCCGAACAAGGAGAGGAGCCGACTTTGGCGGAAGTCGTGACATTCTTGCCTTGTCTCTCAGATCGTTCACAGCTTTGCAGAAGTTACCTGTGACGCTGATGTTTGGGCCAAGGTATGTATATTTTTTTGTGTGCTCTAGGGCAACATTGTCTAGATGGAATTTGTATTTGTGGTCCTGGCGACTGGACCTTTTTTGGAACATCATTATTTTTGTCTTACTGAGATTTACTGTCAGGGCCCAGGTCTGACAGAATCTGTGCAGAAGATCTAGGTGCTGCTCTAGACCCTTATTGGTTGGGGACAGAAGCACTAGATCATCAGCAAACAGCAGACATTTGACTTCAGATTCTAGTAGGGTGAGGCCGGGTGCTGCAAACAGTTCTAGTGCCCTCACCGATTCGTTGATATATATGTTGAAGAGGGTGGGGCTTAAGCTGCATCCTTGTCTCACCCCACGACCCTGTGTGAAGAAATATGTGTGTTTTTTACCAATTTTAACCGCACACTTGTTTGTGTACATACATTTTATAATGTCGTATGTTTCTCCCCCAACACCACTTTCCTTCAATTTGTATAGCAGACACTCATGCCAAATTGAGTCAAAGGCTTTTTTTTTAAATCAACAAAGCATGAGAAGACTTTGCCTTTGTTTTGGTTTGATTGTTTGTCAATTAAGGTGTGCAGGGTAAATACGTGGTCTGTCATATAATAATTTGCCAATTTGACATTTGCTCAGTACATTGTTTTCACTGAGGAAATGTACGAGTCTGCTGTTAATGATAATGCAGTGGATTTTCCCACGGTTGCTGTTGACACACATCCCCTGGTAGTTATTGGGGTCACTTTTGTGGATTGGGGTGATCAGTTGTTGGTTCCAAATACTGGGGAAGATGCCAGAGCTAAGGATGATGTTAATTAAAGAGTTTTTGTATAGCCATTTGGAACTTGTTGTCTGTATATTTGATAATTTCATTGAGGAAACCATCAACACCACAGGTCGTTTGTATTTGATCATGTTTATGTTTTTGCTCTTTGTTCTTTGTTATAGAGTCAAAAAGATGAACCATCTCTCTCTTTTTCTCTATGGCTGCAAAGAGATAGATGTGAATATCTCTCTCCATTTCAAATCAGGAGATTGAGTAAGTTACATGAGAAATTATGATCTGTCTTTTGGAAGGGGATTTAGTCTCTCTTTTTCTGTCCTTCTCCTTCTATTAATTATTGGTTCTCTCTCTCTCTCTCTCTCTCTCTCTCTCTCTCTCTCTCTCTCTCTCTTTCTCTCTCTGTTTTTAATTTTGCTTTTTCTCCCTGTTACTCTCTCTCTCTCTCTCTCTCTGTTTTGCTCTCTCTATCTCTCTCAGTTTTTTCTCTTTCTCTCTCTTTCTATTTCTCTCGCTCTCTCTATCTCTGTATCGTCTTTCCCTCTTTACACAGTACTATCAAAGACTGCAGATGGGAAGGTGTTCTGTCTTATTAGCCAGTGGTTGTGTGGTTGTGTGGTTTTGGAATGCCTGATAGTGGGCGTGCACACACACATGCAGGTGGTAATTTGATGCTTTATCCTCTTCTTTGATACTACCCGGCCGTGTGCCATTTGATCTTCTCCTTCTGTTAATGAGGCCTGTCTGCCTCTTTAGCATGGCCTCTGTGTCAGCCTCTCCATTCAGCCTGCTCACAGACAGACAAACACCACTCTCTCTCTCCCTCGTATCCTGTAGTGTTTACAGGTTTGCTCTCTTTGCAAGGAAATTGGTCTGGGGCTGGCTATTCTCTACTCAGGGTGGTGCTGAAACTCTACTCAGGGTGGTGCTGAAACTGTACTCGGGGTAGTGCTGAAACTCTACTCGGGGTGGTGCTGAAACTCTACTCGGGGTGGTGCTGAAACTACTCAGGGTGGTGCTGAAACTACTCGGGGTGGTGCTGAAACTCTACTCGGGGTGGTGCTAAAACTCTACTCAGGGTGGTGCTGAAACTCTACTTGGGGTGGTGCTGAAACTACTCAGGGTTGTGCTGAAACTCTACTCGGGGTGGTGCTGAAATTCTACTCGGGGTGGTGCTGAAACTACTCAGGGTGGTGCTGAAACTCTACTCAGGGTGGTGCTGAAACTACTCGGGGTGGTGCTGAAACTACTCAGGGTGGTGCTGAAACTCTACTCGGGGTGGTGCGGAAACTACTCAGGGTGGTGCTGAAACTACTCAGGGTGGTGCTGAAACTCTACTCGGGGTGGTGCTGAAACTCTACTCGGGGTGCTGCTGAAACTACTCAGGGTGGTGCTGAAACTCTACTCAGGGTGGTGCTGAAACTCTACTCAGGGTGGTGCTGAAACTCTACTCAGGGTGGTGCTGAAACTCTACTCAGGGTGGTGCTGAAACTCTACTCAGGGTGGTGCTGAAACTCTACTCAGGGTGGTGCTGAAACTACTCAGGGTGGTGATGAAACTCTACTCAGGGTGGTGCTGAAACTCTACTCGGGGTGGTGCTGAAACTACTCAGGGTGGTGCTGAAACTCTACTCAGGGTGGTGCTGAAACTACTCAGGGTGGTGCTGAAACTCTACTCAGGGTGGTGCTAAAACTACTCAGGGTGGTGCTGAAACTCTACTCGGGGTGGTGCTGAAACTCTACTCAGGGTGCTGCTGAAACTACTCAGGGTGGTGCTGAAACTACTCAGGGTGCTGCTGAAACTACTCAGGGTGGTGCTGAAACTCTACTCGGGGTGGTGCTGAAACTCTACTCGGGGTGGTGCTGAAACTCTACTCGGGATGGTGCTGAAACTAGCCAGCTAGCTAACATAGCATTCCTCTCTGTTTGAGCCGGGTGTTTGAGTAGGCTAAACTAGCTAGCTGCATTGAAAGTGAAAGTTAGGTGAACGTTAAGAAAAATACAACCAAATATAGATCTCTCTCTGTCTGCCTCTCTCTATCTCTCTCTGTCTTTATCTCTATATCTCTCTGTCTTTATTTCTATATCTCTCTGTCGTTATCTCTATATCTCTCTGTCTTTAACTCTATATCTCTGTCTCTCTAGCTCTCTCTGTCTTTATCTCTATATCTCTCTGTCTTTATTTCCATATCTCTCTGTCGTTATCTCTATATCTTTCTGTCTTTATCTCTATCTCTCTGTCTCTCTCTCTCGGTCTGTCTCTCTCTATCTCTCTCTGTCTCTCTCTCTGTCTGTCTCTCTCTCTCTCCGTCTTTATCTCTATATCTCTCTGTCTTTATCTCTATATCTCTCTCTGTCTGTCTCTCTCTGTCTGTCTCTATCTCTCTATGTCGTTATCTCTATATCTCTCTGTCTGTCTCTCTCTATCTCGCTCTGTTGTTATCTCTATATCTCTCTGTCTTTATCTCTATATCTCTCTGTCTTTATCTCTATATCTCTCTGTCTTTATCTATATCTCTCTCTGTCGTTATCTCTATATCTCTCTGTCTTTATCTCTCTGTCTCTCTCTATATATATCCCTCTGTCTTTATCGTCTGAGATTCCCAAAGATAGGAAAGCAGCTGCGGTCATCCCCCTCTTCAAAGGGGGGGACACTCTTGACCCAAACTGCTACAGACCTATATCTATCCTACCATGCCTTTCTAAGGTCTTCGAAAGCCAAGTCAACAAACAGATTACCGACCATTTCGAATCTCACCATACCTTCTCTGCGATGCAATCTGGTTTCAGAGCTGGTCATGGGTGCACCTCAGCCACGCTCAAGGTCCTAAACAATATCTTAACAGGCATCGATAAGAAACATTACTGTGCAGCCGTATTCATTCATCTGGCCAAGGCTTTCGACTCTGTCAATCACCACATCCTCATCGGCAGACTCGACAGCCTTGGTTTCTCAAATGATTGCCTCGCTTGGTTCACCTACTACTTCTCTGATAGAGTTCAGTGTGTCAAATCGAAGGGTCTGCTGTCCGGACCTCTGCCAGTCTCTATGGGGGTGCCACAGGGTTCAATTCTTGGACCGACTCTCTTCTCTGTATACATCAATGAGGTCGCTCTTGCTGCTGGTGAGTCTCTGATCCACCTCTACGCAGACGACACCATTCTGTATACTTCTGGCCCTTCTTTGGACACTGTGTTAACAACCCTCCAGGCAAGCTTCAATGCCATACAACTCTACTTCCGTGGCCTCCAATTGCTCTTAAATACAAGTAAAACTAAATGCATGCTCTTCAACCGATCGCTACCTGCACCTGCCCGCCTGTCCAACATCACTACTCTGGACGGCTCTGACTTAGAATACGTGGACAACTACAAATACTTAGGTGTCAGGTTAGACTGTAAACTCTCCTTCCAAACCCATATCAAACATCTCCAATCCATAGTTAAATCTAGAATTGGCTTCCTATTTCGCAACAAAGCATCCTTCACTCATGCTGCCAAACATACCCTTGTAAAACTGACCATGCTACCAATCCTTGACTTTGGCGATGTCATTTACAAAATAGCCTCCAATACCCTACTCAACAAATTGGATGCAGTCTATCACAGTGCAATCCGTTTTGTCACCAAAGTCCCATATACTACCCACCATTGCAACCTGTACACTCTCGTTGGCTGGCCCTCGCTTCATACTCGTCGCCAAACCCACTGGCTCCATGTCATCTAAAAGACCCTGCTAGGTAAAGTCCCCCCTTATCTCAGCTCGCTGGTCACCATAGCATCTCCCACCTGTAGCACACGCTCCAGCAGGTATATCTCTCTAGTCACCCCCAAAACCAATTCTTTCTTTGGCCGTCTCTCCTTCCAGTTCTCTGCTGCCAATGACTGGAACGAACTACAAAAATCTCTAAAACTGGAAACACTTATCTTCCTCACTAGCTTTAAGCACCAACTGTCAGAGCAGCTCACAGATTACTGTACCTGTACATAGCCCACCTATAATTTAGCCCAAACAACTACCTCTTTCCCTACTGTATTTAATACATTTATTTATTTTGCTCCTTTGCACCCCATTATTTTTATTTCTACTTTGCACATTCTTCAATTTCAAATCTACCATTCCAGTGTTTTACTTGCTATATTGTATTTACTTTGCCACCATGGCCTTTTTTGCCTTTACCTCCCTTATCTCACCTCATTTGCTCACATCGTATATAGACTTGTTTATACTGTATTATTGACTGCATGTTTGTTTTACTCCATGTGTAACTCTGTGTCGTTGTATGTGTCGAACTGCTTTACTTTATCTTGGCCAGGTCGCAATTGTAAATGAGAACTTGTTCTCAACTTGCCTACCTGGTTAAATAAAGGTGAAATAAAATAAATAAAAATAAATCCCTCTGTCTGTCTCTCTATATCTCTATATCTCTCTGTCTTTATCTCTATATCTCTCTGTCTTTATCTCTATATCTCTCTGTCTTTATCTCTATATCTCTATATCTCTCTGTCTTTATCTCTATATCTCTCTGTCTTTATCTCTATATCTCTCTCTTTCTTCTCCTTAAATTTGGAAGGAATTTGTTCAAAACTGTTCAACTATGTCTTCCCTCTATTTGAGTTAACCACAAATTGCTAGCTAGCTGTGGCTTATGCTTTCAATACTACATTCATTCTCTGATCTTCTGATTGGGCGGACAACATGTCAGTTCATGCTGCAAGAGCTATGATAGGTTGGAGGACGGCCTCTGGAAGTGGTCATAATTACTGTGTAAGTCATTCTATGGAAGGGGGTGAGATCAATGAGCCTCCTAGATTTTGTATTGAAGTCAATGTACCCAGAGGAGGATGGAAGCTAGCTGTCCTCTGGCTACACCATGGTACTACCCTACAGAGTGCTGCTGAGGCTAATTGTAAAGGCAGATTTCCTCCTTTTCGTCTGAAGAGGAGTAAGGATCGGACCAAGATGCGGCGTGGTAAGTGTTCATGATGATTTTAATAAGAAAAGCACTGAACACTATGAAATACAAAAACAATAAACTAATACGTGAAAATAACCAAACCGAAACAGTACCGTGTGGCGACAAACACACACACGGAAACAAACACCCACAAACCAACAGTGAAACCCAGGCTACCTAAATATGGTTCTCAATCAGGGACAACGATAAACAGCTGCCTCTGATCGAGAACCATATCAGGCCAAACACAGAAAGAGAAAAAACCTAGAAACACAAACATAGACTGCCCACCCCAACTCACGCCCTGACCATACTAAATAAAGACAAAACAAAGGAAATAAAGGTCAGAACGTGACACTACTGTAGTCATTCTTTGCAAAACAGTGTGTTTTAATCAATTATTTGGTGACAGGTGATTATATTTTGTATATTTTTATCAAAAAAATAAATATCTTATTTAATGTTTCACTATTTTGATATTTTATGAAATTCACTAAAGTGGCTGGTCCTCCTCTGAGGAGCCTCCACTAGACGTCGACTCTGAGCTCTCTGGTTTAGTGGTACAGTACTGACAGTCCCCTTTTGGAATACAGAGTATACCCTACTTGTGGAAGCATTGTATAGAATCCAGTCAGGGGTGTGCTGGTAGCTACATGGTGGAGTCACACATCAGTGGCAGTGTGTTAGTGGGATGTAGTCGTTAGTTGGGTAGAGTGTGTGTGTCTCAGTATCTCCTGTAATTGCTTGTTAAACTCATGGCACACACACCCCAGCCCACACACAGAGACAGAAAGAGAGAAAGATGTATAGAGCTAGAGAAGAGAAAGGGAAACTTGAGATCCTCATTGCTCATTACGAGGCCTTGCTACACTGTCTTGTCTGCCTTCTCTCTCTTTTCTCTCTCTCCGTAGTGAGTTCTCCCGCCCTCTCCTCCGTTCGTTCGCTCCCTCGCTTTCACCAGGCTCTAATTGACGGAGAAGCAGAGCTTGGATTGGAGGATGATTTACGAAGTGATGAAAGAGTGTAGGGGCTCGACTCAGGAGGGAACCTACAGTCGTTTGTCTGAAGAGAATGAGGGAAAGGGAAGGAGGGATGAAGAACACTATATATTTCAGAAACATCTCCCCTACTCTTCATCACCCCGTTTCACCTCCTGACTTCTCCTCTCCCCTCTTAACTCTCTTTAAAACTTCCTGCCCTCTCCTCCTCCCTTCAACCCCCCATCACCTCTCTCCTCCACAAGCTTCTCTTCTCTTTTTTCCTCTTACCACTTCCGTCCCCTAACCCTCTCCATTCATTGGCTCTCCTTCCTTACTTTGACCACCTTTTTCAACTTCTGCGTGTGTATATGAGACAGAGAGAGGGGGTGTGAGAGGGAGTGAGTGAGAGAGAGAGAGAGAGAGAGGGGGTGTGAGAGGGAGCGAGTGAGAGAGAGAGAGAGAGAGAGAGAGAGAGAGGGGGGTGAGAGGGAGAGAGAGAGAGGAGGTGAAAGGGAGAGAGAGAGCGAGAGAGAGAGAGAGAGGGGTGTTAAGAGAGAGAGAGAGAGAGAGAGAGAGAGAGAGAGAGAGAGAGAGAGAGAGAGAGAGAGAGAGGATGAGAAAGAGTGGGAGAGATAGAGTGGGATAGAGAGAGGGTGAGAAAGAGTGGGAGCGAAAGAGTGGGAGAGAAAGAGAGATGTGAGACTTGCCCTCCAAGTGCCCATGCTGGCTTTGATGAGAGACTCTAAAGGCCATCCATATTAATTGTGTTTTTGCCAATGACAGGAAGTGAATCAGGAACCAATTTAGCTGCAGACACCACAGCAGCTGT
The DNA here is from genome assembly GCF_013265735.2 of Oncorhynchus mykiss. Lineage (NCBI taxonomy): Eukaryota > Metazoa > Chordata > Actinopteri > Salmoniformes > Salmonidae > Oncorhynchus > Oncorhynchus mykiss. The sequence continues at coordinate 40,233,549 of NC_048588.1, forward strand.
GTGTGTGCATGTGTGTGTGTGTAATGGTGTGTGTGTCTGCTATCTGCTCTCATTAGAGAGCTGCCTTAGTCTGTAGAGGAGAGCAAGAGGTCCAAAGATCAAACACAGCGCAGACCAATCAACAGCTGCTGGGTTCATCTCGCTATATTCCTAAACACACACACACACGCACGCACGCACGCACTCTGTTAAGGGTTAAGTTTAGGTTTTAATTCCGACTCTGTTAAGTTAAGGGTTAAATTTAGACTATAATTTTGACTCTGTTAAAAACATCTTATGGATAGGGGGCAGTATTTTCACATCCGGATGAAAAGAGTGCCCAAAGTAAACTATCTGCTACTCAGGCCCATTTAGATAGAAAACACTCTAAAGTTTTTAAAACTGTTAAAATTATGTCTGTGAGTATAACAGAACTGATATGGCAGGCGAAACCCAGAGGACAAACCACCCCCAAAAAATACAATTCAGCTTACCACTATTTTCAATGCCTAGACTTTAATCATAAGTCCAAGTCCTCCCAGTTTGCAGTTCCTAGGGCTTCCACTAGATATCAACAGTCTGACTTCATTTCCCATCACAGTTCCTAGGGCTTCCAGTAGATATCAACAGTCTTTAGAAATAATTTCAGGCTGGTTTTTGGAAAAATGACCCAGAAATTGTAGTTTTTCTTGGTGGCTCCCATTTTGGCTGTAGTGTTTCCAAGCACGTGGAGGAAAGTGTGTTCTTTCTTATTTATCTCCGGTAATGAAAATACTATTCTCCGTCTTAAATTTAAATTTACCTAAGGTTTGATTATAAACGTTGTTTGACTTGTTTGGAAAAGTTCATTAGTAACGTTTGGTATTCATTTTGTATGCACTTTGATGGAGGGAAACTGGATGGATTATTGACTGAAGCGCGCCTGCTAAACTGAGTTTTTATGGATATAAAGAAGGACATTATCGAACAAAAGGACCATTTGTGATGTAACTGGGACCTTTTGGAGTGCCAACAGAAGAAGATCATCAAAGGTAAGGCACTTTTTTATATCACTATTTCTGACTTTCCTGGTTGAAATATGTTTGTCATGCATTTGTATGCGGGGCGCTGTCCTCAGATAATCGCATGGTTTGCTTTCTCCGTAAAGCCTTTTTGAAATCTGACACGACGGCTGGATTAACAAGAAGTTAAGCTTTATTTTGATGTGTAACACTTGTATGTTTTATGAGTTTTTACTATGAGTATTTCTGTTTTTAAATTTGGCGCACTGCAATTTCACTGGATGTTGTCAAATCGATTCCCGTTAATGGGATTCGAACGGGAGTGGGTATAAGGCATTCATTCCGACTGGTGAAGTTAAGGCTTGAGGTTTTGGGTTCAAACAGATGTCAAATGTCTATTTTTATATGTAAATTCCATGTGTGACGACCCTCCCACTCTGTCTGCCGTGGTTCTCTCTTTGTTCTTGTTTCCTTATTAGGATGCCGGTGGGCGGAGTTGGGAGGGTCGTCAGCTACATGGGAAACACCTGGGCCCGGTGTGTCCCAGGATAAATAGACCACTTCCCCATTCACGGAGGAGACTCTCACCTTTACAGATTTTGTTGTGGTTCTTGGTGGCCTTTTGCTTGTTTGCTTTGGCACCTTTCAACACCCTGCATTATCACATTCATGCAAAACACTCACTTACACTACTGATTACTGATTACACACACCATTGTATATTGTACTTAGTTTACTTTATTTAATAAATATATATTTTGTTACTCCTTATCTCCACGTTGTCTCCCTTTTGTTACGGGCTTTGAGTCGGTTCGTGACACATGTTATAGAAGGGTCCAGAAAACCTTTGGTGTGATTTTTCATGCAATTCTTTAGATCTTGTACACAACAAATTGTGTCATCCCGAACTTTCGATTTTGTTGCGACTCGAGGGAATTCCGCTCCGTCCATTCCACAGGTAACTGCCAAAATAATGGAAACACTTGAGTTAAAGAGGGATACAAAGTATACTGAAAGCAGGGGGTGCTTCCCTTTATGGAACTTTTATAAACAAAACTATATGGTTTGTATCAGCCTGGTAAAACACCCAACAACCATTAGTTTCACACATTAATAAAGCTTCCCACAGAGACGGGCAGGACGGTGTATTTAATGTCATATTGATCAACAGCTATCTCACACTATCGTTTCATATTTCAATACCGCCACGTTTTTACCCCAGTGGACAGTAAGGGAACACATTTATGTGTAACTCTGTTATTTTCCAGGAGTGAACGGTGAGCATTTGAGCATCACTGATTCTTCCCAGGAAACTCAATAGAGTTGGCCGTGTGTTTAGTATAATTACCTAGCTGAACCACTGCAAAACACAGCAGTCAACTATAGCCTTAGGTCCCTGCATAGATATCAGTGTGTGTCTATGTGTTTGTTCTGTAGACTGTATGTTTGTGTTTGTATGTAAAGAACATGCATCATCTCTCACTTAATTTCTATGAAAACAATTGGATTTGTGATGAGACGTAAAGTGCTCTGCTGTTACTCATTTATTAACAGCTCCAATTTCAAGGAATTACAGCCCCGACAATCTGTGGTCAGAAATGAGTTCAGTTTCCTGAAAGCCACACTTGAAAATGCAACCAAGACAAGGCTTTGTCTGTTGGATCTGAACTGACTCCGAGCTCAGTGTAATTCCTAACTTCCAGTTTGTGTGTGTGTCTGTGTGTTTGTGTGTGTGTGCATCTCTGTGTGTGCGTAGGTGTGTGTGTGTGCACTTGCGGGTGCATGTATGTGTGTGTGTGTGTATTGATCGGCCGGAGCAGTGATAGTGGTTTAGTCACAGACGGCATGACAAATCGGTCACACTCGACAAAACCTGTCACACACCAGGAAACTCAGCCTGCTGTTGCCATGATAACTAGCTTGAGTGACATGAACGTGAAGAGAGCTGAGGAGATAAGGATCACAGCCTCGTCTCTCTCTCTCTGTCTTTCTCTCTCTCTCTATCTCTCTTTCTCTCTCTCTCATCTTCCTGACTTTAGTTTCCCTCCTGTCTCTCTCTCTCTCTGTCTCTGTCTCTCTGTCTCTGTCTCTGTATCGCTCTCTTTGTCTCTGTCTCTCTCTCTGTCTCCCTCTCTTTCTCCCGCTCTCTGTTTTGTCTCCCTCTCTCTGTCTCTGTCTCCCCCTCTCTCTCTCTGTCTCTCTCTCTCTCTCGCATCCTCCTGTCTCTGTCTCTCTGTGTCTCTCTCTCTCTCTCTCTGTCTCTCGGTGTCTCTCTCTCTGTCTCTCTGTCTCTCTGTGTCTCTCTCTCTGTCTCTCTGTCTCTCTGTCTCTCTCTCTGTCTCTCTGTCTCTCTCTCTATGTCTCTCTTTCTCTTTCTCTCTCTCTCGCATCCTCCTCTCTCTCTCGCATCCTCCTGTCTTTCTCTCTCTCTCTGTCTCTCTCTCTCTCTCTATGTCTCTGTGTCTCTCTCTCCCTGTCTCTCTCTCTCTCCCTCTCTCTCTCTCTCTCTCTCTCTCTCTCTCTCTCTCTCTCTCAATTCAATTAAATTCAATTCAAGGGGCTTTATTGGAACGGGAAAAATGTGTTAACATTGCCAAAGCAGGTGAGGTAGATAATATATAAAGTGAATATATAAAGTGAAATAAACAATACAAATTAACAGTAAACATTACACATACAGAAGTTTCAAAACAATAAAGACAATCCAAATGTCATATTATATATATACAGTGTTTTAACAATGTACAAATGGTTAACCTCTCTGATCTCCCCATCCCGGATCCGGGATCGTGAATACAGACTCAAGCTCATTACCATAACGCAACGTTAACTATTCATGAAAATCGCAAATGAAATGAAATTAATCTATTTGCTCTCAAGCTTAGCCTTTTGTTAACAACACTGTCATCTCAGATTTTCAAAATATGCTTCTCAACCATTGCAAAACAAGCATTTGTGTAACAGTATTGATGGCTAACGTAGCATTTAGCGTAGCATTTAGCGTTAGCATTCAGCAGGCAACATTTACACAAAAAAACAGAAAAGCATTCAAATAAAATCATTTACCTTTGAAGAACGTCAGATGTTTTCAATGAGGAGACTCTCAGATAGCAAATGTTCAGTTTTTCCTGAAAGATTATTTGTTTAGGACAAATCGCTCCGTTTTCTGCGTCACGTTTAGCTACGAAAAAACCCCTGTATCCAGGATTGTGTAAATCTATCAGCAAGCTCATTAGCATAACACAACGTTAACTATTCATGAAAATGGCAAATTAAATGAAATTAATCTATTTGCTCTCAAGCTTAGCCTTTTGTGAACAACACTGTCATCTCAGATTTTCAAAATATGCTTTTGAACCATAGCTAAACAAAGATTTGTGTAAGAGTATTGATAGCCTAGCATTGCATTAAGCCTAGCATTTAGCATGCAACATTTTCCACAAAAACCATAAAAGCATTCAAATAAAATCATTGACCTTTGAAGAACTTCAGATGTTTTCAATGAGGAGACTCTGTTAGATAGCAAATGTTCTGTTTTTACAAAAAATATTATTTGTGTAGGAGAGACCGCTCCGTTTTGTTCATCACGTTTGGGTAAGAAAAAAAAAAAAAAAGTCATTAAAACGCAAACTTTTTTCCAAATTAACTCCATAATATCGACAGAAACATGGCAAACGATGTTTAGAATCAATCCTCAAGGTGTTTTTCACATATCTATCGACGATAAAATCCATCGTGGCAGTTTACTTTCAATTCTGAAGAAATGGAACGCGCATGGACCTACAGATTACGCACACAGGACACCGTGCGGGACACCGGGTAAATGTAGTCTCTTATGGTCAATCTTCCAATGATATGCCTACAAACACGTCACAATGCTGCAGACACCTCGGGGAATACACAGAAAGCGCAGGCTCATTCCTGGCGCATTCACAGCAATATAAGGAGACATTGGAACACAGCGCCTTCAGAATCCGGGGCATTTCCTGTATGAAACTTCATCTTGGTTTCGCCTGTTGCATTAGTTCTGGGGCACGCACAGATAATATCTTTGCAGTTTTGGAGACGTCAGAGTTGTGTCTTTCCAAGGCTGTCAATTCCATGCATAGTCGAGCATCTTTTCGTGACAAAATATTGCGCTTAAAACGGGCACATCTTTTTATCCAATAATGACACAGCGCCCCTATAGGTTCAACAGGTTAAAGGACACAAGATAAAATAAATAAGCATAAATATGGGTTGTATTTACAATGGTGTTTGTTCTTCACTGGTTGCCCTTTTCTTGTGGCAACAGGTCACAAATCTTGCTGCTGTGATGGCACACTGTGGAATTTCAACCAGTAGATATGGGAGTTTATCAAAATTGGATTTGTTTTTGAATTCTTTGTGGATCTGTGTAATCTGATGGAAATATGTCTCTCTAATATGGTCATACATTAGGAGGTTAGGAAGTGCAGCTCAGTTTCCACCTCATTTTGTGGGCAGTGAGCACATAGCCTGTCTTCTCTTGAGAGCCATGTCTGGCTACGGCGGCCTTTCTCAATAGCAAGGCAATGCTCACTGAGTCTGTTACACTTTGGGTTCCAAGTAGAACCCTACCTGGAACCAAAAAGGGTTCTCCTATGGAGACAGCCGAATAAACTTTTTCTAAGAGAGCAGTTCTTCCTTCATCTCTCTCTCTCTGTCTCTCTCTCTCTAAGTCTCTCTCTCTGTCTCTCTCTCTCTGTCTGTCTTTCTCTCTCTGTCTCTCTCTCTCTGTCTCTCTCTCTCTCTCTCTCTCTCTCTCTGTCTCTCTCTCGCTCTCTCTCGCTCTCTGTCTCTCTCTCTCGCTGTCTTTCTCTCTCTCTCTCTGTCTCTCTCTCTCTCTCCCTCTTTCTCTCTCTGGGCACCTCTCCAACTAGACTGGGTTGTGTGTACGTCTAATACAGGTTGACAGGACATTAATCATTAGCCTATCCACAGCCTTTAAGGTGACTGAAAACCCAATTGCTGAAGAATTGAGGAAAAAAATAATGTTGGTAGGTTGGAGTATTTGTTCCAGTCTGTAAGTGTGTATATGTGTGTTTATGCAGAGACATTGCATTCATATATATATACAGTACATTGAACAATCTAATATTACCGTCTCACTGGGAGACGGTAATAGACACCAATAGATGGTAATAGACGATAGTAGACTGTAATAGACGTGAAAAGACATTGTTCAATGTACTGTATATATATATGAATGCAATCTAATATTACAGTCTCGACAGTAGACGGTAAAAGACACCAATAGATGGTAATAGACTGTTATAGACGTAATAGACGGTAACAGACGGTAACACTAATAGACAGTAATAGACACTAATAGACAGTAATAGACAGTAATATAAACTAATAGACAGTAATATAAACTAATAGACAGTAATAGACAGTAATAGACAGTAATAGACAGTAATAGACAGTAATAGACACTAATAGACAGTAATAGACACTAATAGACAGTAATAGACAGTAATAGACAGTAATAGACAGTAATAGACACTAATAGACAGTAATAGACAGTAATAGACACTAATAGACAGTAATAGACACTAATAGACAGTAATAGACAATAATAGACACTAATAGACAGTAATAGACAGTAATAGACACTAATAGACAGTAATAGACACTAATAGACAGTAATAGACAATAATAGACACTAATAGACAGTAATAGACAGTAATAGACAGTAATAGACAGTAATAGACACTAATAGACAGTAATAGACAGTAATAGACACTAATAGACAGTAATAGACAGTAATAGACAGTAATAGACAGTAATAGACAGTAATAGACAGTAATAGACACTAATAGACAGTAATAGACACTAATAGACAGTAATAGACAATAATAGAAACTAATAGACGTAATAGACACTAATAGATGTAATAGACACTAATAGACACAAATAGACACTAATAGACACTAATAGATGGTAATAGACTGTTATAGACGTAATAGATGGTAATAGACATTAATAGATGGTAACAGACACTAATAGACACTAATAGAAACACATAGACATAATAGACACAAATAGACGTAATAGATACTAATAGATGGTTATAGAAACTAATAGACACTGATAGATGGTAATAGACAATAATAGACAGTAATAGACACTAATAGACACTAATAGATGGTAATAGACTCTAATAGATGGTAATAGACACTAATAGATGGTAATAGACACTAATAGATGGTAATAGACACTAATAGATGGTAATAGAAACTAATAGACACTGATAGATGGTAATAGACAATAATAGACAGTAATAGACACTAATAGACACTAATAGATGGTAATAGACTCTAATAGATGGTAATAGACACTAATAGACGGTAATAGACACTAATAGACACTAATAGATGGTAATTGAAACGAATAGACACTAATAGAGGGTAATAGACACTAATAGACAGTAATAGATGGTAATAGACACTAATAGACACTAATAGACGTTAATAGGCACTAATAGACAGTAATAGACACTAAAAGATGGTAATAGACACTAATATACACTAATAGATGGATATACACACTAATAGATGGTAACAGACGCTAATAGACACTAGTAGACACTAATAGACACTAATAGACAGGAATAGAGAGTAATAGACACTAATAGACACTAATAGACACTAATAGATGGTAATAGACACTAATAGACAGTAATAGATGGTAATAGACAGTAATAGATGGTAATAGACACTAATAGACAGTAATAGATGGTAATAGACACTAATAGACACTCATAGATGGTAATATACACTAATAGACACTAATAGATGGTAATAGACACTAATAGACAGTAATAGACGGTAATATACACTAATAGACGGTAATAGACGGTAATAGACACTAATAGACAGTAATAGACGGTAATATACACTAATAGACAGTAATAGACGGTAATATACACTAATAGACACTCATAGATGGTAATAGACACTAATAGACACTCATAGATGGTAATAGACACTAATAGACACTAATAGATGGTAATAGACACTAATAGACAGTAATAGATGGTAATAGACACTAATAGACGGTAATAGACACTAATAGACAGTAATAGACGGTAATATACACTAATAGACAGTAATAGACGGTAATATACACTAATAGACACTAATAGACAGTAATAGACAGTAATAGATGGTAATATACACTAATAGACAGTAATATACGGCAATATACACTAATAGACACTAATAGACAGTAATAGACGGTAATATACACTAATAGACACTAATAGACAGTAATAGACGGTAATATACACTAATGGACACTAATAGACAGTAATAGATGGTAATAGACATTAATAGACACTAATAGACGGTAATAGACACTAATAGACAGTAATAGACGGTAATATACACTAATAGACACTAATAGATGGTAATAGACACTAATAGACGGTAATAGACGGTAATATACACTAATAGACACTAATAGATGGTAATAGACAGTATTAGATTGTTATAGATACTAATAGATGGTAATAGACATTAATAGACACTAATAGACGGTAATAGACACTAATAGACAGTAATAGACGGTAATATACACTAATAGACACTAATAGATGGTAATAGACAGTATTAGATTGTTATAGATACTAATAGATGGTAATAGACACTAATAGACAATAATATATGGTAATAGACAGTAATAGATTGTTATAGATACTAATAGATGGTAATATACACTAATAGACAGTAATAGACGGTAATAGACACTAATAGACAATAATAGACGGTAATAGACACTAATAGATGGTAATAAACACTAATAGACAGTAATAGACACTAAAAGACAGTAATTATACACTAATAGATGGTAATATAAACTAATAGATGGTAATAAACACTAATAGACACTAATAGACAGCAATAGACACTAATAGACAGTAATAGACGGTAATAGACAGTAATAGACACTAATAGGCACTAATAGACACTAATAGACGGTAATAGACACTAATAGACAGTAATAGATGGTAATAGACACTAATAGATGGTAATAGACACTAATAGACACTAATAGATGGTAATAGACACTAATAGACAGTAATAGACGGTAATATACACTGATAGACAGTAATAGACAGTAATAGATGGTAATAGACACTAATAGATGGTAATAGACACTAATAGACAGTAGTACACGGTAATAGATCGTAATAGACACTAATAGACACTAATCGATGGTAATAGATGGTAATAGACACTAATATACACTAATAGATGGTTATACACACTAATAGATGGTAACAGACACTAATAGACGGTAATAGATGGTAACAGACAGTAATAGACGGTAATAGATGGTAATAGACAGTAATAGATGGTAATAGACACTAATAGATGGTAATAGACACTAATAGATGGTAATAGACACTAATAGATGGTTATAGACAGTAATAGATGGTAATAGACACTAATTGATGGTAACAGACACTAATAGATGGTAACAGACAGTAATAGACGGTAATAGACACTAATAGACACTAATAGATGGTAATAGACACTAATACATGGTAATATAAACTAATAGACACTAATAGATGGTAATAGACACTAATAGATGGTAATAGAAACTATTAGACACTAAAAAACGAATAGACGGTCTAGACACTAATAGATGGTAAGAGATGGTAATTGACGGTAATAGTTAGTAAAAGACTATAGTAGAAGGTAATGCACAGTAATAGACGGGAATAGACACTAATAGACGGTAATAGACAGGCTGCTGAACAGCCATCACTTGTCAGCTACCAGTCCCCCCCCCCCCACCCCTACAGTGGGGCAAAAAAGTATTTAGTCAGCCTCCAATTGTGCAAATTCTCCCACTTAAAAAGATGAGAGAGGCCTGTAATTTTCATCATAGGTACACTTTAACTATGACAGACAAAATGAGAAAAAAAATCCAGAAAATCACATTGTAGGATTTTTAAGGAATTTATTTGCAAATTATGGTCGAAAATAAGTATTTGGTCACCTAAAAACAAGCAACATTTCTGGCTCTCACAGACCTGTAACTTCTTCTTCTTCCATCACTCGTTACCTGTATTAACAGCACCTGTTTGAACTTGTTATCAGTATAAAAGACACCTGTCCACAACCTCAAACAGTCACACTCTAAACTCCACTATGGCCAAGACCAAAGAGCTGTCGAAGGACACCAGAAACAAAATTGTAGACCTGCACCAGGCTGGGAAGACTGAATCTGTAATAGGTAAGCAGCTTGGTTTGAAGAAATCAACTGTGGGAGCAATTATTAGGAAATGGAAGACATACAAGACCACTGATGATCTCCCTCGAGCTGGGGATCCATGCAAGATCTCACCCCGTGGGGTCAAAATGATCACAAGAACGGTGAGCAAAAATCCCAGAACCACACGGGGGGACCTAGTGAATGACCTGCAGAGAGCTGGGACCAAAGTAACAAAGCCTACCATCAGTAACATACTACGCCGCCAGGGACTCAAATCCTGCAGTGCCAGACGTGTCCCCCTGCTTAATCCAGTACATGTCCAGGCCCGTCTGAAGTTTGCTAGAGAGCATTTGGATGATCAGGAAGAAGATTGGGAGAATGTCAAACCAAAATATAACTTTTTGGTAAAAACTCAACTCGTTATGTTTGGAGGACAAATAATGCTGAGTTGCATCCAAAGAACACCATACCTACTGTGAAGCATGGGGGTGGAAACATCATGCTTTGGGGCTGTTTTTCTGCAAAGGGACCAGGACGACTGATCCGTGTAAAGGAAAGAATGAATGGGGTCATGTATCGTGAGATTTTGAGTGAAAACCTCCTTCCATCAGCAAGGGCATTGAAGATGAAACGTGGCCTGGTCTTTCAGCATGACAATGATCCCAAACACACTGCCCGGGCAACGAAGGAGTGGCTTCGTAAGAAGCATTTCAAGGTCCTGGAGTGGCCTAGCCAGCCTCCAGATCTCAACCCCATAGAAAATCTTTGGAGGGAGTTGAAAGTCCGTGTTGCCCAGCAACAGCCCCAAAACATCACTGCTCTAGAGGAGATCTGCATGGAGGAATGGGCCACAATACAAGCAACAGTGTGTGAAAACCTTGTGAAGACTTACAGAAAACAAAGTACTCAATTCCATTCTCTGAATTCCATTCAATTCAATTCAAGGGGCTTTATTGCCAGTCAAAAGTTTGGACACACCTACTCATTCAAGCGTTTTCCTTTATGTTTGACTATTTTCTACATTGTAGAATAGTAGTGAAGACATCAAAACCACATCTAGATTAATGTATTAACAAAAAAAGTGCAAAACAAATCTAAATATATTTTATATATGAGATTCTCAACCAGTTTCATGAGGTAGTCACATGGAATGCATTTCAATTAAGAAGTGTGCCTTGTTTAAAGTTCATTTGGAAAATGTCTTTCCTTCATAATGCGTTTGAGCCAATCAGTTGTGTTGTGACATGGTAGGGGTGGTATACAGAAGACAGCCCTATTTGGTAAAAGTCAATTTTATGGCAAGAACAGCTCAAATAAGCAAAGAGAAATCACAGTCCATCATTACTTTAAGACATGAAGGTCAGTCAATAAGGACATTTTAAAGAACTTTGAAAGTTTCTTCAAGTGCAGTTGCAAAAACCATCAAGCGCTATGAGGAAACTGGCCACAGGAAAGGAAGACCCAGAGTTACCTCTGCTGCAGAAGATACATTCATTAGAGTTAACTGCACCTCAGATTTCAGCCCAAATAAATGCTTCACAGAGTTCAAGTTACAGACACATCTCAACATCAACTGTTTAGAGGAGACTGTGTGAATCAGGCCTTCGTGGTTGAATTGCTGCAAAGAAACCACTACTAGAGGACACCAATAAGAAGAAGAGACTTGCTTGGGCCAAGAAACACGAGCAATGGACATTGGACTACTGGAAATCTGTCCTTTGGTCTGATGAGTCCAAGTGTGATATTTTTGGTTCCAACCGCCACATCACAGAGTATGTGAACGGATGATGTGTGGTTCCCACCGGGAAGCATGGAGGAGGAGGTGTGATGGTGTGGGGGTGTTTTGCTGGTGACACTGTAGGTGATTTATGAAGAATTCAAGGCACATTTAACCAGCATGGTTACCACAGCATTCTGCAGCGATACGCCATCCCATCAGGTTTGTGCTTAGTGGGACTATTATTTGTTTTTCAACAGGACAATGACCCAACACACCTCCAGGCTGTGTAAGGGCTATTTGACCAAGGAGAGTGATGGATTGCTGCATAAAATGACTTGGCCTCCACAATCACCCTACCTCAAGCTAATTGAGATGGTTTGGGATGAGTTGGACCGCAGAGTGAAGGAAAAGTGCTCAGCATATGTGGTAACACAAGAGTGTGCAAATCTGTCATCAAGGCAAAGGGTGGCTACTTTGAAGAAAAGTGTTTAACACTTTTTTGGTTACTACATGTATCCATATGTGTTATTTCATAGTTTTGATGTCTTCACTATTATTCTACAATGTAGAAAATAGTAAAAATAAAGAAGAACCCTTGAATGAGTAGGTGTGTCCAAACCTTTGACTGTATATGCTTCTTCTGTTTGTTCTTTGTTATAGAACCAAAAAGATTGGAGAAGTGGTTTATCCAGGCTTTCTACTGCCAAGTTTACACCTTCAATATTAAAGTGAAATGTTTTGCCTAAAATTGATTTAATTCGTTGTTGTCTAATAGTTTTTTAGTAGGTTTTTCTACATTATTTTCCTTCCAAATATAACATTTCTTTATGTTGTGCAGTTTATTTGGCTTTGATGCCCTTTTCCTCTGTTCAAGTAAAATTGTGATTCTGCTGTGATCTGATAGGGGTGTCAGTGCACTGACTGTGAACGCTCTGAGAGACTCTAGGTTGAGGTCAGCGATAAAGTAATCTACAGTACTACTGCCAAGAGATGAGACGTGTAATATCCCCTGTGTTTCTGTGTGTCTGCGTGTGTGTGGACTGAGTGGGTAATGGAATTATTGTTCCCCCTATCCTCTGTGTGTGTGTGTGTGTGTGTGTGTGTGCGTGCGCATGTTCATGTGTGTGTATGTATGTGCATGTCTTGTAGAATGTGTAAGGCCTTGTGACAGTTGTCTCTTCTTGTAGAGGGCCAGTGACTGTAATTTAGTATTTGGTATTTTATCAGGATCCCCATTAGCTGTTGCAAAAGCAGCAGCTACTCTTCCTGGTGTTCAACACAAAACATAAAACATAATACAGAATGACATAATACAGAACATTAATAGACAAGAACAGCTCAAGGACAGAACTACATATATATATATTTTTAAACGGTACACATAGCCTACATATCAATGCATACACACAAACTATCTAGGTCAAACTATGTAGCTTTATGGGTCCAGAATCTTTAAGGGTATGTGGGAGGACTATGTGTATGTGAGAGAGAGTGTGTGTATGGGCTTAGTCACCTATTGGGTTGCGTGGATGGGCTATTATGTCACCCTATGGTGGCATTAAGGACTAAGAGTTGTGTAACACACACAAGGGCATGGGGTGGGGGGGAAATCAACACTCACTCAGCAGTGTGTGTGTTTTGTTGTATGTGTGTGTGTGTGTGTGTGTGTGTGTGTGTGTGTGTGTGTGTGTGTGTGTGTGTGTGTGTGTGTGTGTGTGTGTGTTTGCATGCTTTTCTTTGTGTGCGTGCAAACACACACTCACAAAAGGCTGTAAGAGTTGCAGGAATGACTCAGGAGATGGAGAATGTGAAACAAAATGACATCGGACGAAAATCCTGAAGACAAAGGAGAGGGTGTGTGTGATAGAGAGAAGTGAAGGAGAGGGTGTGTGTGATAGAGAGAGGTGAATGAGAGGGTGTGTGATAGAGAGAGGGGAAGGAAGAGGGTGTGTGTGATAGAGAGAGGGGGAGGAGAGGGTGTGTGTGATAGAGGTGAAGGAGAGGGTGTGTGTGATAGAGAGAGGGGAAGGAAGAGGGTGTGTGTGATAGAGAGAGGTGAAGGAAGAGGGTGTGTGTGATAGAGAGAGGTGAAGGAAGAGGATGTGTGTGATAGAGAGAGGTGAAGGAAGAGGGTGTGTGTGATAGAGAGAGGTGAAGGAAGAGGGTGTGTGTGATAGAGAGAGGTGAAGGAGAGGGTGTGTGTGATAGAGAAAGGTGAAGGAGAGGGTGTGTGTGATAGAGAGAGGTGAAAGAGAGGGTGTGTGTGATAGAGAGAGGTGAAGGAGCTAGTACTTGAGCCTGAGACTGGTTCTTTGTCTGGAACAAAAACAAATGAGATTCAGTACAGGAGATGAGTATTGTTATGTTTCTGCTAGAGAAGAGAGGGAGAGAGAATCAACAAACCAATAGGGAGACAGAGGAGAGGAGACATTCTGTAAAAAAATAAAGATATTTGTTGAGTCACCTTACAAAAGTTTGTTACCATTCTGCCTTAAAATGTAATGTCAAATCCAATCTGTATATCGTGTGTAGTTAAACTTAGTCTAAAGGATCTGACAAATGTGGATTTAATAACTTGTTGAGTGAATTTGATAATTCCAGTCAAATACGTAGGTGTCCTTTCTTCTCCTTTCAGGTCGGCGTTTTAGACTTCTCAAACTCAATAGCAACAGATACAAGAACTCTTTAATCCCACAGGCCATAAACGTTCTGAATCTGCACAACGATTGTTTCTATTTATCCATCTCAGTGTTTCATGTTATGTGTATATCGGTTGTATGGTTCTCACTGTTTTTAATGTTGTTGTTGTTCATTGTTACACCCTGATTGCACAAGACATTTGCCAATTGGGACAAAATCGAACTTGAAATTGATTGTTTTTGTTGTGCCAACAAAGCTACTCAAGTTGTTTTGACAAACTCCTAAGTGGAGAGGACAAATATTTGCTAGTCAGAAAAAACTAACTATTAGTTGTTCCAATTTACCCAAACTTTGTTACCAGGCTGGTGTTAAATTGTGTCAACTCCCGATTTCAGTTAAAACATCTACTTAGAAAATGACACATTTCAGAACTGACTCAGTCTTCTAAACTATATTTCAGTAGGTAACAGGTTCTCTGTCCAGTACAGCCGAATTATTCCTAACAATTCATTCTCCGGATGATCTAAGATGAACCTGATTGTGCTCTCCTCTCACTTAGAAGGGAACAGAAAGAAAGCATCCTTAAAGAGAAAAGAGAAAACGGCAGGTTGGAGTCCAATCAAACCAAGGACAATCCTCTGATTGCCTTTTCAAAAACAAGAGGGAGAAAATTGGTATGGTTAGTTTCTGTCACGAAGGAGAGAGACAATTGATACTATAAACGGTTCAAACGTGGTCAACGAGAAATGAAAGGAGTTTAAAGGGGAATAACTAAATTACTCCGTTCACAGATCGCAACGGGGGGATGGCTCAGGGCTAATCTTTACCATCAATCCTACTCTACTCTCCCTCCTTCCACCGCTTCCCAATGACAATTACAGAGATTTTCTCAACCTCCCTCGTGCTCATTGATAGATAAAAACTCAACAAAAAAAGAAACGTCCCATTTTCAGGACCCTGTATTTCAAAGAAAATTCGTAAAAATCCAAATAACTTCACAGATCTTCATTGTAAAGGGTTTAAACACTGTTTCCCATGCTTGTTCAATGAACCATAAACAATTACATGTACCTGTGGAATGGTCGTTAAGACACTAACAGCTTACAGACGCTAGGCAATTAAGGTCACAGTTATGAAAACTTAGGACACTAAAGAGGCCTTTCTACGGACTCTTAAAAACACTAAAAGAAAGATGCCCAGGGTCCCTGCTCGTCTGAGTGAACGTGGCTTGGGCAAGCTGCAAGGAGGCATGAGGACTGCAGATGTGGACAGGGAAATAAATTGCAATGTCCGTACTGTGAGATGCCTAAGACAGCGCTACAGGGAGACAGGACGGACAGCTGATCATCCTCGCAGTGGCAGACCACGTGTAACAACACCTGCACAGGATTGGTACATCCGAACAGCACACCTGCGGGACAGGTACAGGATGGCAACAACAACTGCCCAAGTTACACCAGGAACGCACAATCCTTCGATCAGTGCTCAGACTGTCCGCAATAGGTTGAGAGAGGCTGGACTGAGGGCTTGTAGGCCTGTTGTAAGGCAGGTCCTCACCAGACATCACCGGCAACGTTGCCTATGGGCACAAACCCACTGTCTCTGGACCAGACAGGACTGGCAAAAAGTGCTCTTCACTGACGAGTTGCGGTTTTGTCTCACCAGGGGTGATGGTCGGATTTGCATTTATTGTTGAAGGAATGAGCATTGGTCTGGGGCGGTGTTTCACAGCATCATCGGACTGAGCTTGTTGTCATTACAGGCAATCTCAACGCTGTGCGTTACAGGGAAGACATCCTCCTCCCTCATGTGGTACCCTTCCTGCAGGCTCATCCTGACATGACCCTCCTGCATGACAATGCCACCAGCCATACTGCTCATTCTGTGCGTGATTTCCTGCAAGCCAGGAATGTCAGTGTTCTGCCATGGCCAGCGAAGAGCCTGGATCTCAATCTCATTGAGCACGTCTGGGACCTGTTGGATTGTAGGGTGAGTGCTAGGGCCATTCCCCCAAGAAATGTCCGGGAACTTGCAGGTGCCTTGGTGGAAGAGTGAGGTAACATCTAACAGCAAGACGTGGCAAATCTGGTGCAGTCCATGAGAAGGAGATGCACTGCAGTACTTAATGCAGCTGGTGGCCACAACAGATACTGACTTTTACTTCTGATTTTGACCCCCCCCCCTTTGTTCAGGAACACATTATTCAATTTCTGTTAGTCACATGTCTGTGGAACTTGTTCAGTTTATGTCTCAGTTGTTGAATCTTGTTATGTTCATACAAATATTTACACATGTTAAGTTTGCTGAGAATAAATGCAGTTGACAGTGAGAGGACATTTCTTTTTTAGGAATACGCCTTGTGAGGGGTAACAACATGGTTGGTTTGTTTGCTGCAAATACATAGTAAATACAGTGCCTTCGGAAAGTATTCAGACCCCTTGAGTTTTTCCAGATTTTGTTACGCTACAGTCTTATTCTGAAATTGATTAAAAAAAATGTTTTCATCAATCTACACCCAATATCCCATAATGAGAAAGCAAAAACTGGTTTTTATCCTATTTTGCAATTTTCTTAAAAATAAAAAACAGAAATACCTTATTTCCCTAAGTATTCAGACTTTGCTATGAGACTCGAAATTGAGCTCAGGTGCATCCTGTTTCCATTGATCATCCTTGAGATGTTTCTACAACTTGATTGGAGTCCACCTGTGGTAAATTCAATTGATTGGAAATGATTTGTAAAGACACACCTGTCCATATAATGACAAATAACAAAATAACAGATCAAATAACAAGTTGGTTAATCCTGTGTAATCGCGTCTGTATAAGGTCCCACAGTAGTCTGTATATCAGAGCAAAAACCAAGCCATGAGGTTGAAGAAACTGTCCGTGGAGCTCTGAGACAGAATTGTATCGAGGCAGAAATCTGGGGAAAGATATCTGTCACGTTCATAGGAATAATTATCAGACCAAGCTGCAGCGCGATATGGTTTCCACATATTATTTATTAGAAACACACAAAACATCAAAGAAAGAACGAAACAAACAACGAACCGTAACAAAGAGGTGTCACATACACTAACTCAAAACACAAAATACAATATCCCACAAAACACAGGTGGAAAAAGGCTACCTAAATATGATCCCCAAATAGAGACAACAATTACCAGCCTCTAATTGGGAACCATATCAAGCACACCAACATAGAAATATGGAAACTAGAACACCACATAGAAATAATTAACTAGAACACCACATAGAAATAATAAACTAGAACTCCCCAGTCACGCCCTGACCTACTACACCATAGAGAAACAATGGCTCTCTATGGTCAAGGCGTGACAATACCAAAACATTTCTGTTGCAATGAAGTGGCCTCCATTATTCATAAATGGAAGAAGTTTGGAACCACCAAGACTCTTCCTAGATCTGTCCGCCCTGACCGATGGTCACTCTGACAGAGCTCCTCTGTGGAGATGGGGGAACCATCCAGAAGGACAACCATCCCTGCAACACTCCACCAATCAGGCCTTTTTGGTAGAGTGGCCAGACGGAAGCCACTCCTCATTAAAAGGAACATGACAGCCCGCTTAGCATTTGCCAAAAAATTATCTGGTCTGATAAAACCAAGATTGAACTCTTTGGCCTGAATGCCAAGCGTCACATCTGGAGGAAACCTGGCACCATCCCTATGGTGAAGCATGGTCGTGGCAGCGTCATGCTGTCAATATATTTTTCAGCGGCTGGGACTGGGTGGCTAGCCAGGATCGAGGGTAAGATGAACGGAGTAAATTACAGAGAGATCCTTGATGAAAACCTGCTCCAGAGCACTCAGGCCATGGTTCACCTTCCAACAGAACAACGATCCTTAGTACACAGCCAAGACAACGCAGGAGTGGCTTCGGGACAAGTCTCTGAATATCCTTGAGTGGCCCAGCCAGAGCCTGTAATTGAACCCGGTCGAACATCTCTGGAGAGACCTGAAAATAGCTGTGCAGCGACACTGCCCATCCAACCTGACAGAGATGAGAGGATCTGCAGAGAAGAATGGAAGAAACTCCCCAAATACAGGTGTGCCAAGCTTGTAGCATCACACCCAAGCCTGTAATCGCTGCCAAAGTTTCTTCAACAAAGTACTGAGTAAAGGGTCTGAATACTTATGTAAATGTGATTTCAGTTTTTATTTTTAATACATTTGCCAACATTTATAAGAAGCTATTTGTGCTTTGCCATTATGGGGCATTGTGTGTAGATTGATGAGGGAACTAAAATTATGTAATCCATTTTAGAATGTAACGTTTTTAATTTTTTTAAATTTCACCTTTATTTAACCAGGTAGGATAGTTGAGAACACCTTTATCTAACCAGGTAGGCTAGTTGAGAACACCTTTATTTAACCAGGTAGGCTAGTTGAGAACACCTTTATTTAACCAGGTAGGCTAGTTGAGAACAAGTTCTCATTTACAACTGCGACCTGACCAAGATAAAGCATAGCAGTGTGAACAGACAACACAGAGTTACACATGGAGTAAACAATAAACAATAAACAAGTCAATAACAGTAGAAAAAAGAAAAAAGAGAGTCTATATACATTGTGTGCAAAAGGCATGAGGAGGTAGGACGAATAGTTACAATTTAGCAGATTAACACTGGGGTGATAAATGATCAGATGGCCATGTACAGGTAGAGATATTGGTGTGCAAAAGAGCAGAAAAGTAAATAAATATAAACAGTATGGGGATGAGGTAGGTAAATTGGGTGTTCTATTTACCGATAGACTATGTACAGCTGCAGCGATCGGTTAGCTGCTCAGATAGCAGATGTTTAAAGTTGGCGAGGGAGATAAAAGTCTCCAACTTCAGATTTTATTTGCAAGGCTGTAACGTAACAAAATGTGGAAAAAGTCAACTGGTCTGAACACTTTCCGAATGCACTGCACATAGCATACAGAACAATAGCAGTGATGTGGGGAGAGAAACGATGCAGCTGTGCGCTGTAGAATATACATGTACAATGACGGCCTAGGAACAGTGGGTTAACTGCCTGTTCAGGGGCAGAAAGACAGATTTGTACCTTGTCAGCTTCTAGTCCAACGCTCTAACCACTAGGCTACCCTGCCGCCCCAACAATAACAGTGACATGGGGAGAAACTATGCAGCTGTGCTCTGTAGAATATACATGGGTTCATAGATCATTTTGGAATTAGGTGCATTTCACATACATGTACATATTCATGCCCCACTAATACATACAGACAGTTTACATGACTGCAAAGTTCTGTTAGGTGCTGAACAAGTGAATAGTTGACCCTAAAGGGTTCTGAAAGAGGCCCATGTGTTGTAAACTACCATTCAAGTATCAACAAAGAACCATTGAGGTAATAAAAAGCAATGTTCTCTGTCTTTCCCAACAAATAGAGGGTCTGTTACATAGGAGTCACTTTGTCAAATGCTACATCCCTGTAAGAGAGTGTAATCAGGATTGACAGTTGTAAATGTCTTCATTTCCTTATTCTTCTTTAAACATTTGAGTCATTTAGCAGACGCTCTTATCCAGAGCGACTTACAGGAACAATTAGGGTTAAGTGCCCTGCTCAAGGACACATCAACCAGACGTACCGTACGGTTGAAGCCTCCCTCTGTACAACTGGACTTCTGAACATGACTTACTTCTCATCTCTTATGTCCTGTCTTTTGTCTGTTCTGATTGGAGGAAACTTGACAGCTGAGTAGAACAAGAGATGAGGAAATTACATCATTTAATTGAGATTACAGCCCATTCTTATCAGGGAGCCTGAAGAAGGGAGTGAGCAGATAGGAGAAGGGTGTGAGAAGACAGGAGAAGGGTGTGAGAAGGGAGTGAGAAGACTGGAGAAGAGTGTGCGAAGGAAGTGAAAAGACAGGAGAAGGGTGTGAGAAGACTGGAGAAGAGTGTGAGAAGGAAGTGAGAAGACTGGAGAAGAGTGTGAGAAGGAAGTGAGAAGACTGGAGAATGGTGTGAGAAGACTGGAAAAGGGTGTGAGAAGACTGGAGAAGGGTGTGAGAAGATTGGAGAGAGTGTGAGAAGAGTGGAGAGAGTGTGAGAAGGGAGTGAGAAGAGTGGAGAAGGGAGCGAAATGGGTGTGAAAAGACTGGATAAGGGTGTGAGAAGAAAGTGACAAGAGGACAAGAAGACTGGAGAAGGTAGTGAGAAGACTGGAGAAGAGTGTGAGAAGGAAGTGAGAAGGGTGTGAGAAGGGAGTGAGAAGACTGAATTAGGTAATGAGACGGGTGTGAGAAGGGAGTGAGAAGGGAGTGAGAATGGTGAGAGACGGGTGTGAGACGGGTGTGAGAATGGTGTGAGAAGGGAGTGAGAGGGGTGTGAGATGGGAGTGAGAATGGTGTGAGAGAAATTGACAGTAATGCTATGAAGATAAGGAACCTTGTGAACACTGTCAGCCCCCCGGAGCGTGACAACAGAACAAACAACATCAGCATTAGCAACAACAACAACAACATCTAGAAGAACGCTAAGTGCTAACACTAGCTAATTCAAACATTGGTAAAGCACAGAATAATGAGATGTAATTTGGGACTAGGGCTTTAGAGCTGTTGATGTATCATGTCTAATTGGATGCCATTGCTGAGATAATGAGAAAAGTTTGATTACTTTATGCTAAACGAGTTAGCGATTTAGCAGGTGTTGTTTCTAGGTGTCATGAGTAATCCTCCTCCTCACATCTCAATCCCACCACTCAATCTAGGGAAAGACACATGTGCAAACACACACACACACACACACACACACACACACACACACACACACACACACACACACACACACACACACACACACACACACACACACACACACACACACACACACACACACAACCTAAGGAAAAGGGAAAATCAGGCAGATATCTGACTCCACTGACTTTACAAGCTGTCATAAGAGGTCTTTGTAAACAATCTATATGTGGTATATAATGGAAAGCATAATTAAAACGTGTATCTCATTATGGTAAGTGGTGAAATATGTACAGCTAGTTGTAATTGTAATGGCTTAGCAGATAAAATAAAAGATGATCAATCTTTACCTGGCTGAAAGATTATCATATGTACTGTTTACTTGAAACTCATTCTACACCTTTAGACAAAGTTGTATGGGAAAAGGACTGAATAAATTTATTACGAACTGCTTCGCGACCTTATGGATGGTGTCCAAATGTTGGCTGAACGCCATGACCGGGCAATGAACAGTTTGCTGGAGCAATTCCTCTGAGGCAGCCTACCACTGAGGCAACCCCACAGCCCCACAGTAACCGAGCTGGAGTGGCCGTCTCATCGGCCCCTCCGCCTTCTCGAGAGCCCCGTTTACCCCCCCCCCAGAACGCTTCAATGGAGACTCGAGCACCTGTCGGGCGTTTCTAGCGTTTCTAGCCCTCCTCCTTCCCCTCAGATTGCTCTTTTCCCCTCAGATTGATCTCATCACGCTGATGTCCTGGAGGGCTCTCACCTGGGCTACTGCTGTATGGGAACGGCCATATGCGTTAGTCTAGAGGGGTTCGTGGCTAACTATGCAGTGGATTTCTGCATGTTGGCAGCGGAGAGTTCTTGGAACCAGGAAGCACCATTGGATATGTTGATATGTCTCATGGGAGATCAAGGACGAGCTTGCTGCTGGGTTATCGCCAGCGGAATGGCAATACAGGATCAACACAAAGAGTTTTCTGTTATGCGGGTCTCTTGGTCATTTGCCATTCTGCTGTGGGGAAGCCAGTGTAAATCTCTCCGGGTTCTCATTTACTCTGGGGCCGATGAGAGCTTTTTGGACGCTATCCTGGCTTCTGAGCTGAACATCCCCACTCAGCCCCTCCCCACTCCCATGGATGTTAGAGTGCTGGACGGGCTCTCTATAGGCCGGGTCACTCATATTACCACGCCCATCAACCTACGTGTGTCAGGGAATCACAGTGAGACTATTCAATTCCTGCTCATCAAGTCTCCTCAGATTGGTATTGGGATTCTCCTGGCTCCAGGGACACAATCCCCTAATCAACTCGTCTACTGGTGCCATCATGGGCTGGAGTCTGTTCTGCCACGCCCAGTGTCTGAAGTCAGTTCAACCTGCCCCATGATGTCTTCCTGGGGACTCCAAAGGTGCCCCGGACCTCTCCACCATTCCCGCGGAGTACTAGGACCTTCGGGAGGTGTTCAACAAGGCCCGGGCCACTTCGCTTCCGCAACACCGACCATATGGCTGCGGGATTGACCTTCTCCCTAGCACACCACTCCGTCCCGGGGATGGCTGTACTCGCTGTCGGGACTGGGGACTAAGCCTATTGACACCTGCATTGGGGACTCCCTAGCTGCAGGATTTATGCGTCCTTCGTCCTCTCCCGCCGGCGCAGGGTTCTTCTTTGTGGAGAAGAAGGACAAGACCTTGTGCCTGTGCATCGACTACCGGGGACATAACGGTGAAGACCGCTACCCGATACCACTCATTTCCACGGCCTTCGAGCCGCTCCAGGGGGCCACAGTGTTTTCCAAGCTGGATCTACGGAACACCTACCACCTGGTGTGGATACGGGGAGGGGGTGAGTGGAAGACTGCCTTCAACACGGCCAGCGGCCACTACGAGTATTTGGTCATGCCATTTGGCCTCACCAACGCCCGTGCTGTGTTCCAGACTCTGCAGATTTTGCTGCGAAGGGTCAGAATCCTTAGTACACTTGTTTTAGTACTGCCCATACTGTATGTAGTTTGTTTTTAATGAAATGGCTGAAAAATGTCAACATTCACTTGGAGCTAACCCTTCAAATAGAACTGCTGGTTGATTTGAAAACGTCGTAGTCAATTGATCAATAATATAACAATACTCTTAGGTGTTTCTTTAATTTACTGTTACAGTGTCATGCCCTGGCCATGGAGAGGCTTTTTATTCTCTATTTTGGTTGGGCCAGGGTGTGACTAGGGTGGGCGTTCTATGTTCTTTTTTCTATGTTTTTGTATTTCTTTGTTTTTGGCCGGGTATGGTTCTCAATCAGGGACAGCTGTCTGTCGTTGTCTCTGATTGAGAACCATACTTAGGTAGCTCTTGCCCACATGTGTTTTGGGGGGTAGTTGTTTTCTGTTTTGTGTTTCTGCACCTGACAGGACTGTTTCGTTTTCGTTCATTCTCTTTGTTATTTTGTTTTGTGTTCAGTTTAAATAAAGATAACGTGAACCCTTACCACGCTTTGGTCCACACCTTCCTCAGACTAACATCGTTACATACAGGTTTTGTTTTTTCCATAAATTGTTTGAGTTTGGACTTTAGCACGTATAACTCATTAGCACGTAGGGCGCACCAATTGGTGTCACCTTGTTAGTCAGTATGTGTTACACCTGAGCTGGCCCAGGTTCTATTTAAGAGTGGCTGACCCAGGTTCTATTTAAGAGTGGCTAGCCCAGGTTCTATATAAGAGTGGCTGGCCCAGGTTCTATTTAAGAGTGGCTGACCCAGGTTCTATATAAGAGTGGCTGGCCCAGGTTCTATTTAAGAGTGGATGGTCCAGGTTCTATTTAAGAGTGGCTGGCCCAGGTTCTATTTAAGAGTGGCTGACCCAGGTTCTATTTAAGAGTGGCTGGCCCAGGTTCTATTTAAGAGTTTCTGACCCAGGTTCTATTTAAGAGTGGCTGACCCAGGTTCTATATAAGAGTGTCTGACCCAGGTTCTATTTAAGAGTGGCTGACCCAGGTTCTATTTAAGAGTGGCTGACCCAGGTTCTATTTAAGAGTTTCTGACCCAGGTTCTATTTAAGAGTGGCTGACTCAGGTTCTATTTAAGAGTGGCTGACCCAGGTTCTATATAAGAGTGGCTGGCCCAGGTTCTATATAAGAGTGTCTGACCCAGGTTCTATTTAAGAGTGTCTGACCCAGGTTCTATATAAGAGTGGCTGGCCCAGGTTCTATTTAAGAGTGGCTGGTCCAGGTTCTATTTAAGAGTGGCTGGTCCAGGTTCTATTTAAGAGTGGCTGGCCCAGGTTCTATTTAAGAGTGGATGGTCCAGGTTCTATTTAAGAGTGGCTGGCCCAGGTTCTATTTAAGAGTGGCTGACCCAGGTTCTATTTAAGAGTGGCTGGCCCAGGTTCTATTTAAGAGTTTCTGACCCAGGTTCTATTTAAGAGTGGCTGACCCAGGTTCTATATAAGAGTGTCTGACCCAGGTTCTATTTAAGAGTGGCTGACCCAGGTTCTATTTAAGAGTGGCTGACCCAGGTTCTATTTAAGAGTTTCTGACCCAGGTTCTATTTAAGAGTGGCTGACCCAGGTTCTATTTAAGAGTGGCTGACCCAGGTTCTATATAAGAGTGGCTGGCCCAGGTTCTATATAAGAGTGGCTGGCCCAGGTTCTATTTAAGAGTGTCTGACCCAGGTTCTATATAAGAGTGGCTGGCCCAGGTTCTATTTAAGAGTTGCTGGCCCAGGTTCTATTTAAGAGTGGCTGGTCCAGGTTCTATTTAAGAGTGGCTGGTCCAGGTTCTATTTAAGAGTGGCTGGTCCAGGTTCTATTTAAGAGTGGCTGACTCAGGTTCTATTTAAGAGTGGCTGACCCAGGTTCTATTTAAGAGTGGCTGGTCCAGGTTCTATTTAAGAGTGGTTGGCCCAGGTTCTATTTAAGAGTGGCTGGTCCAGGTTCTATTTAAGAGTGGCTGGTCCAGGTTCTATTTAAGAGTGGCTGACTCAGGTTCTATTTAAGAGTGGCTGACCCAGGTTCTATTTAAGAGTGGCTGGCCCAGGTTCTATTTAAGAGTGGCTGACCCAGTGCTCCAGTTTATAGGTGCGGAGGGTGAACACCTTTAGTTGGCTCGCCCTATTTTGAGTTCTAGACAAACAATCCCTTACCACTCTTAAATGGGCCAGCACAGGAGAAAAACCTTCCTACAAATGAGATGGCAACCAGCACAGATGTAACACATACTAACTAATGAGGTGACTCCAACCGGTGCGCCCTACGTGCTATACATGCTAGTCCAACCTCAAAACAAAAATAAAACATAACCTGTAACACCTTCCCCCTTAAGACAACAAATATATCCTATATTTTTGGACAAGTTTGCTCACCATCAACAGAAAACTTTTATTCATAAAACATAATCAAAGTTAAAGGCATTACTAAATATAATGTGTCGCCTACAATATTACAGTTTTTTTTTCGATTTCTAAGCAACAGTGGGCAAAACTGGAGTCACATGTGCAAAACTCTAACTACAGTCTGCACTACCAACAGTCACCTGAGCTAAACAGTTCACATCACCTGCAAAACTCATTCCAAGCAACACAACTCTTACAGTTTTTTTCGATTGCTAAACGACAGTGGACACAACTGGAGTCACATGTTCAAAACTCTAACTACAGTCTGCACAGCAGCAGTTCATGTGGACCAAACTCTAGTTCGTTTTTCATTGCTTGAACACAGTTTTCAAAACTCTACACACTTATCCCATGACTTTAACCACAACCTGCACAACACTGTGGATTTGCAGCACTTTGTTCAAATGCTAACACACTGCTGTCAAAACTGTGAACCACACATTCAAAACGGAATAGATTTCAGCCTTGTGCCTTTCAAACACTGCTGATTGCAATTTCAGCTGAAAGGCTAAGCTGGTGTCTTGTTTTAGACTTGTTAGTGAACACACACACATATTACAGTATATATAGGTAGAGCTCAGAAAGACTCATTTTGGAAATGGAACAAGGAAGATGGGTTCGTGGAGGGAGAAGGGTGGCAGGGAGAGGGTGGATGCGTGGAGGAAGACAAAGAAGACAAAGAGCTGTTATTTCAGATGAAATAAGGGCTACACTTATAGACCATGTCGTGAACCATGGTCTCTCATTGAGAGAGGCAGGGTTGAGGGTGCAACCCAATCTGCAAAGATCCACAGTGGCATCTGTAATGCGAATTTTCCATCATGCAAACAGGTGAGAGTTACATCCTTACAGTAAATGAAAACATTACAGGAATCTATTTTGTATTGCAATTATAGAATATTTACACAGATATATATTACAGTAAGTTTGACAGTAAAATATATTTTTACAACAGGACCCAAAGGCTGGCCCCAACAGGGGGAAGAGGGAAAACATTTTCAGATGCGCAGGAAAATGCTATTGTTGACATGGTTGTTGTCAACAATGCAATAAAACTGCGGGAGATTCAAGATAGAGTGCTGGCTGATAATGATATATTTGAAAATGTTAATTCTGTCAGCACAACAACTATTGCTCGAGTCCTAAAGAAACACCAAGTTACAATGAAACAGTTATACACTGTACCGTTTGAGAGAAACAGTGAACGGGTAAAAGAGCAAAGATACCAATATGTCCAGGTAAGACGTCTGAGGTTACGTACACAGCTATACAAAATATTTACAGTAAAAAAAAACTAGCATTTCTACAGTAAAACTGTGCACTTACTGTTTTTCAGAGAGTAATGGAGGTGGAAGCACTGGAAAGACCACGTTCATTTGTATTTATCGATGAAGCTGGATTTAACATTGCCAAAACACGGCGCACAGGAAGGAATGTTATAGGTCAAAGGGCCACTGTGGAGGTTCCAGGCCAAAGGGGGGGAAATATCACCATGTGTGCTGCAATGGCCAATGATGGTTTGCTTCTCAACACACCACTCATTGGCCCATACAACACAGAAAGGCTTATAGCTTTCCTAGAACAGCTCTATGCTCAGCTAGTGCCAGCAGAACAGGGGGAGCCAGTAAGAAACCCCCAAGTTGTCGTCATAGTTTGCGATAACGTTGCTTTTCACCACTCTGCAGCTGTCACAGATTGGTTTGCAGCACATCACAGATTTATGGTTTTGTACCTGCCTGCATATTCACCCTTCCTCAACCCAACAGAGGAGTTTTTCTCTGCCTGGAGGTGGAAAGTGTTTGGTCACCACCCACATGACCAAATGTCTCTTTTGGAAGCCATGCGTGCCGGATGTGAGGACACGAGTCCAGAGGACTGCCAGGGATGGATAAGGCACTCCAGAAGGTTCTTCCCCAGGTGCATGGCAAGAGAAAACATTAGATGTGATGTTGAAGAAAACCTGTGGCCTGATGCTAGAGAGAGGCAGGATTATCCCCTCAATTATTTGTTCGAATTACAGTATGTACTTTTAGTTTCTACCTTTTTTTTCTCATTACTGTAATTCCGTAAATTACTACAGACTATTGAAGCAAACTGCTAATTTTCATTTACCTTAAAGAATTGTTATGTTCTAAAAATTAATAAATCATGTGAAAGAATGTCACTCTTTTCTTTGAAGAAAATATTACTTTGTATGAAGTCACTGAAATTGTTCAGACTGTAAAGATGAGAAGTTTGTAGTTTCTGTATTGGTGTTTGATGCTAGTGTTTTTACTCTCAGTGTGTTATGAGTGACAGTGTGTGTTATCTCAGTGAGGGTTGTGCATAGTGTTTGGCTGCACTGAGCGTGTTTTGAGCCATGTGTTAAGAGTTGTGTTGCTTGGAATGAGTTTTGCAGGTGATGTGAACTGTTTAGCTCAGGTGACTGGTGGTAGTGCAGACTGTAGTTAGAGTTTTGCACATTTGACTCCAGTTGTGCCCACTGTCGTTTAGCAATCGAAAAAAACTGTAACATTTTCACATATATCATTATCAGCCAGCACAGTCAGCCATCTTGAATCTCCCGCAGTTTTATTGCATTGTTGACAACAACCATGTCAACAATAGCATTTTCCTGCGCATCTGAAAATGTTTTCCCTCTTCCCCCTGTTGGGGCCAGCCTTTGGGTCCTGTTGTAAAAATATATTTTACTGTCAAACTTACTGTAATATATATCTGTGTAAATATTCTATAATTGCAATACAAAATAGATTCCTGTAATGTTTTCATTTACTGTAAGGATGTAACTCTCACCTGTTTGCATGATGGAAAATTCGCATTACAGATGCCACTGTGGATCTTTGCAGATTGGGTTGCACCCTCAACCCTGCCTCTCTCAATGTGAGACCATGGTTCACGACATGGTCTATAAGTGTAGCCCTTATTTCATCTGAAATAACAGCTCTTTATCTTCTTTGTCTTCCTCCACGCATCCACCCTCTCCCTGCCACCCTTCTCCCTCCACGAACCCATCTTCCTTGTTCCATTTCCAAAATGAGTCTTTCTGAGCTCTACCTATATATACTGTAATATGTGTGTGTGTTCACTAACAAGTCTAAAACAAGACACCTGCTTAGCCTTTCAGCTGAAATTGCAATCAGCAGTGTTTGAAAGGCACAAGGCTGAAATCTATTCCGTTTTGAATGTGTGGTTCACAGTTTTGACAGCAGTGTGTTAGCATTTGAACAAAGTGCTGCAAATCCACAGTGTTGTGCAGGTTGTGGTTAAAGTCATGGGATAAGTGTGTAGAGTTTTGAAAACTGTGTTCAAGCAATGAAAAACGAACTAGAGTTTGGTCCACATGAACTGCTGCTGTGCAGACTGTAGTTAGAGTTTTGCACATGTGACTCCAGTTGTGCCCACTGTCGTTTAGCAATCGAAAAAAACTGTAAGAGTTGTGTTGCTTGGAATGAGTTTTGCAGGTGATGTGAACTGTTTAGCTCAGGTGACTGTTGGTGATTGTTTGTCTAGAACTCAAAATAGGGCGAGCCAACTAAAGGTGTTCACCCTCCGCACCTATAAACTGGAGCACTGGGTCAGCCACTCTTAAATAGAACCTGGGCCAGCCACTCTTAAATAGAACCTGGGTCAGCCACTCTTAAATAGAACCTGAGTCAGCCACTCTTAAATAGAACCTGGACCAGCCACTCTTAAATAGAACCTGGACCAGCCACTCTTAAATAGAACCTGGGCCAACCACTCTTAAATAGAACCTGGACCAGCCACTCTTAAATAGAACCTGGGCCAGCCACTCTTATATAGAACCTGGGTCAGACACTCTTAAATAGAACCTGGGTCAGCCACTCTTATATAGAACCTGGGCCAGCCACTCTTATATAGAACCTGGGTCAGCCACTCTTAAATAGAACCTGGGTCAGCCACTCTTAAATAGAACCTGGGTCAGAAACTCTTAAATAGAACCTGGGCCAGCCACTCTTATATAGAACCTGGGTCAGCCACTCTTAAATAGAACCTGGGTCAGCCACTCTTACATAGAACCTGGGCCAGCTCAGGTGTAACACATACTGACTAACAAGGTGACACCAATTGGTGCGCCCTACGTGCTAATGAGTTATACGTGCTAAAGTCCAAACTCAAACCATTTATGGAAAAAACAAAACCTGTATGTAACGATGTTAGTCTGAGGAAGGTGTGGACCAAAGCGTGGTAAGGGTTCACGTTATCTTTATTTAAACTGAACACAAAACAAAATAACAAAGAGAATGAACAAAAACGAAACAGTCCTGTCAGGTGCAGAAACACAAAACAGAAAACAACTACCCCCCAAAACACATGTGGG
>NC_048588.1:40266090-40278590 GCF_013265735.2 Oncorhynchus mykiss
GGTTGTGAAGACGTGGCAGACACCCCCTATAACAAACACTAATAGACTGACAGACACACAAATGTGTAGACTCTCCCACAGGCATATACACTATACTGTATACCCAAACACACACATATAGTTATTTTTTTATAAAACACTTTATTAATTTAAATATATTTATATTTTAAATATATTTTCCTTCCTTATTGTTTTCCCCTAGCCCTCCCACCCCTCCCCTAGCCCTCCCACCCCTCCCCTAGCCCTCCCACCCCTCCCCTAGCCCTCCCAACCCTCCCCTAATTGGAGTAAACTAATGGACAACTTATAGACAACAATCCAGCTTGGCTGCCATTCAGTATATTTTTCTACTGTTCTGTGATGTTTCACAAAAGTTCTAGACCTTTCTATTCTCAAATTGTTACGTTCCCCAGAAAGAAAACCAAAAAATGTCACTCAAAAGAAGGGGGAACTAACAAAGAGTCACTGACCAAAAACCAAAACAAGACAGGTGGGGTTTTAGGGGTGGGGGGGGTGGGGGGGTTCTGATGGATCCAGAGGAGGAGTTTTGATGAACTTCATACGGTTTCCTTTGACAGAGATGGTGATCTGGTGAGGAGGCGGCGTCATCGCGCCACTTCTGGTCAGGACGATTGGACGATTGGCCCAGTGTGTCTGAAGTTGTCGTTCCAGTTTCATTTCGATATGAGATGCTGAGGTTGGCTCACGTCGGCGGTGCGGCAGGCCATCTTGGGGTCAACGGGATATATGACCGTGTCTTAAGTAACTTCTTCTGGCCTGGTCTGAAACAGGATGTCTTACTGTAAATCCTATTATGTTTGCTAGTGGACTGGTAAACCGAACCAAACTGTAACAGTTGCACCTCTACAGCCTATTACTGCTTTGACTAACCTTCCAGCAGGGTTCTGGTGTTGGTCCTTTGCCCAAAGCCAAGTGTGGGAACCACTTTCTCTTAACCATAATGTGTGCTGCTACTCATTTACCTCAGGCATTTCCACTGAGGAAAATCGTGGCTCCCAGTATTGTTAAGGCCCTGGTGAAATCATTTTCAACTTTTGGACTTCCGCAGGTAGTGCAGTCAGACCAATGTTGGAATTTCATGTCAAAGGTCTTCTAGCAAGTACCACAACAGTTGGGTGTAACCCATTGCCCCACTAGTGTCTACCACCCAAAGTCTCAAGGTGCTCTTGGGAGATTAAAAAAAAGCTTACTGCTTTGAGTTTGGGAAGTACTGGAAAGAAGGGGTCCTTCTTGTGCTGTTTGCAGTGTGGGAGGTTGTTCAGGAGTCTCACGGTTTTAGTCCCAATGAACTCGTGTTTGCACATCATGTCAGAGGTGCTTTGAGTTTGCTGAGAGGTTGTTGCAGGGCGACACCTTAAAAACAAAAACAAATATGTTGGGGAACATTAGTGCTTTCGATACAAATTGCCCCCTCCCCTGTGAGTTTGCCAGGCAGAATCTGGACAGGGTGCAGATGAAAATGAAAGTTTGGTACAATCGGAAGGCCCGAACTTTCCATGTGGGTGACCAAGTCCTGGTTTTGTTGCCCATTCTGGGGTCACCGTTGTAAGCTCGCTTTTCATGCCCTTACCCTGTAGTAAAAAAATGAGTAAACATTATCACCACTCTGGAGCGAAGGAAAACAAACTGGCTGTTTTATGTCAACATGCTGAAACCATACTGCACCTGTTACGATTGGACGGAGAAGTTGGTGTAAACTGGCAGTGATGTTCTGCCTGTGGCCACAAGAGTACGAGGAAATCCCTATACACCCTCTGCCGGTTGTATGGTTGAGTAACTCAGATATTCTAGAAAACCATGTCTTTTTGGCACACTTGTCTCCGGAGGAAAGAGTGTGTTGCTCTGCTTTCGAATATCAGGGTTTATTCTCAGATGTGCCAACTCAGACAAATGTACTAGAGCATGATGTTGACGTTGGGGACTGTGCCCCATTGGAACAAATTCCACTGAGGAAAATCACTAGAGGAGGGTCGTTACGGATATTGCAGGAGTTTCCCTTCAGATCAGACATGTCCATGGTAGGGACAACTTGGTTGCTGATATTCTTTCAAGGGTGGGCAGTCAATACGTTTTGTGTTTTGTGTTTAGGCAGTGTGTTGCTCTGGCTCAGGAGTTATTTTGACTGCACGTTTTGACGTGAGTATTGTTTTGGTTGGGGTCGTTCCAAGGGGACAAAAGATATAGAAGCGTACGTTACTTTTTCAAAAACTTCTGAGTTTTAGGCAAAAATGTCCCCGAAAAATATTAAATAAGAATAATAATAATCAGCCCAAAAATTGTTGACAGCCAGTTAACAATGTCTACACTGTATTTCTGATACATTTTACGTTATTTTAATGGACAACAAAATGTGCTTTTCTTCAAAAACAAGGACATTTCTAAAAGACCTCAAACTTTTGAACGGTAATGTAGTTTCTAATACAAACATGCCATGTTCAACAGGTAACAGGTGCCTTGTGGCACCGTACGAGGCATGGACATACTGTAAGTGTGGCTGAAGGACTCCCAGCGTATCACCATAGACAGATAACTAATCAGCACAACTGCAAGGCATTCCCTAATCAACTGACTGGCACGAGAGTGCAGACTGGACCTCACTCAGGGGGAGCAGTTAGGAAGACAGCCACAGCAGGCCTACTCTCCCACTTACACTGTGTGTCACTTTCCTTCCACACACTCCTCAGGAGAGTTGGGGACTCTGCCAGTGAGACCACACCGCTGCAAGAGACTACAGCTGGTTGCTCTCTTTAACCACCCTCTTGCCTGAAAGGACCCATCAGACACACCAACAGCGAAATCATCTGAATCTTCAACTCTGTTGTGTGTTTACTCATTGCTGCTTGCTTAGTCGGGCACACTCCAGTCTTCCTGACTGCCCTTCTAGAAAATACCATGGGGTTGGCTTGAATTGGAATAGATTAAAGATTGGCTAGAACTGTACCATCGAGCAAGGTTGTGGGTTAAAACAAGTCAATGATGGTCACTTGTTGTGGTCTTGCAGTATAATGATAATGCTGATAATTTATGGTTGGGATTACCTGAACGGGACTTGGGGTGTTGATAAGTCAATGTCTCAGAGCAGCCTTGAAATGAGAGGACAGGATCCAGGCTCCATGATGATTTGTATGGACCCCTTCTTCTCTGTAGATCATCATCTGTTTCCAAAAGGTGTCAAAGTGATTTACTAAAGTATCTCCAACAGAGCTACAGTAGACTCGTAGCCAGTCGTGTAGTGGCAGCAACCTACTGAATTTTTCGCTGCCATAACTTTGATGGCACTGGGCCTGAAATAAAATTCAGTTTTGGCCGTTCGGAGCTAGCCATCCTAGCCATGTCATTAGATCCCACGTGCATTACGACAGCGAAAGCCCTCGTGTTCTGGTGTAAAACGGTAGGAAGCAGCCCAGTAATGTCCTGTACCTGTACAGAGAGTCTTTCTCTGTCTCTCCCTCTCTCTTTCACTATCTCTCTCTGCTCTCTCTGTCTTTCTCTCACTCTCCCTCTCTCTATCTTTCTCTCTGCTCTCTCTCTGTCTTTCTCTGTTTCTCCCTCTCTCTCTCTCTGTCTCTCACTATCTCTCTGTCTGTGCATTCTGAACACTCTCCTGTCTATCAGATCAGTTTGTTGTTTAGGTACGGCAAGACAGAAATCTAAAAATCAAAGAGAGAGGAAGAGCGAGAGAAAGACAGAGGGAGAGCGAGAGAAAGACCGAGAGAGCAGAGAGAGAGATAGTGAAAGAGAGAGGGAGAGCGAGAGAAAGACAGAGAGAGCAGAGAGAGAGTTAGTGAAAGAGAGAGGGAGAGCGAGAGAAAGACAGAGAGAGCAGAGAGAGATAGTGAAAGAGAGAGGAAGAGCGAGAGAAAGACAGAGGGAGAGCAGAGAGAGATAGTGAAGAGAGAGGGAGAGCGAGAGAAAGACAGAGAGAGAGATAGTGAAAGAGAGAGTGAGAGACAGAGAAAGACAGAGAGAACAGAGAGAGAGATAGTGAAAGAGAGAGGGAGAGACAGAGAAAGACAGAGAGAACAGAGAGAGAGATAGTGAAAGAGAGCGGGAGAGCGAGAGAAAGACAGAGAGAGCAGAGAGAGAGGGAGAGCGAGAGAAAGACAGAGAGAGCAGAGAGAGCGATAGTGAAAGAGAGAGGGTGAGCGAGAGAAAGACAGAGAGAGCAGAGAGAGAGAGATAGTGAAAGAAAGAGGGAGAGCGAGAAAAAGGCAGAGAGAGAGATAGTGAAAGAGAGAGGGAAAGACAGAGAAAGACAGAGAGAACAGAGAGAGAGATAGTGAAAGAGAGAGGGAGAGACAGAGAAAGACAGAGAGAACAGAGAGAGAGATAGTGAAAGAGAGCGGGAGAGCGAGAGAAAGACAGAGAGAGCAGAGAGAGAGGGAGAGCGAGAGAAAGACAGAGAGAGCAGAGAGAGAGATAGTGAAAGGGAGAGGGAGAGCGAGAGAAAGACAGAGAGAGCAGAGAGAGATAGTGAAAGAGAGAGGGAGAGCGAGAGAAAAACAGAGAGAGCAGAGAGAGGGATGTGAAAGAGAGAGGGAGAGACAGAAAAAGACAGAGAGAGCAGAGAGAGAGATAGTGAAAGAGAGAGGGAGAGCGAGAGAAAGACAGAGAGAGCGATGTGAAAGGTTTTTGTCGTTATTACCATGTTGTTCAGGTTCTTTTTTTATATATTTTTTTTTACATACAATAGGAATTAGAGATTTCCCAAGGGAATGTTGGTGTTCTGACTTCTCTGTTCTTATGTATGTGAACATGTCTATCTGAGTATGTCTAACATGAGTATCTGTTGTTGTTGTTAACCTACCTCTCTATCTGTTATCCTTCTCTCTCTCCCCCTCACTCTGTTCTCTCTCTCTCACTTCCTTTATCTGTTCTCCTCTCTCTCTCTCTCTCCAATACTCTGTTATTCTCTCTCTCTACCTCACTCTGTTCTTCTCTCGCTCTCTTCCTCTAGCTGTTCTCTTTCTCTCTCCCTCTACTTCTCTGTCCTTCTCTCTCGCTCATCCCTCTTTTTCTCTCTCTCTCTTTCTCTAGAGATGCTCTTTTGTTTGGCCTCTAGTATCAGCCTCAAACTCACTCTCCTCCATACACAAACAGATAAAACCCAATACACAGCAGCCTGTTTAGATGCTGTCCCCACTACTATCCCGCTATGTTGCTATGTTGCCTCGCTAAACCTTCAGATGCTGTCACTACTATTTTCATGCAATGTTGTCTCTCTAAACCTTCAGATGCTGTCACCAGTACTATCCTGCCATGTTGTCATGTTGCCTCTCTAAACCTGCTATAAATCACAGGATATCAGAAATCACAGGCTTTAATGTGTTGTCTAATCCCAGGTGTTCCGTCTGGATTGATTTTACTCCTGATAATCCCAGCTGTTTTTTGGCCCTTGGCACCAAAGCTTAAGTCTCAGAAACCCTTTCTGCTCACCTTTGATAAGAAACCTTTAGAGCTGTTTTAGAGACGGGATCAATAGAGGTAAAAACGAGATTAGATCACCTGAAAAACAAAGTCACTCTTCCTTCTAGAGGTGATGCACATTGAGAGTCTCTTTATAACATGAACTTTATGGTGACAGTCGTGACATTACATTATACATGTTAGTCATCTAGCAGACGCTCTTATCCATCACGGCTTATAGGAGCAATTACGGTGAAGTACCTTGCACAAGGGCGCATCGGCAGATTTGTTTCACCTAGTCAGCTCGGGTCCAACACTCTTAACCAATAGGTTCCCTGCCATGGTTAAGGGGGATAGGAGAGGGAAAGCGAGATAGAATGACAGAATTTAAAGGCGTTGGGCGAGGAGAGGACAGGATGGAGGAGAGACATTATTTATCAGGCTACATTTACATTTTGATCATTGAACATAGGTTTTTCCAATCTATTGGGGCTCCAACATTTCCTTGATTTGAGGGGTATTTTATTTATTTGTTTTACAAATTCGTGATTATATATACCGATCTATAACAATGCATAAATCTGCAATGCTTTTGGCTATAAACCAGCAGTAAAATGCCCAAGGACTCAATTCTGATGCACATGGAAATATCTTGTCTCTATGACATTCAGAAGCTGAGCTACAACCTTCAAGTCGAGGAGTCAAAGAATTTGGACTTTGCTCGGGAAGTAGACTTATACACCAATAATTAAATTAAATTTTGATAATAAAATATATTTGGTAATGGAATAACATTTTGGGAAAACAGGTCAAAAAATGTTTCCTTATCCATTATTATTATTATTATTATTATTATCATTAAATACATAAAATATATCATGAGTCTTGTTACTTCGTGGAATTGCAGGAAATTAGCTTAACTCTTAGAGCTACCCCCCTACTTTTTTACATTTCCGCCTGAAGACATACCCAAATCTAACTGCCTGCAGCTCAGGCACAGAACCAAGGATATGCATATTCTTGGTACCATTTGAAAGAAAACACTCTGAAGTTTGTGTAAATGTGATTGAATGTAGGAGAATGTAACACAATAGATCTGGTTTAGATAATACAATGAAAAAAAACATATGTTTTTTTAGTGCTGTATCATCTTTAAAATGAACAAGATAAAACAAACATTCAGATAGGATGACGGGGACAATTTCAGTGAAAAACACAAGAGGGCAACAGTACTTGTGCAAAGGTTCATAATGATAACTTCCAAAATGAGTGTGCTACATGAAATTTATCATGAAGTCACCCAGGTGTCCCACACAAGTAGCCCAAATGTACCCAAGTGGCCAAATTGGTGAAGTTATACATTTTGAATGGAATAACTATATACAAAACACCAAAATGGTATTCTAACACACCCCCCAAAAAATTTTAGAAAAAACATGAAAAAAAAAATATACATTTACAAAATAACACTTTCAATATTTGGAAGACCCTCAGTCCTCTACACAATATTGTGCTGCTGATGCCAGGTGCCATAGCACATCCATTCCTGCAGAAATACATTTGGGCAGATGAACACCACTTGTGGTAGGAGTTGGATGAACCAGCTTCATTGGGGGATGGACACCTTGGCACTGGGGGCTCCCATTTGGAGTCAGTGTCACTGTGAAAGAAAATGTTCAGATAGAATAGTTTCACATATGAGCCCTGTATCAACAGGTATAATAAACCGACATATATAGAGTACAGGGAACATAAGGTTGAATATATTATTATAGACCTGCTAGATCTACTGTCTCTATTATATTATGACAGACCAGCTAGATCTACTGTCTCCATTTCACTTTGGCCATGGTTGTGGGCCTGCCCTCCCCTCAACAGCCTCAAATTGAAAAGGCTATTTCATTTCACAAATAATATTTTATATTATTAATTTCAAACAACGCCATTAGCATGAGAAGAACTTACCAGTCCAAAACGAAGTCCTCTCCGTTCGAAAAATACTCCTCCATTTGGGAATCGCTAAATGAATCGTGCTCGATAAATTTTTTCAAAAATTGTGTGTACATCTGTATATCTAGACTTAGATTGAGCTTGAATCGTCAATGGCGAATT
Organism: Oncorhynchus mykiss; assembly: GCF_013265735.2. Lineage (NCBI taxonomy): Eukaryota > Metazoa > Chordata > Actinopteri > Salmoniformes > Salmonidae > Oncorhynchus > Oncorhynchus mykiss. Next base: position 40,273,630 of record NC_048588.1, read on the forward strand.
AACCTCTTTACGCCAGAGTTTACTACATGGGTTGGTCTTCCAACACATAAACATGACATATTGCTCATTGGTTATCTACCCAGCTAGATTTGAAGACGATAAGTGGTCATTGGGTTAAAATACAGTCAATCAACGAAACAGCGGGCAAATCATTGGTGCACAATGTGCACAATCTTCAAATCGGGTTCGAAACATGTGAGACACTTGTATTTTCATGAATGTTTAATATGACTATTTATGTAGCGATCACCGAATGTTGTCGAATTTCAGCCCGCTACCGGGGTCCGTGTGCAGAGAGGTTAAAAACTAAAATGTTCAAATGGGGAAAGAGAGTTGGGAACCCCTGATGTCAGTGGCGGTTGGTGCTGCTTAAGATGAGGGAGGGCGATTTTGCCATTATTTTTAAGCATATTGGATGACTGTCATTCATATTCCATTCACCCAGGTCAAAGTAACATCCATAAGTTTATCCAAAGTTTCCCTATATCCATCATGAGGTTGCTACATTGTAGCCTATGAATGAACGTATACAACGTAGATGCACAGGTCGAGAGAAATATGAGTAATCAAGGTGACAGACATTGACACATTCAATACCGCCCTGTACACTCTTGCCTGCATCTAGCTGATCTAGTGTGTAATCATTAGCCCAACAGTTGCAAACAAGAGTTTCCATTGGGCACATTCCGATATGTTTATCCCCGTTTTGTTCTGTTTGCTTCCTGATTCATATTTTTTTTAACAGAGTCGGCGGAATGAATACATCCCTGATTAAACGCAAATACAGTTGACCTACATAGCAGCCTCATACAAACAGCACGATCCCTTTGATCATTGTTAGCTAGCTAACGTTACATGTTCAGATATTACATGTTTTCTAATTTTGACAGATATTGGTTTAATTAATTTCAAACTAAAGTGTACTGTTAGCTAGCTAGCTAATGTTAGCTGGCTGGCTCCCTAGCTGATGTTATTATTTGTTTCCCAGGGTGTTTGCTGTTCTAGTTAGAGCATAATGTTAGCTTGCTAACATTGAACATGGTTGGTTAGCTCCCAGCACTGTGGCATTGTTGGCACTGTTCATTGTTGTTTAACTAGCTAACGTTGGCTGGCTGGCTCGTTAGCTAACGTTACGTGACGTGTGTACAACACCCATTGAATATGGCCGGTCTAAGGAAGGCCCCGTAACCAGGAAGGCCCCGTATCTGCAAAAAAGAGTAATGAAATTGTTGCCAGCAGAGCTGGTTAGGCTGTTTTCATGTTATCCAGAGGTAAACAAATCATTGGCCAGAGTGTCAAGTGTAAGCTTCGATTGTGAAACAAGATGGGTGGGGCTAAAGCTTAGGGTGAGGGTGTGAACAATGCTGAATGGGTGTAGACAAAGAAGAGCTCTTCACTAGATAGCAAAACATTTAAAGTGATTTTCTCAAAATTGAGTTTACAGGTTGATCAACTTTCAAAGCAGAATTACTTTCCCATTGTTCCTCAAATGCAGTGTATGTTATAAATTTTGTAGCTGTCAGTCTCTACTTTTATATAATGTAAAAAAAATTACAATTTCAAATGCAACATAAGACCAAATCCAGGTGGTGAGCCACATATGTGAACAACTGCCTCGATTAGGTCTTATGTAGCAAAATTTTAAACTTTGTTTTTTACATTGAATAAAAGTAGAGACGACATCAAACTTGAAAAAGTATAAAGACAAAAACGACAGGCATAAAAAAGCCATTGCTTAATGAAAGAAATAAGCAAACACATTTATTGTTCACCCACCATGTGGGAGACTCCCCAAACATATGGAAGAAGGTACTCTGGTCAGATGAGACTAAAATGTAGCTTTTTGGTCATCAAAGAAAACGCTATGTCTAGCGCAAACCCAACACCTCTCATCACCCCGAAAACACCATCATGAAGCATGGTGGTGGCAGCATCATGCTGTGGGGATGTTTTTAATTGGCAGGGACTGGGAAACTGGTCAGAATTGAAGGAATGATGGATGGCCCTAAATACAGGGAAATTATTGAGGGGAACCTGTTTCAGTCTTCCAGAGATTTGAGACTGGGACGAAGGTTCACCTTCCAGCAGGACAATGACCCTAAGCACACTGCTAAAGCAACACTCACTTGGAATGGCCTAGTCAAAGCCCAGACCTCAATCCAATTGAGAATCTGTGGTTTGACTTAAAGATTGCTGTACACCAGCGGAACCCATCCAACTTGAAGGATCTGGAGCAGTATTGCATTGAAGAATGGACAAAAAAATCCCAGTGGCTAGATTTGCCAAGCTTATAGAGACATACCCCAATAAACTTGCAGCTGTAATTGCTGCAAAAGGTGGCTCTACAAAGTATTGACTTTGGGGGGGTTGTATAGTTATGCACGCTCAATATTTTGCATCTCCAAAGTGGTAGGCATGTTGAGTAAATCAAATGATACAAACCCACCAAAAATCAATTTCAAATCAAATCAAAGTTTATTTGTCACGTGCGCCGAATGCAGCAGATGTAGACCTAACAGTGAAATGCTTACAGCATAATTGGTTGGGCGCCCACAAAACTGCTGCTTTTTCTCCCGGCGCCAATTAATTCCAGGTTGTAAGGCAACAAAATAGGAAAAATGCCAAAGGGGGGGGGGGGGGGGGGGGGGGGGGGGGGGGGAATGTAACCACTGTGCCACTGTAACTCACTTTTCTATGTGAATTTGGATAGGTCACCCACAAAGTTACACATTGCAGCTTTTTTAATTGTCTAGTATATTAAAAAGGGCGATCTGGGATTCAAACAACAACAAAGCAGGCACCCTGACACTTTTTTGGTAAACAGCATGAGGGATGGGTTTGGAAAAAAATCCATGAAAAAAAATCCTGTGAAAAGTGTTACATTGTTATTGAGTCAGACACGTGGTTTTCTGAAATGTATGGAATGCAATATGGGTCAAAAAGGATACACGTCAAACAACACTATGCAAATTACATGTAAATGTCAGCCTATGACAAACAAGGCACGTGTGAAGCCAGCTTCGGAAAGTATTCAGACCCTTTGACTTTTTTCCCCCAAAATTACATTAAAGCCTTATTCTGAAATTGATGAACACTTTTTTATCTCCTCATCAATCTACACACAGTATCCCCAAATAGAGAGAGAGAGAGAGAAAAGCGAGCGATGTGCAGGGTTGCAGATGTAATTACATGGTACAGTGAAAAGCTCAGAGCTCCAACAATGCGAGACAAAGTTGAATAAAACAGTACAATATAATGAAAATAGACAATAATTTAAATAATAATAATAGTAATATATACGCAAAACAACTGTGGGGGGGGGGGGGGGGGTAGAGCAGCTGACTAGTGGTGGCTATTCAGCATGTCAATAAAACAGAAACTGGGAGATATTTGAAATACAGACATTGACATCCTACAAGAAAATATAGTATAGAGGAGATGGACCCACTGGTCGCCCTCTAGGTTACAGAGAGCTGGTAGACCCATCCACCAAACTACCAGGTGTGAAACAGGGAACGGACTCAGGGGGTATGCTAATTTGGTACAGAGCTGGTACAGACCTAACTAAATCTATTAAATTAATCAGAACAGGAACATTTTACATCTGGCTAGAAATTCAAAAGGAAATGGTCTCAAACAGAGAAAAAAATTGTCCTTCTGTGTAATACCTAGGGATGACCCAAACTTACGGAAAGCTTTGACTATGTACAGACTCAGTGAGCATTGCTATTGAGAAAAGCCGCTGTAGGCAGTGTCATGACATTGGCCTGGGCGGTAGGTTTATGACAGTCATAAATACCTCTTCCCCCCTTTTTCCTCTCTCTACCCTACTGACGTTACATTTGCAAAACCTTTGGTCAACATAGAGATTCTGGGAACATCAGAAGGTGGGAGGAAATTAACTATATTCTGGCAATTCGACCAATTGAACATAAGCGGTGGTACTTAATGAATATGATGTCAGTTCGGTTGTCATCTGAGACATTCTCATCAATGATACGATGACAAACTCTACAGTGGAATGTCTACACATCAGAGTTATCGGATTCACATGGAATTGTTGTTCAATTTAAACGTTTGAATATTAAATTATTTGTGATGGGATGAAATGTGATTTTACCTTCTAAAATGTGAGATTGGGTTAACATAAGATAGGGCTCTGCTCAATCGGTGGCCCACTCTTGTGGCTATAAAACTTTTCAAACACGCCCCCCTCTCTCTTCCTATATAAGCCCTTGACGACAATATAACCTCCTGCTTCGAGGACGTGAGGACGACGGTCCTATGTCAGAATGGGGGCGGCAGGGTAGCCTAGTGGTTAGAGTGTTGGACTAGTAGTCCAAGTTCAAATCCCCGAGCTGACAAGGTACAACAAATCTGTCATTCTGTCGTTCTGCCCCTAAACAGTGCCGTCATTGAAAATAAGAATTTGTTCTTAACTGACTTGCCTAAATAAATGTAAAATAATAACTACAGAACGAAGCCAGCGTGAGCTTTGGTTGCGAGTGGTATGAACTTTGAACTCTTATTCACTACAGAAGTGATACCTCCTAGCCGTTGAGTTAGCAACAGCAGATGCAAACGAGGGTTAGGAAGGAACAGACAGAGTATCCCGTCTATCACAACGTTACTGCCACGTAACCAATTGTGGCAGTAACACGGCCTTCCATCTACCATTCCATCTACCATTTATTGCATTTTCCTTTTCCAAATGGGCGGTAATTTAGAATGCATTTTGTTCCTCAGTCTTCCCGCTCTTTCACTCAAACCCAGCCCCCAGTCCCCGCTAGGGACGTTTTCCTTTATGACGTAATTTGTAATCAAGTTATAATTTAATTTAATGTGTAATTAGTTTGGTATTTAGTAAATAACTAATCAAACCCAATTTTGTATTGCTGATTCAACTTGTGAGCCAGGGTTCGTGAAGATAACCAAGAATTTACAACTTTCATATGAGCCTG
>NC_048588.1:40283590-40321090 GCF_013265735.2 Oncorhynchus mykiss
CCGATTGGCAATAGAAACCGGCAGACATAAAAAGACATGGCTACCCAAAGAAGAGCGTGTATGTGGTCACTGCATGACAGGGGAGGTAGAGACAGAGATGCACTTTCTCCTTTACTGTGATAAATATTCCTCACAAAGAGATTCATTATTCACAGAAATGACTACATATATTCCACATTTTTACAAATTGAACCCAGAGGAAAAACTAAGAATACTCATGGGCGAAGGAGCAATGGCTCCTCTTGCAGCCAAATATGTATTTTCCTGCCATAGCCTGAGGGACACTGAATAATAACATCTGCATAGTAAACAGTAACTTACTTATTATTACTATTATTGTTATTACTATAATTATTAATGTTTACTGTAGACTGTTACCATTTTATTGTATTTATTTTTGTATTATTATTTACTACCATTTTGTATTATTATTTGATATCATTTACAATTTTGTTACAATGTATATTGTATACATTGTTGCTTTGGCAATATTGACACAATGTTTTTCATGCCAATAAAGCAGCTTGAATTTGAATTTGAATTTGAGAGAGCTAGAGAGAGAGAGAGAGACAGACAGAGAGAGAGAGAGAGAGACAGAGACATAGAGAGAGAGAGAGCTAGAGAGAGAGAGAGCTAGAGAGAAAGTGAGAGCTAGAGAGAGAGAGCTAGAGAGAGAGGGAGAGAGGGAGAGACAGAGAGAGAGAGAGAGCTAGAGAGAGAGAGCTAGAGAGAAATTGAGAGCTAGAGAGAGAGAGAGAGAGCTAGAGAGAGAGAGAGAGCTAGAGAGCGAGAGAGCTAGAGAGAGAGAGAGAGAGCTACAGAGAGAGAGAGCGAGAGAGTGAGAGAGAGAGCGAGAGAGCAAGAGAGCGAGAGAGCGAGAGAGCAAGAGACAGAGAGACAGAGAGACAGAGAGAGAGAGACAGAGAGAGAGACAGAGAGAGACAGAGAGAGACAGAGAGAGACAGAGAGAGACAGAGAGAGACAGAGAGAGAGAGTTAGAGAGAGAGAGGGAGAGAGCTAGAGAGAGCTAGTGAGAGAGAGAGGGAGAGAGCTAGAGAGAGCTAGTGAGAGAGAGAGAGAGCTAGAGAGAGAGAGAGCTAGAGAGAGAGAGAGAGCTAGAGAGAGGGAGAGAGAGAGGGAGAGAGAGCTAGAGAGCGAGAGAGAGAGAGAGAGGGAGAGAGCTAGAGAAAGAGAGAGAGCTAGAGAGAGAGAGAGAGAGCTAGAGAGAGAGAGAGCTAGAGAGAGAGGGAGAGAAAGAGAGAGCTAGAGAGAGAGGGAGAGAGAGCTAGAGAGAAAGAGAGCTAGAGAGCGAGAGAGAGCTAGAGAGAGGGAGAGAGAGCTAGAGAGAGAAAGAGAGAGGGAGAGACAGAGAGAGAGAGAGAGCTAGAGAGAGAGAGAGAGCTAGAGAGCGAGAGAGAGAGGGGAGAGAGAGCTAGAGAGAGAGAGAGAGAGAGAGGAGAGAGAGAGAGGGAGAGAGAACTAGAGAGCTAGAGAGCGAGCGAGAGAGAGAGAGAGAGCTAGAGAGAGAGACAGAGAGAGAGAGAGAGCTAGAGAGAGAGAGAGAGAGAGCTAGAGAGAGCTAGAGAGCTAGAGAGAGAGGGAGAGAGAGCTAGAGCGAGAGAGAGAGAGCTAGAGAGCGAGAGAGAGCTAGAGAGAGAGGGAGAGAGAGCTAGAGAGAGAGGGAGAGGGAGAGACAGAGACAGAGAGAGAGTTAGAGAGCGAGAGAGAGAGGGGAGAGAGAGCTAGAGAGAGAGAGAGAGAGAGCGAGAGAGAGCGAGAGAGAGAGAGAGCTAGAGAGAGAGACAGGGAGAGAGAGCTAGAGAGCGAGAGAGAGCTAGAGAGAGAGAGAGAGAGAGCTAGAGAGAGAGGGAGAGGGAGAGACAGAGACAGAGAGAGAGCTAGAGAGTGAGAGAGAGAGGGGAGAGAGAGCTAGAGAGAGAGAGAGAGATCGAGAGAGAGAGAGAGAGAGAGAGAGAGCTAGAGAGAAAGACAGGGAGAGAGAGCTAGAGAGAGAGAGAGAGAGAGCTAGAGAGCGAGAGGGAGAGAAAGAGAGAGCTAGAGAGAGAGAACTAGAGAGAGAGAGAGAGAGTGGGAGAGAGAGCTAGAGAGAGAGAGAGAGGGAGAGAGAGCTAGAGAGAAAGAGAGCGCTAGAGAGCGAGAGAGAGAGGGAGAGAGAGCTAGAGAGCGAGAGAGAGAGAGACGGAGAGAGACTGCTTCAAAAGAAAGAATTCCAATAAACAAAATCATGAACCAATCAAAGGAATCATACTTACAATACTGGAAAAACGAAACAAAATCCCAAAGCCGACTAAATTGCTATCTGACCCTAAACAGAGAATATGAATTGGCTGATTATCTCTACTCTGTCAGAGATACGAAGCAGAGACAGATCCTTACCAAGTACAGGCTGAGTGACCACCGATTGGCAATAGAAACCGGCAGACATAAAAAGACATGGCTACCCAAAGAAGAGCGTGTATGTGGTCACTGCATGACAGGGGAGGTAGAGACAGAGATGCACTTTCTCCTTTACTGTGATAAATATTCCTCACAAAGAGATTCATTATTCACAGAAATGACTACATATATTCCACATTTTTACAAATTGAACCCAGAGGAAAAACTAAGAATACTCATGGGCGAAGGAGCAATGGCTCCTCTTGCAGCCAAATATGTATTTTCCTGCCATAGCCTGAGGGACACTGAATAATAACATCTGCATAGTAAACAGTAACTTACTTATTATTACTATTATTGTTATTACTATAATTATTAATGTTTACTGTAGACTGTTACCATTTTATTGTATTTATTTTTGTATTATTATTTACTACCATTTTGTATTATTATTTGATATCATTTACAATTTTGTTACAATGTATATTGTATACATTGTTGCTTTGGCAATATTGACACAATGTTTTTCATGCCAATAAAGCAGCTTGAATTTGAATTTTAATTTGAGAGAGCTAGAGAGAGAGAGAGAGACAGACAGAGAGAGAGAGAGAGAGACAGAGACATAGAGAGAGAGAGAGCTAGAGAGAGAGAGAGCTAGAGAGAAAGTGAGAGCTAGAGAGAGAGAGCTAGAGAGAGAGGGAGAGAGGGAGAGACAGAGAGAGAGAGAGAGCTAGAGAGAGAGAGCTAGAGAGAAATTGAGAGCTAGAGAGAGAGAGAGAGAGCTAGAGAGAGAGAGAGAGCTAGAGAGCGAGAGAGCTAGAGAGAGAGAGAGAGAGCTACAGAGAGAGAGAGCGAGAGAGTGAGAGAGAGAGCGAGAGAGCAAGAGAGCGAGAGAGCGAGAGAGCAAGAGACAGAGAGACAGAGAGACAGAGAGAGAGAGACAGAGAGAGAGACAGAGAGAGACAGAGAGAGAGACAGAGAGAGACAGAGAGAGAGAGTTAGAGAGAGAGAGGGAGAGAGCTAGAGAGAGCTAGTGAGAGAGAGAGGGAGAGAGCTAGAGAGAGCTAGTGAGAGAGAGAGAGAGCTAGAGAGAGAGAGAGCTAGAGAGAGAGAGAGAGCTAGAGAGAGGGAGAGAGAGAGGGAGAGAGAGCTAGAGAGCGAGAGAGAGAGAGAGAGGGAGAGAGCTAGAGAAAGAGAGAGAGCTAGATAGAGAGAGAGAGAGCTAGAGAGAGAGAGAGCTAGAGAGAGAGGGAGAGAAAGAGAGAGCTAGAGAGAGAGGGAGAGAGAGCTAGAGAGAAAGAGAGCTAGAGAGCGAGAGAGAGCTAGAGAGAGGGAGAGAGAGCTAGAGAGAGAAAGAGAGAGGGAGAGACAGAGAGAGAGAGAGCTAGAGAGAGAGAGAGAGCTAGAGAGAGAGAGAGCTAGAGAGCGAGAGAGAGAGGGGAGAGAGAGCTAGAGAGAGAGAGAGAGAGGAGAGAGAGAGAGAGGGAGAGAGAACTAGAGAGCTAGAGAGCGAGCGAGAGAGAGAGAGAGAGCTAGAGAGAGAGACAGAGAGAGAGAGAGAGCTAGAGAGAGAGAGAGAGAGAGAGAGAGAGCTAGAGAGAGCTAGAGAGCTAGAGAGAGAGGGAGAGAGAGCTAGAGCGAGAGAGAGAGAGCTAGAGAGCGAGAGAGAGCTAGAGAGAGAGGGAGAGAGAGCTAGAGAGAGAGGGAGAGGGAGAGACAGACAGAGAGAGAGTTAGAGAGCGAGAGAGAGAGGGGAGAGAGAGATAGAGAGAGAGAGAGAGAGAGAGAGCGAGAGAGAGAGAGAGAGAGAGAGCTAGAGAGAGAGACAGGGAGAGAGAGCTAGAGAGCGAGAGAGAGCTAGAGAGCGAGAGAGAGAGAGCTAGAGAGAGAGGGAGAGGGAGAGACAGAGACAGAGAGAGAGCTAGAGAGTGAGAGAGAGAGGGGAGAGAGAGCTAGAGAGAAAGACAGGGAGAGAGAGCTAGAGAGAGAGAGAGAGCTAGAGAGCGAGAGGGAGAGAAAGAGAGAGCTAGAGAGAGAGAACTAGAGAGAGAGAGAGAGAGAGAGAGAGAGAGAGAGAGAAAGAGAGAGAGAGGAGAGAGAGAGCCCCACCTGAAGGAGAAATAAAGCTGTAGCCCCCTACAGTGTACTGGCTGTCTTGTACTAACCCATGCTCTTTCTTTGCGGTCAGGAAAATGTTGCCAAAATGTGTTTCTGCGTACTCAGAGGAGCAGGACTTTTGGATCCAGTCGATAATTAATATACAGTTGATGTTCAGAAGGACTTGGCACGCTCTGAACAATTCCACAATTACAAAGCAAACCACAGAATGGAGGGAGAGAGGAAATATCTAGTTACAAGGAGGGCGGGGGGAGAAACTACACGGCTGCCAAACGATGAAGAAAGGAATTTGAGTCTGTGCTTGGAGAGAAGAGAGGACAGAGACAATGGGGTATTTTAACCAGGCATTGTTCGTTCGGGTAGCATCCACACTTACTGTAAGACCCCCCTGCACTCCGGTCTCCACCAAAACTAGTGCGCTGGATCGATGCTCTTCCCTCTGGCCTCTCATTCTATACCTAGGACTCATTATGGGTCTCTCAACAGGTCTGAATCAATAGGGATCTCTCAACAGGTCTGAATCAATAGGGATCTCTAAACAGGTCTGAATCAATAGGGATCTCTGAACAGGTCTGAATCAATAGAGGTCTCTAAACTGGTCTGAATCAATATGGGTCTCTAAACAGGTCTGAATCAACATGGGTCTCTAAACAGGTCTGAATCAATATGGTTCTCTAAACAGGTCTGAATCAACATGGATCTCTAAACAGGTCTGAATCAATGTGGGTCTCTAAACTGGTCTGAATCAATATGGGTCTCTCAACAGGTCGGAATCAATATGGGTCTCTAAACTGGTCTGAATCAATAGAGGTCTCTAAACAGGTCTGAATCAATATGGGTCTCTAAACAGGTCTGAATCAATATGGGTCTCTAAACTGGTCTGAATCAATAGAAGTCTCTAACCAGGACTGAATCAATACGGGTCTCAGCACATCGAGGGGATTGTAGTGGGTTGAGATCTTCAAGTTCCTTGATGTCCACGTCCGTGAAGAAGGCTGAAATGATTTGGTCCCTCTGTTCCTCAAAAGGTTCTACAGCAACACCATTGAGAACATCTTGACTGGCTGCATCACCGCTTGCTATGGCAACTGCTTGGCAACTGACCGCGAGGTGCTGCAGAGGGTTGTGCGCCAATACATCACGGGGGCCGAGCTCCCTGCCATCCAAGACCTCTACACCAGGTGGTGTCAAAGGAAGGCTCAAAAATGGTCAAGGACTCCAGCTACCCAAGTCATAGACTCTTCTCTCTGCTACTGCATGGCAAACAGTACCGATGTACCAAGTCTGGAATCATCAGGACAACGAACAGATTCTACCCCCAAGCCACAAGACTGCTAAATACTGTATTTAACCAAATAGCTACGCATACAATTTGCATTGACCCTTTTTGCCTAAATATTTTGACTCATCACATACGCTGCTGTTACTGTTTATTATCTATCCTGTTGCCTAGTCACTTTACCCCTACCTACAGTACCAGTCAAAATGTTGGACACACCTACTCATTCAAGGGTTTTTCTCTATTTTTTTACTATTTTCAACATTGTAGAATAATAGTGAAGACATCAAAACTATGGAAAAAACACTCATGGACTCATGTAGTAACCAAAAAGGGTTAAATATGTCAAAATATATTTTATATTTGAGATTCTTCAAAGTAGCCACCCTTTACCTTGTTGACAGCTTTGCACACTCTTGGCATTCTCTCAACCAGCTTCATGGGGTAGTCACCTGGAATGCCTTTCAATAAACAGGAATGCCTTGTTAAAAGTTAATTTGTAGAGAGGATAAGTTCATTAGAGTTAACTGCAACTCAGATTGCAGCCAAACTATATGCTTTACAGAGTTCAAGTAACAGACACATGTCAACATCAACTGTTCAGAGGAGACTGCGTGAATCAGTCCTTCATGGTTGAAATGCTGCAAGGAAACCACTACTAAAGAACACCAATAATAAGAAGAGGCTTGCTTGGGCCAAGAAACACGAGCAATGGACATTGGACTGGTGTAAATTTGTCCTCTGGTCTGATGAGTCCAAATGTGATATTTTTGGTTCCAACCACCACATCACAGAGTATGTGAACGGATGACCTCCGTATATGTGGTGTTTCCACCGGGAAGCATGGAGGAGGAGGCGTGATGGTGTGGGGGTGCTTTACTGGGGATACTACACTTTACTGGGGATACTACACTTTACTGGGGATACTACACTTTACTGGGGATACTACACTTTACTGGGGTTACTACACTTTACTGGGGATACTACACTTTACTGGGGATACTACACTTTACTGGGGATACTACACTTTACTGGGGATACTACACTTTACTGGGGATACTACACTTTACTGGGGATACTACACTTTACTGGGGATACTACACTTTACTGGGGATACTACACTTTACTGGGGTTACTACACTTTACTGGGGTTACTACACTTTACTGGGGTTACTACACTTTACTGGGGATACTACACTTTACTGGGGATATTACACTTTACTGGGGATACTACACTTTACGGGGGATACTACACTTTACTGGGGATACTACACTTTACTGGGGATACTACAAAACTACATTTCTGAAGTATTGATCTTAGACTGGGGGTGAGTTAAGACCCTTCAGGTGACTGAGGAGCCTGTGTGCTCTGCGTATCTAAGCGTATCTAAGCTGACCAACTCTAGTGACTGTCTGCTCTGGTATAGTTTCTCTCTCTGCACTCTATGAACCCATACAGACTGGCTTGGTCAGGGTCATCGTGTATTAAATGACAGAAGAAGAATCTCTCGCTCCTCCTCTTCCTCTCTCCCCCTCTCCTTTCTACCTCTCTCTCCCTCCCCTTCCCCCTCCACTAGGGCCTGAGCAAGGGGTGACCTCTGCCTCATACACACACATACTCACACACACTCTGTGTTGGCCCTTTACAACCCACGGACAGATTTGCAATGGCACTGTGTTGACCTTCTGACACATCGAAGAGCGTGTGGAGATCCCACCCCTGGCCTGGTCCTGAAATCCAATTACACAGCCATGTGGGGAGAAAGGGAGAGGGAGGGAGAGAGAGGTAGGTAGTAGCAGGGACAGGCAGGGAGAGGCAGGGAGAGGCAAGGACAGGCAGGGAGAGGCAGGCAGAGGGAAGGGGAGGGAGAGAGAGGTAGATAGTAGCAGGGACAGGCAGGGAGAGGCAGGGACAGGCAGGGACAGGCAGGGAGAGGCAGGGAGAGGCAGGGAGAGGCAGGGAGAGGCAGGGACAGGCAGGGAGAGGGAAGGGGAGGGAGAGAGAGGTAGATAGTAGCAGGGACAGGCAGGGAGAGGCAGGGACAGGCAGGGACAGGCAGGGAGAGGCAGGGAGAGGCAGGGACAGGGTAGGGGAGGGAGAGGCAGGCAGAGGGAAGGGCAGGGAGAGGTAGGTAGTAGCAGGGACAGGCAGGGAGAGGCAGGCAGAGGGTAGGGCAGGGAGAGGCAGGCAGAGGGTAGGGGAGGGAGAGGCAGGGAGAGGCAGGCAGAGGGAAGGGCAGGGAGAGGTAGGTAGTAGCAGGCAGAGGGTAGGGGAGGGAGAGGCAGGCAGAGGGAAGGGCAGGGAGAGGCAGGCAGAGGGTAGGGGAGGGAGAGGCAGGCAGAGGGTAGGGGAGGGAGAGGCAGGGAGAGGGAAGGGCAGGGAGAGGCAGGGACAGGCAGGGAGAGGGTAGGGGAGGGAGAGGCAGGGAGAGGCGGGCAGAGGGAAGGGCAGGGAGAGGCAGGCAGAGGGTAGGGGAGGGAGAGGTAGGTAGTAGCAGGGACAACCAGGGAGAGGCAGGCAGAGGGTAGGGGAGGGAGAGGCAGGGAGAGGGAAGGGCAGGGAGAGGCAGGGACAGGCAGGGAGAGGGTAGGGGAGGGAGAGGCAGGCAGAGGGAAGGGCAGGGAGAGGCAGGCAGAGGGTAGGGGAGGGAGAGGTAGGTAGTAGCAGGGACAGCCAGTGAGAGGCAGGCAGAGGGAAGGGGAGGGAGAGTTAGGTAGTAGCAGGGACAGCCAGGGAGAGGCAGGCAGAGGGAAGGGGAGGGAGAGTTAGGTAGTAGCAGGGACAGCCAGGGAGAGGCAGGCAGAGGGTAGGGGAGGGAGAGACAGGGAGAGGGAAGGGCAGGGAGAGGCAGGGACAGGCAGGGAGAGGGTAGGGAGGGAGAGGCAGGGAGAGGCAGGCAGAGGGAAGGGCAGGGAGAGGTAGGTAGTAGCAGGGACAGCCAGGGAGAGGCAGGCAGAGGGAAGGGCAGGGAGAGGTAGGTAGTAGCAGGGACAGCCAGGGAGAGGCAGGCAGAGGGTAGGGTAGGGAGAGGTAGGTAGTAGCAGGGACAGCCAGGGAGAGGCAGGCAGAGGGTAGGGGAGGGAGAGGTAGGTAGTAGCAGGGACAGCCAGGGAGAGGCAGGCAGAGGGAAGGGGAGGGAGAGTTAGGTAGTAGCAGGGACAGCCAGGGAGAGGCAGGCAGAGGGTAGGGGAGGGAGAGGTAGGTAGTAGCAGGGACAGCCAGGGAGAGGCAGGCAGAGGGAAGGGGAGGGAGAGTTAGGTAGTAGCAGGGACAGCCAGGGAGAGGCAGGCAGACGGTAGGGGAGGGAGAGGTAGGTAGTAGCAGGGACAGCCAGGGAGAGGCAGGCAGAGGGTAGGGCAGGGAGAGGTAGGTAGTAGCAGGGACAGCCAGGGAGGGGCAGGCAGAGGGTAGGGGAGGGAGAGGTAGGTAGTAGCAGGGACAGGCAGGGACAGGCATGGAGAGACAGGGAGAGACAGGGAGAGGTATCATATTTCTATGTTTTATTCTGTCACTATAAAGTTGATGTCATAAGTGACTGTCCAAAGAGCATCACCTCTAAGATGAACTGTGAGAGGAATAGTGACAACTTTATTTTCCAGCTGATAAAATCTATTTTTTTATCTACATTGATCTCTTCTCTAAAACAGAATTAAGGTTTTCTTATTCAAGGTGAGAAGAAAGTGTTTCTGATACTTAAACAAAATCAACTTCCCACAAAGACAGGTGGGAAAAGGGCTACCTAATATGGTTCTCAATCAGAGACAACGATAGACAGCTGTCCCTGATTGAGAACCCTACCTGGCCAAAACATAGAAATACAAATAATAGAATATAGAATACCCACCCCAACTCACACCCTGACCAAACCAAAATAGAGACATAAACAGGATCTCTAAGGTCAGGGCGTGACACACAGTGTCTAAACTCTGGTGTCCAATCACCCAGCGCGCCCTAGTCCTTCTGTCTGAGGACCACCTAGGTTCACCCAGCGCGCCCTAGTCCTTCTGTCTGAGGACCAACTAGGTTCACGCAGCTCACCCTAGTCCTTCTGTCTGAGGACCAACTAGGTTCACGCAGCTCACCCTAGTCTTTCTGTCTGAGGACCAACTAGGTTCACGCAGCTCACCCTAGTCCTTCTGTCTGAGGACCAACTAGGTTCACGCAGCTCACCCTAGTCCTTCTGTCTGAGGACCAACTAGGTTCACGCAGCTCATCCTAGTCCTTCTGTCTGAGGACCAACTAGGTTCACGCAGCTCACCCTAGTCCTTCTGTCTGAGGACCAGCTAGGGTCACCCAGCCACATAAAAAAACACACAGGCACAAACGACCTGAGAACACAGCAGAAAAGGGTGTCCAAAGCACTCAAGGGAGTGATTGAAAAATATTATTCTACTTTCCCCAACGCACAAGTGGTTATCTCCACCCTGCTAGTATTTCCCATGACTGTGCCTCAAATCCAAATGTTTACGTGGCCAACCCCTCCACCCTGGAATTTACGACCAGGTCTACCTATAAAAGGCAGGCAGTGCCCACCTTTTACCGGATCCAAAATGACATCACCCTCAACCGCAGCCCCAACACCTCACACAGGAGCAACAGATCAATAGACACCCCACCTAGACCAGCAAGACACTCTCCCAGACTTGCTGGACCCCGCACATCCAGACCACAGCCACACCAGCCACATCAACACCCCCAACCAATCAACATCCCATTTAGGCCTCCTCAGATCGATCCCTCTCCTGCCAACCCCATGCCCCCACTTCCGCAAGGAGGGCCTCAACATGAAAGTCACACACTAACAACATTGGACACTTTATGGAACACAAAGTCTTCACCATCAAATCCTGTAATATCGAAGGTCTGAGGTAATCTGGCTAAGGCCTAGAGGGCAGGAACCTGGACTTCACCAAATAATTCAGAAATACAGACATTGTCATCCGACAAGAAACATGGTATAGAGGAGATGGACCAACTGGTTGCCCTTAAGGTTACAGAGAGCTGGTAGCCCCTTCCACCAAACTACCAGGTGTGGAGCAGGGAAGGGACTCAGGGGGTATGCTAATTTCGTATAGAGCAGACCTAAAACACTCTATTAAATTCATCAAAACAGGAACTTTTTACATTTGGCTAGAAATTCAAAATCAAATGATCTCAACGGAGAAAAATGTCCTCCTGTGTGCTACCTATATCCCCCTACCAGACTCCCATACTTTAATGAAGAGCTTCTCCATCCTGGAGGGGGAAAATCAATAATTTCCTGGCCCAAGGACATGTACTAGTCTGTGGCGAACTAAATGCCAGAACTGGAAAAGAACCTGACACCCTCAACATACAGGGGGACAAACATCTACCTGGAGGTGACAGCATTCCCTCACCCATATGCTCCCCTAGACACAACTATGACAACATAACCAACCAAAACGGGTCACAACTCCTGCAGCTCTGTTGCACGCTTGGTATGTACATAGTCAATGGTAGGCTTCAAAGGAACTCCCATGGTAGATACACCTATAGCTCATCTCTTGGCAGAGAGACAGCAAATACCATCCATTTTAGACAACTTCCTGGACAAAACGTTACAATGTAATATGAAGATGTAAACTTGGCAGTAGAAAGTCTAAACATTTCAACTCTCAGTTTCCCTATCAAATCAAACAATTTCAAACAGAAAACTACAGAAAATTATCAACAATGAAAAATTGTATAATGAAGGAAGCAAAAACCTAAGAAAGAAATGGAAAAACCTATCCAACCAAAGACATAGATACCCAGAAAACCTGAGCCTACACTTCACTATGGTGAATCACTAAAACAATACAGAAAACCTGAGCCTACACTTCACTATGGTGAATCTGTCACGGAGAGTGAATGAGGACCCAAAAGCGAATTAACTAAACAGAGCTTCTTTAATAACCAAACATAGGTAGGTTCAGACAGACCGGCAGATTCCGACAGGACAGGACAAGGTTACAGCAAACATGACGATAGTCTGGTTCAGGCATGAAACACAACAAACAAGAATCCGACAAAGACAGGAGCAGAAACAGAGAGAGATATAGGGACCTAATCAGAGGGAAAAAGGGAACAGGTGGGAAACGGGGTGAATGGGTAGTTAGGAGGAGACAAGGAACAGCTGGGGGAAAGCGGGGGAGAAAAGGTAACCTAATACGACCAGCAGAGGGAGACAGGGTGAAAGGAAAGGACAGAAAGACACAACATGACAATACATGACAGTACCCCCCCACTCACCGAGCGCCTCCTGGCGCACTCGAGGAGGAAACCTGGCGGCAACGGAGGAAATCCTCGATCAGCGCACGGTCCAGCACGTCCCGAGAGGGAACCCAACTCCTCTCCTCAGGACCGTACCCCTCCCAATCTACGAGGTACTGGTGACCACGGCCCCGAGGACGCATGTCCAAAATCCTGCGGACCCTGTAGATGGGTGCGCCCTCGACAAGGATGGGGGGGGGGGGGGGGGAAGACGAGCGGGGGCGCGAAGAACGGGCTTGATACAGGAGACATGGAAGACCGGGTGGACGCGACGAAGGTATCGCGGAAGAAGAAGTCGAACTGCGACAGGATTAATGACCCGAGAAATACGGAACGGACCAATGAACCGCGGGGTCAACTTGCCAGAAGCCGTCTTAAGGGGAAGGTTCTGAGTGGAGAGCCAAACTCTCTGACCGCGACAATATCTAGGACTCTTAGTTCTACGCTTATTAGCAGCCCTCACAGTCTGCGTCCTATAACGGCAAAGTGCAGACCTGACCCTCTTCCAGGTGCGCTCGCAACGTTGGACAAAAGCCTGAGCGGAGGGGACGCTGGACTCGGCGAACTGAGATGAGAACAGCGGAGGCTGGTACCCGAGGCTACTCTGAAAAGGAGATAGCCCGGTCGCAGACGAAGGAAGCGAGTTGTGGGCGTATTCTGCCCAGGGGAGCTGTTCTGACCAAGACGCAGGGTTGCGAAAAGAAAGACTGCGTAAGATGCGACCAATAGTCTGATTGGCCCGTTCTGCTTGACCGTTAGACTGGGGGTGAAAGCCGGAAGAGAGACTGACGGAAGCCCCAATCAAACGGCAAAACTCCCTCCAAAATTGAGACGTGAATTGCGGACCTCTGTCCGAAACGACGTCTGACGGAAGGCCATGAATTCTGAAAACATTCTCGATGATGATTTGTGCCGTCTCTTTAGCAGAAGGAAGCTTAGCAAGGGGAATGAAATGAGCCGCCTTAGAGAACCTATCGACAACCGTAAGAATAACAGTCTTCCCCGCTGACGAAGGCAGTCCGGTGACAAAATCTAAGGCGATGTGAGACCACGGTCGAGAGGGAATGGGAAGCGGCCTGAGACGGCCGGCAGGAGGAGAGTTACCGGACTTAGTCTGCGCGCAGACCGAACAAGCAGCCACGAAACGACGCGTGTCATGCTCCCGGGTGGGCCACCAAAAACGCTGGCGAATGGAAGCAAGCGTACCCCGAACGCCAGGGTGGCCGGCTAACTTGGCAGAGTGAGCCCACTGAAGAACGGCCAGACGAGTAGGAACGGGAACGAAAAGAAGGTTCCTAGGACAAGCGCGCGGCGACGGAGTGTGAGTGAGCGCTTGCTTTACCTGCCTCTCAATTCCCCAGACAGTCAACCCGACAACACGCCCCTCAGGGAGAATCCCCTCGGGGTCAGTGGAGGCTACTGAAGAACTGAAGAGACGAGATAAAGCATCAGGCTTGGTGTTCTTAGAGCCCGGACGATAAGAAATCACGAACTCGAAACGAGCGAAAAACAGCGCCCAACGCGCCTGACGCGCATTAAGTCGTTTGGCAGAACGGATGTACTCAAGGTTCCTATGGTCAGTCCAAACGACAAAAGGAACGGTCGCGCCCTCCAACCACTGTCGCCATTCGCCTAGGGCTAACCGGATGGCGAGCAGTTCGCGGTTTCCCACATCATAGTTACGTTCCGACGGCGACAGGCGATGAGAAAAATACGCGCATGGGTGGACCTTGTCGTCAGAGAGGGAGCGCTGAGAAAGAATGGCTCCCACGCCCACCTCTGACGCGTCAACCTCGACAACGAACTGTCTAGAGACGTCAGGTGTAACAAGGATAGGAGCGGATGTAAAACGATTCTTGAGGAGATCAAAAGCTCCCTGGGCGGAAACGGACCACTTAAAGCACGTCTTGACAGAAGTAAGGGCTGTGAGAGGAGCTGCCACCTGACCGAAATTACGGATGAAACGACGATAGAAGTTCGCGAAGCCGGGAAAGCGCTGCAGCTCGATGCGTGACTTAGGGGCGGGCCAATCAATGACAGCTTGGACCTTAGCGGGATCCATCTTAATGCCTTCAGCGGAAATAACAGAACCGAGAAATGTGACGGAGGCGGCATGAAAAGTGCACTTCTCAGCCTTCACAAAAAGACAATTCTCTAAAAGGCGATGGAGGACACGTCGAACGTGCTGAACATGAATCTGGAGTGACGGTGAAAAAATCAGGATATCGTCAAGGTAAACGAAAACAAAGATGTTCAGCATGTCTCTCAGGACATCATTGACTAATGCCTGAAAGACAGCTGGAGCGTTAGCGAGGCCGAAAGGAAGAACCCGGTATTCAAAGTGCCCTAACGGAGTATTAAACGCCGTCTTCCACTCGTCCCCCTCCCTGATGCGCACGAGATGGTAAGCGTTACGAAGGTCCAACTTAGTGAAAAACCTGGCTCCCTGCAGGATCTCGAAGGCTGAAGACATAAGAGGAAGCGGATAACGATTCTTCACTGTTATGTCATTCAGCCCTCGATAATCTATGCAGGGGCGCAGAGACCCGTCCTTCTTCTTGACAAAAAAAAACCCCGCTCCGGCGGGAGAGGAGGAGGGGACTATGGTACCGGCGTCAAGAGCTACAGACAAATAATCCTCGAGAGCCTTACGTTCGGGAGCCGACAGAGAGTATAGTCTACCCCGGGGGGGAGTGGTTCCCGGAAGGAGATCAATACTACAATCATACGACCGGTGTGGAGGAAGAGAGGTGGCCCTGGACCGACTGAACACCGTGCGCAGATCGTGATATTCCTCCGGCACCCCTGTCAAATCACCAGGCTCCTCCTGTGAAGAAGAGACAGAGGAAACAGGAGGGATAGCAGACATTAAACATTTCACATGACAAGAGACGTTCCAGGAGAGGATAGAATTACTAGACCAATTAATGGAAGGATTATGACAAACTAGCCAGGGATGGCCCAAAACAACAGGTGTAAAAGGTGAACGAAAAATTAAAAAAGAAATGGTTTCGCTATGATTACCAGAAACAGTGAGGGTTAAAGG
The DNA here is from genome assembly GCF_013265735.2 of Oncorhynchus mykiss. NCBI lineage: Eukaryota > Metazoa > Chordata > Actinopteri > Salmoniformes > Salmonidae > Oncorhynchus > Oncorhynchus mykiss. The sequence goes on from NC_048588.1 coordinate 40,298,705, forward strand.
TAGCGTCTCACGCTGAATCCTGGGGAGAGGACTACCATCCAGGGCGAACAAGGCCGTGGACTCCCTTAACTGTCTGAGAGGAATGTCATGTTCCCGAGCCCAGGTCTCGTCCATAAAACAGCCCTCCGCCCCAGAGTCTATTAAGGCACTGCAGGAAGCTGACGAACCGGTCCAGCGTAGATGGACCGACAAGGTAGTGCAGGATCTTGAAGGAGAGACAGGAGTAGTAGCGCTCACCAGTAGCCCTCCGCTTACTGATGAGCTCTGGCTTTTACTGGACATGAAGTGACAAAATGACCAGCAGAACCGCAATAGAGACAGAGGCGGTTGGTGATTCTCCGTTCCCTCTCCTTAGTCGAGATGCGGATACCTCCCAGCTGCATAGGCTCAGCTCCCGAGCCGGCAGAGGAAGATGGTAGTGATGCGGAGAGGGGGGCAACGGAGAGCGCGAGCTCCTTTCCACGAGCTCGGTGACGAAGATCAACCCGTCGCTCAATGCGAATAGCGAGTTCAATCAAGGAATCCACGCTGGAAGGAACCTCCCGGGAGAGAATCTCATCCTTTACCTCTGCACGGAGACCCTCCAGAAGACGAGCGAGCAAGGCCGGCTCGTTCCAGCCACTGGAGGCAGCAAGAGTGCGAAACTCAATAGAGTAGTCAGTTATGGATCGATTGCCTTGACATAGGGAAGACAGGGCCCTGGAAGCCTCCTCCCCAAAAACAGATCGATCAAAAACCCGTATCATCTCCTCCTTAAAGTCCTGATACTGGTTAGTACACTCAGCCCTTGCCTCCCAGATTGCCGTGCCCCACTCACGAGCCCGTCCAGTAAGGAGAGATATGACGTAGGCGACACGAGCAGTGCTCCTGGCGTAAGTGTTGGGCTGGAGAGAAAACACAATATCACACTGGGTGAGGAACGAGCGGCATTCAGTGGGCTCCCCAGAGTAACACGGCGGGTTATTGATTCTGGGCTCCGGAGATTCGAAAGCCCTGGAAGTGGCCGGTGGATCGAGGCGGAGATGGTGAACCTGTTCTGTGAGGTTGGAGACTTGGGTGGCCAGGGTCTCAACGGCATGTCGAGCAGCAGACAATTCCTGCTCGTGTCTGCCTAGCATCGCTCCCTGGATCTCGACGGCTGAGTGGAGAGGATCCGAAGTCGCTGGGTCCATTCTTGGTAGGATTCTTCTGTCACGGAGAGTGAATGAGGACCCAAAAGCGAATTAACTAAACAGAGCTTCTTTAATAACCAAACATAGGTAGGTTCAGACAGACCGGCAGATTCCGACAGGACAGGACAAGGTTACAGCAAACATGACGATAGTCTGGTTCAGGCATGAAACACAACAAACAAGAATCCGACAAAGACAGGAGCAGAAACAGAGAGAGATATAGGGACCTAATCAGAGGGAAAAAGGGAACAGGTGGGAAACGGGGTGAATGGGTAGTTAGGAGGAGACAAGGAACAGCTGGGGGAAAGCGGGGGAGAAAAGGTAACCTAATACGACCAGCAGAGGGAGACAGGGTGAAAGGAAAGGACAGAAAGACACAACATGACAATACATGACAGAATCACTAAAACAATGCAGACATACACTACGGAAAAAGAAGGAACATCACGTCAGAAATCAGCTCAATGTAATTGAGTATTTTATAGACTCGAACCACTTCTGGAAAAATTGGAAAACAAAACAGCATGAAGAGTTATCTATCCAAAATGGAGATGTGTGGGTAAACCACTTCTCCAATCTTTTAGGCTGTATAACCAAGAACAAACAGCAAAAATATATACATGATCAAATACAAATCATAGAATCAACTACTAAAGACAAACATGTGTATTCTCCAATTACATTAAATGAACTACAGGTTAAAATACAAACCCTCCAACCCAAAAAGGCATCTGGTGTTGATGGTATCCTCAATGAAATTAAAAAATACACAGACCACAAATTCCAATTCCAATATACTTACACTCTTTAACATCATCCTTAGCTCTAGCATCTTCCCCAATAATTGGAACCAAGGACTGATCACCCCAATCCACAAAAGTGGAGACAAATTTGACCCCAATAACTACTGTCGGATATGTGTCAACAACAACCTTTGGAGAATCCTCTGCATTATCATTAACAACAGACTCATACATTTCCTCAGTGAAAACAATGTACTGAGCAAATGTCAAATTGTATTTTTTACAAAATTACCATACAACAGACCATGTATTCACCCTGCACACCCTAATTGACAAACAAATAAACCAAAACAAAGGCAATGACTTCTCATGCTTTGTTGATTTCCAAAAAGCTTTTGACTAAATTTGGCATGAGGGTCTGCTATACAAATTGTTGGGAGAAATACATACAAAATTATAAAATCCCTGTACACAAACAACAAGAGTGTGTTTAAAGTTGTCAAAAACACACATGTTTTCTTTCCACAGGGCTGTGGGGTGAGACAGGGATGCAGCTTAAGCCTCACTCTCTTCAACATATATATATCAAAGAATTGGCGAGGGCAGTAGAACAGTCTGCAGTACCCGGCCTCACCCTACTAGAATCTGAAGTCAAATGTCTACTGTTTGCTGTTGATCTGATGCTTCTTTCTCTAACCATGGAGGAACTACCGCAGCACCTAGATCTTCTGCACAGATTCTGTCAGAACTGATCCTTGACAGTAAATCTCAGTAAGACCAAAATAATGTTGTCCCAAAAAAATTCCAGTTGCCAGGACCACAAATACAAATTCCATCTACACACCATTGCCCTAGAGCTCACAAAAAATGTTACATACCTCGGCCTAAACATCAGCGCCACAGGTAACTTCCAAAAAGATATGAACGATCTGAGAGTCAAGGAAATAAGGGCCTTCTATGCCATCAAAAGGAACATAAATTTCAACATACCAATTAGGATTTGGCTAAAAATACTTGAATCAGTCATAGAGCCCATTGCCCTTTATGGTTGTGAGGTCTGGGGTCTGCTCACCAACCAAGACTTCACAAAATGGGACAAACACCAAATTGAGACTCTGCACGCAGAATTCTGCAAAAATATCCTCAGTGTACAACGTAGAACACCAAATAATGCATGCAGAGCAGAATTAGGCCGACACCCACTAATTATCAAAATCCAGAAAAGAGCCGTTAAATTGTACAACCTCCTAAAAGGAAGTGATTCCCAAGCCTTCCATAACAAAACCATCACCTACATAGAGATGAACCTGGTGAAGAGTCCCCTAAGAAAGCTGGTCCTGGGGCTCTGTTCACAAAAACACATAGACCCCACAGAGCCCCAGGACAGTAACTAAATTGGACCCAACCAAATCATGGGAAAACAGAGAGATAATTAGTTGACACATTGGAAATAATTTTCAAAAATTGACCCTACCACTGTGACTTACCACTGTGACTGACACACAATTAAGGAAAGCTTTGACTATGTACAGACTCAGTGAGCATAGCCTTGCTATTGAGAAACGCTACTGTAAGCAGAATTAGGTGCCCACAAAATGAGGGGGAAACTGAGCTGCACTTCCTAGCCTCCTTTCCAAATGTAAGGACCATATTAGAGAGACATGTTTCCCTCAGATTACACAGATCCACAAAGAATTCGAAAACATAAACCCCCATATCTCCTAGGTGAAATACCAGTGTGCCATCACAGCAGCAAGGACAAACACCATTGTAAATACAACCCATGTTTACATGTATTTATTTTCCTTTTTGTACTTTAACTATTTGCACATAATATGACATGTCTTTAATCTTTTGAAACTTTTGTGAGTGTACTGTTAATTTGTATTGTTTATTTCACGTTTATTATCTCTTTCACTTGCTTTGGCAATGTTAACATATGTTTCCCATGTCAACAAAGCCCTGAAATTGAAATTGAGAGAGTGAGAGAGACAATAACAGAGAGGATGAGAGAAGAAATGCAGATAGAGATAGGGATAGAGAAGGAGAGCGCGAGATGTGGATAGAGAGAGAAGAAGAGAAGAACAGATGGAGAGAGAGCTTTTTCCCTTCCAGGAATATAGATGCCGTAGAGTGTTTAGTGAAGTATGCCAGCATCATTAGGCTAAAGTAGGTTAACAACAACAACAGATACTCAGAGACATCAGAACCCCCGTATACACATGCTCACACACGCTCACAAAAAAACACAAAAAACAAATACACACACACACACATAAAAAACGAAGACACACACACACACATAAAAAACGAAGACACACACACACACACACACACACACACACACAAGAACAGAGAAGTCAGAACACCAACTCCCCCCGGGGAGATCTCTCCTAATGTACAAAAAAACCTGAACTTCATGGTAATAAAAAAATGAAAACCTTACACATCGCTTTCTGCTCTCTCTTTCTCTCTATCTCTCTCCCATCTCTCTCATCTCGCTCTCTTTTATTCTCACTCTCTCTCTCACTGTGTATTCTGAACTCTCTCCTATTTCTCAAATCAGTTTGTTGTTTAATCTTGGAACAGAAAGAGGTAAGTCAAGACAGTGAAATTATATTAACTAAGCAGCATAGTTAGAGATACAGGCTGAGTAAAGGAAGTAGAGCTGACATTCTGTGTGTGAGTGTGTGTGTGTGTGGTGCTTGTGTGCGTGCGTGTGTCAAACACTGACTGCTTCAGCATGTGTGTAAAATGTCACTTCATGAGAGGAGTGAGTTGGAGGGGAGGGATGAGGATAAAACAATGTTAGTAGAAAGGAGGTGGAGGAGGGTGAAAAGCAGCCAGGTCAGCCGTAAAACAAGTCAGTTTTCTACGTCTTAGTCTTTTCTTACGTCCATGTCTGAGGACGTTGGGCGTGGAAACTGGCCACTGGGGGGCAACATTTTGCACTGCTACCTTCAAGTAGGTTTCGGTTTTGATAGGCTGTTGTGGACAGGGATGGGCGTAAGCATCTGCCTCCGGTGCCAAAGGTTGCAAGTCTGAATCTAGTGATAGAAGGATGTTTTTGAGATGTTTGTTTTAAGCCAATCACAAACCTTAACCATTCAGAGTGAATGCCCAACCTTAAGATTTCTTAGTTATCGCCTAAACTTAACAGACGAAATTTGAAGTTTGAGAAACATGGTCTAATTCTGATGAGAGACTGTGAGATCTAGTCATGAAAAATATTATTTGTGGAGCAAGGAAAGGGATATGGAAGATCTTCAATTGATGAATGGATTTTGGGAAGAGAGAATGAGAAGATGATGAGGGGGTAGAGGCGGATGGGGCTGAGGGTTGTGTGGTTTGTTTAAGTTCAGGTAGCTTTCTGCCCGTTTCAGATGTGTCTACAGTATGTCCTGGGAAATGTTCTTGTTACTTAAAATGTCATGCTAATCACATTAGCGCACGTTGGCTCAACCGTTCCGTGAGGGGGGGGGCACCGATTCCGTAGAAGAGAAGTCATTAGGGAAATCAAAAGTATAAAAGGGGTGTAAAGATAACTCTAACCGTTGCTGTGTGCTTAGCATGCATGTGCATGTATAGCTGCATTCCCATAGACAAGACTAGGATTCTCTTGAATTTAGCTGACCACGTTCCACAGGAAGCTGAATTTGAATTTAAAAGGAAGTCGATTTTTTATAACAGGCAGACAGGCAGGCAGACAGGCATCGAGGCTTTCAGTTACTGTTCGATTTAACATTATAATGGGCAAAATGAGTGAACGAAGCAACTTTGAGCGTGATATGATTGTCGGTGTCAGGCACGCCAGATCCAGTACCTTAGAAACAGCTGCCCCGCTGGTCTTTTCAGATTCCACAGTGTCTACGTTTTCCCGAGAATAGTGCGACAAACAAAAAACAGCCGGTCAGCTGCCATCCTGTGGGCCAAAGAGAATGTCAAGAATCGTGCAAGCTAATGGGCAGACCACAAACAGACAAATAACGGCGCAGTAAAACAGTGGTGTGCAAAACGGCATCTCGGAATGCACAACTCACCGACCCTTGTCACAGATGGGCTGTTACAGCAGACGACCAAACCAGGTTCCTATCAGCTAAAAAGAAGAAGAAGCGTCTCCAGTGGGGACCTGATCACCAACACTGGACAATCGAGGAGTGGAAAAATCCCGGTTCCTGTGGCGGTCATGCTGATGGCAGAGTCAGGATTTGTTGGTAAGCAGCATGAGTCCATGGACCCATCCTGCCTGGTGTCAACGGTACAGGTACAGGTGGTGGTGTACAGCTGTCCAATCTGCAGCAACTCCATGATGCCATCGCGTCAGCATGGATCAACATCCATGTGTAGTATTTCCCGACTCGTAGAATCCATTCCCTGAAGAATTTAGACTGTTCTGGAGGCAAAGGAGGGTCCGACCCAGATGCTGCAGAGATGGTCATACTATCAACAGACTATCTGCTTAGTAAAGTTAGGTTTAGGGTTAGGTTTAGAATAAGGGTTAGGGATAGTTTATGTTTAGGGTTAGAATGAGGTTTAGGGTAAGCTTAGGGTTAGTAGATAGCTAATAGCTAATTGAAATGTTGTTGACAGTTATTGAACTTATTTTGAACATCTACCAACCATCTACTTGGATCCAAATAAAAGTTTATCGATATTTCACTTACATGTTAGAAAGAAGAAAGAAATCAGAATGCATTCGATTAAATCAATATGCATTCGATTAAGTTTGATATTGTTGAAACTGAAGTTGCAGCTCATTTACTGCATTTCCTTCTATACAATTAAAAAACTCTAAAATGCTATTTGGAGAACAGCAACAACAAGCAACAGCGACCCCAGCCATTATCACGTTGGCTGCTGTAGTTTCATTTATCTCCGCCGATCTAAAAACACATACAGTGCCTTCGGAAAAGTATTCTTCACATTTTGTTAGGTTACAGCCTTAACTAAAATGCATTAAATCGTTTTTTTTCCCTCATAAATCTACACACAATACCCCATAATGACAAAGCAAATATATTAAAAATGAAAAATGGAAATATCACATTTACTTACTTGTTCAGACTCTTTACTCAGTACTTTCTTTGTTGAAGCACTTTTGACCGTTAGTCTTCTTGGTCTCGAGTCTTCTTGGGAAAGACGCTACAAGCTTAGCTCACCTGTATTTGGGGAGTTTCTCCCATTCTTCTCTGCAGATCCTCTCAAGCTCTTTCAGGTTGGATGGGGAGCATTGCTGAGCAGCTATTTTTAGGTCCCTTCAGAGATGTTCGATCGGGCTCAAGTACGGGCTCTGGCTGGGCCACTCAGGGACATTAAGAACCTTCGGCCCAGTCAGAGGTCCTGAGCGCTCTGGAGCAGGTTTTCATCAAGGATCTCTCTGTACTTTGTTCCGTTCATCAAGCCTGACTATTTTCCCAGTCCCTGCAGCTGAGAAACACCCCCACAGCATGATGCTGCCACCACCATGCTTCGCCTTAGGGAGGATGCCAGATTTCCTCCAAATATGATAATTGGCATTCAGGCCAAAGAGCTCAATATTGGTTTCATCAGACATGAGCATATTGTTTATCAATGTCTGAGAGTCTTTAGGTGCCTTTTGGTAAACTCCAAGCAGGCTGGCATGTGCCTTATACTGAGGAGTGGCTTCCGTCTGGCCCCTCCACCCTAAAGGCCTGATTGGTGGAGTTCTGCAGAGATGGCTGTCCTTCTGGAATGTTCTCCCATCTCCACAGAGGAATTCTGTTACTCTGTCAGAGTGACCATTGGGTTCTTGGTCGCCTCCCTGACCAAGGCCTTTCTCCCCAACTGCTCAGTTTGTCCGGGTGGCCAGCTCTAGTCTTGTTGGTTCCAAACTTCTTCCATTTAAGAATGATGGAGGCCACTCTGTTCTTGGGAACCTTCAAAGCTGCAGATATATTTTGGTACCCTTCCCCAGATCTGTGCCTCGACACAATCCGGTCTCGGAGCTCTACGGACAATTCCTCTGACATTCACTGTCAACTGTGGGACCTTATAGAAACAGGTGTGTGCCTTTCCAAATCATTTCCAATCAATTGAATAGACCACAGGTGGACTAGCATCTAGTTGTAGAAACATCTCAATCATAATCAATAGAAACGGGATGCACCTGAGCTCAATGTTGAGTCTCATAGCAAAGGACCTGAATACTTATGTAAATAAAGCATTTAGGTTTTTTATTCTTATTAAATTTGCCACATTTCTAAAATCATGTTTTTGTTTTGTTATTATGGGGTGTTATGTGTAGATTGCTGGGGATAAAAAAAAGTCTGTAATGTAACAAAATGTGGAATAAGTCAAGGGGTCTGAATACTTTCCAAATGCACTGTAGCCTATCAGCTATACAATTGGCCGCTACATATTAACTCACATTAAATCAAATCTGGGATTATAAACTACAATTAATACATACATGGGGATCTGTTAGGAGAAAAAATATTTTATAAACACAACTTAACTTCTTAGTGATCCCTTCGAGCGCCAATCCCGGATTTGACAACACCCAGTGAAATAGCAGCGTGCCCAATTCAAAAACAGAAATACTCATAATAATAATTCATAAATCATACAAGTGTTATACATCAGTTTAAAGAGCAACTTCTTGTTAATCCAGTCAGATTTCAAAAAGGCTTTACGGTGAAAGCAAACCATGCTATTATCTGAGGACAGCACCCCATCAAACAAATACATGAAAATCATATTTCAACCCGCCAGGCGCGACACAAAAGTCAGAAATAACGATATAATTAATGCCTTACCTTTGAAAACCTTCTTCTGTTGCCACTCAAATATGTCCATTAAACATCACAAAAGGTCCTTTTGTTTGATTAATTCTGTCGTTATATCCCCCAAATTTCCATTTATTTGGCGTGTTTGATTCAGAAAATACACCGGTTCCAACTCGCGCAACATGACTACGAAGTATCTAATAAGTTACCTGTCAACTTGATCCAAACATTTCAACCAACTTTCCTAATCCAACTTGAGGTATTTTTAAACGTAAATAATCTATCAAATTTAAGACGGAATAAACTGTGTTCAATACCGAATGAAAACAAAGTGGTGCGAGCTTTCAGGTCGCGCTCCCCATCCGCAACAGTACAATTGGCTCGACTCCCAGAAAGGAAATGGCTACCTCTTCATTTCTCAAAGGAAAAACATCAACCAATTTCTAAAGACTGTTGACATCTATTGGAAGCGATAGGAACTGCAAGCAAGTGCCTTAGAAATCTAGATCCACATAGAAATTCATTGAAAAGAGAGTGACCTCGGGGTTTCGCCTGCCAAATAGGTTCTGTTATACTCACAGACATAATGTTAACAGTTTTAAAACGTTAGAGTGTTTTCTATCCAAATCTACCAATTATATGCATATCCTAACTTCTGGGCCTGAGTAGCAGGCAGTTTACTTTGGGCAAGTCATTCATCCGGATGTGAAAATACTGCCCCCCTAGCCTTAAGAAGTTTTAAACAAATTTCTTTACAGAATAAAACATAAACAAATTAAATACATGTGTGCTGTTATAATTTAATTTCCTGAAGTTATACACATTGTTTCATTACTTATGCAATGTTGATATGATATCTGAGTGAAAGTGACTAACAAAATCAATGACAGCCCCATGAAAGTCATGGCCCCTGTGCTCAGCCCGAATTCTGCCATGATTATTACAAGTTCAGATATCTGGCTAGATTAACTAAATGATCCAGTCTGAAAAAATCAACTGTAGCTGATATGGGCTAATTGAGTAATATCAGTGAGTGACATATAACAAGAGTTATGGGTATTATCTACTATATTATATACTATTATATAACAGTAAAATTCAGACTGAGTTTAATTTTAATATTATTTTTCATACCTCGGTGTCTTCTCATGTAGCTGCCAGTACTTGAAATAAATTCAACAAACTACGTGCTGTGTGAAGTTTGACTCAATCTGTGTCTCTGGAGAAGGGAAGGTATCAGAGAAGGGGAGATATCATACGACTGAGGAGAGGAAGACACCACAGAAAAATAAACAAAATAAAAAAAGTTTAGAATCGTATTTGACTGAAGTATTTACTGTATATTTTCATATTTTTTTCTGTCAACAACAAACAGAATCTACAGAAAGTTTGATTATATTATTACACAGAGGTTTCCTCTTAATCAGATCTGGTTCCTGGGTGCCTCTGTCCGAGTGAAGGGCAGCAAGGTCACTCAAAATCCTATTTTAAATTTGATGTCCTTCCAGGTCCCCCAGGACGTGGTGGGATGCCTTCAAAACCCGGCCACTAGGGGCAACGGTGAGCGCTATTACCATCAAGTAGACTGGGGTTTAGCTAGGGCGCTGTGGACGGGGACAGGGGATGGGCCGTGTAAGAGAGTTACGTGTTCAATCCGAGTGCTAGCTACTCATTTGAATTGTTTTTGTTTGAACCCTTTCCCAAACCTTAACTCTTAACTGAACAATTCCGAATAAATGCCTAAACTTAATCTTCAGATTTTGATGTTTGTATGTTTTTTTTATTTTTTTTATTTAATGATCCCCATTACTTCCTGCCAAGGCAGTTTCAACACTTCCTGGGGTTCAAAAAAGATTAAGGCAAATACAAAACAGAAAGTTTATAAAACAGTACATCATACAATGTGTGTGTGTGTGTGTGTGTGTGTGTGTGTGTGTGTGTGTGTGTGTGTGTGTGACAGGTTGATATCCTGGGGACCTAATCAGGCTTTAATTCCAATCACTTGCATGGCTAGCCACATCGACGGTGCACACACACACCCACCAACGCACACACACACACACACACGGACATACACAAGCACAAGCACACGCACACACACAATGAGGGAGAGGAGAGGAGAGGAGAGGAGAGGAGAGGAGAGGAGAGGAGAGGAGAGGAGAGGAGAGGAGAGGAGAGGAGAGGAGAGGAGAGGAGAGGAGAGGAGAGGAGAGAACAGAAGAGGAGAGGAGAGGAGAGGAGAGGAGAGGAGAGGAGAGGAGAGGAGAGGAGAGGAGAGGAGAGGAGAGGAAAAGGCCTCTTGGAAGTTGGACCAGCAAACACAACAATATAACTTTATATGAACTTATTCTTGAACTCTAACTGTTGTCAATGAAAGTCGTGTCAGGTTCGTTGTGTCTCTCCTGAGGCTAAGTACAAGCCATGAACCAGTGTTGAGAAGAGCAGAGATTACCATCTCAGCCTCAGGTGAACTCATGTTTAATGGAAGAAACTATCGACAAACAGCCTGGAGTCAAAACCAGGGAATACATCTTTACAAACAGGTGCTTTTCTGAAGGAATCTTAGTCTAATCATGAAAAAATAAAAATAAAGATAAAGACATTTAAACTTGAAAAATGATTGTGACATGATGGATTTAAACACTACTGTTTCAAATGGCATTAATTTGAAATGCTCCGATACTAAAGATAGGGTTTGGTTCAGTGTCTCTTTCATAATGTATGAAGAGGCCAGTCAGAAACAGAGCAGGGTCATGATGTATGATGGGGACCTATCAGAAACAGACAATGACCAGGATGTATGATGGGGACCTATCAGAAGCAGAGCAGGGTCATGATGTATGATGGGGACCTATCAGAAACAGAGCAGGGTCATGATGTATGATGGGGACCTATCAGAAACAGACAATGACCAGGATGCATGTTGGGGACCTATCAGAAACAGAGAATGATCATGATGTATGATGGGAACCTATCAGAAACAGAGAATGATCATGATGTATGATAGGGCCTTATCAGAAAGAGACAATGAGAAATTAGATGTGCAGGTAAAAAATTACCAGAGTGAACCTGAACCTGATTAAATTGATAAATGATTGATGGTTGTTAATATAGAATAAAACGAACATGATGAAAGCTGATGACTGTAGTAGTGAATAGAGAAGGAGATATGAAGGAGTTGATTTCACAATGGGAAGATAATGGTGAAAATACATTACTCTCAAATCTGGTTGTCTGTTTTTCAGTGTGTTTTATACCCAAAGAGAGATACAAAGAGACAGACCATGGAAGAGTTCCTCACAATGAATATGTTGATATGCTTCAAAAAGACAGAATCACCCTGGCCTGAGATAAGAGTTCAGTTTCATATCACTCCCTCACTCACTCACTCACTCACTCACTCAATCACTCAGGTCCTTAGATTCCCTCTCTCTGCTTCACTCGTTTCCTCTCCCCAGAATATCTCTCCCTCTTTTCTCTCTTCTCTTATCCTTCACTGTCTGTTCGGTTTATATCACTGTCTGATGAGTAACGCGTTATTTTCAAAATACATGCACACACACACAAACACGCGCACGCACACACACATACACACACGCGCACACTGCTTAAGTTTAACTCCTCTGTTGTCTTATATTGTTCCAGGGACAAGCCAGCACTCAAAGTGTGTTAGTGTGTGTGTGTGTGTGTGTGTGTGTGTGTGTGTGTGTGTGTGTGTGTGTGTGTTTGTAAAGAATGCTCTCGCTCACAACTGTCACAAAATGTTTATTTATCTTCATTTCATTCTTCGTTTGTTTTAATATAGAAACATGTCATTCTTCTCTTCTTCTCTGGTTCAGGCCCTTTCCCCATTTGTTTTCATTAGTTTAAACTGTTTGATGCCTATTTGAATGTGTGCCAGAGATGAACCCACTTCCTGGAGCTAAGTCATGATGTCATATCGATGACTTAACACTTATGTCATTAACAGCCCTGACAGCTGCTGTCGACTAAGGACAACTCACTGTACACACTCATGATGTCTAGGTCAGCTGACTGACTAAATACCATCTTATATAAATAATACCTTGTATCATGACTGTTTAGTTAGTCATTAGTGTTACACAAAACAGAGATGTCTATAAACAGCAGGGACAACTAAACTCCTCTCTGTGAAAGTCAGGCCAGTAGAAGTTCAGAAAGAAAATAGTATTTGAAAAGTTATTAGTTGGTCAACGTCGTGGGACTGGATTCAGGAATTGGATGCTTCCTGATGTAGAGTGTAAAACAATATAGTAAGAGGTGACATATTGATGCTGGAGGGTGGAAATAAGGCCTCTATTCAATGTGGGCCAATGACTCTAATAATTCAATGATGAATTAAAACTTCTAGGAACCGTTTTAAAAAAAACATTTTTTTTTTATTAACACAGATAGTGGGGTACGCAGACACACGCTGACAGACAGACAATGACTCTTGAGATTTAGAAAATAACTGGTGAAAATCGAAAGGAGAAAGCTCAGATTTGAAAAAGCACAACTTTTCCCTGTCACATATCTACAGCAAAGTTATACCTCTGTCCAGCTTACTCTGGTTTTCTCTGTTTAAATATTTGAGGTATTTACTTGACGTTAAAACGAAAATTATGAAAGTGAAAAAAAGGACGATGATTTCAAGACTTGCTGCTATTGAATACAGATCGCCCCGTGATCAATTTTATCGATTATTAACGTTTATTAATACCTAAAGTTGGTTTACAAAAGGAGTTTGAAGTGATTTGTAAAAGTTTATAGGCAACATAAACACAGATAGTGGGGTACGTGATGTACTATACAGGTATCCGTAGCTGAACGTGCATTACGCAGCGTATGACGTAGCGTTTGACGTGCAGTCAGACTGTACTTCAGTAAAATCTGGAGGGTTCTCAACAGATCTCCGCTGTCCCACTCATTTATACTGTAACAACGTAACACGGTGTCAGTATAAATCACAACAAATGGGTTTACAACAAGCATCCAGCTTGTGTCTACAAGGACATCTGGCCGAAAAACTGGAAGAGATGGATACAAAGGTTGTAATTGTTTACTAACGTGAGTGGTTTTGCTGAAAAGGAGGAAAATGTGCAATGTGCTACGTGTCACGTTCTGACCTTTATTTCCTTTGTTTTGTCATTATTTAGTATGGTCAGGGCGTGAGTTGGGGTGGGCAGTCTATGTTTGTTTTTCTATGATTTGGGTATTTCTATGTTTCGGCCTAGTACGGTTCTCAATCAGAGGCAGGTGTCATTAGTTGTCTCTGATTGAGAATTTTACTTAGGTAGCCTGGGTTTCACTGTGTGTTTTTGGGTGATTGTTCCTGTCTCTGTATTTGCACCAGATAGGGCTGTTTTAGGTTTTCACGTTTCTTGTTTTGTTAGTCTGTTCATGTATAGTTGTCTTTATTAAAAAACCATGAATAGAAACCATGCTGCGTTTTGGTCCGCCTCTCCTTCAAGTCAAGAAAACTGTTACAGAATCACCCACCACAACAGGACCAAGCGGCGTGGTAACGGGCAGCAGCAGGAGCAGCGCGATAAAGACTTCTGGACTTGGGAAGAAATCCTCGATGGGAGAGGACCCTGGGCAAAACCAGGGGAGTGTCGCCACCCCAAGGTACAGCAGGAGAAGCGGCAGCAGGAGCAGCGCGAGGAGGAATGAACATGGGAGTAGGAATTGGACTGAAAAGGACCCTGAGCGCAGCCTGGAGAACATCGCCGCCCCAAAGAAGAGCTGGATGCGGTGAAGGCAGAGAGGCGCTGGTATGAGGAGGCAGCACGGCGGCGTGGATGGAAGCCCGAGAGTCAGCCCCAAAACTTTCTTGGGGGCGGCACACAGGAAGTGTGGCGAAGCCAGGTAGGAGACCTGCGGCAACTTCCTGTGCTTACCGGGCAGGCACCGTGTTATGCGGTGGAGCGCACGGTGTCCCCAGTGCAGGTGCATAGCCCGGTGCGGTACATACCAGCTCCGCGTATCGGCCGGGCTAGAGTGAGCATAGAGCCATGTGCCATGAAGCCGGCTCTACGCATCTGGTCCCCAGTGCGTCGCCTTTGCACGGTGTCCCCGGTTCGCCTGCATAGCCCAGTGCGGGCTATTCCATCTCGCCGCACTGGCAGGGTGACCGGGAGCATTCAACCGGGTAAGGTTGGGCAGGCACGGTGCTCAAGAGCTCCAGTGCGCCTGCACAGTCCGGTCTATCCGGTACCACCTCCACGCACCAGCCCTCCGGTGGCAGCCCCCCGCACCAGGCTGTCTCTCCGTCTCATCCCTACAGGTCCTCCCGCCTGTCCATTGCTGCCGGAGCCTTCCTCCCTCCAGCGCAGCCGGAGTCTCCCGCCTGTTCGGCGCTGCCAGAGCTCCCGCCCCTCATTCCAGAGGCGCCAGAGCCCCTCATTCCAGAGGTGGCAGAGCTCCTCAGTCCAGCGCTGCTAGAGCCTTCCTCTCCAGCGTTGCCAGAGCTTCCCGTCTGCCCAGTGCCATCTGAGCCACCCGTCTGTCCAGCGCCGCCAGTGCCGCCAGTCTGCCCAGCGCCATCAGAGTCGCGAGTCTGCCCAGCGCCGCCTGAGCCACCCGTATGCCCAGGGGCCGCCAGTGCCGCCAGTCTGCCCAGCGCTGCCAGTTTCGCCAGTCTGCAAGGAGACTCCAGTGCCGCCAGTCTGCCAGGGGCCACCTGAGCCGCCAGTCAGCCAGGGGCCGCCAGTGCCGCCAGTCAGCCAGGGGCCGCCAGTGCCGTCAGTCAGCCAGGCGCCAGTGCCGTCAGTCAGCCAGGGGCCGCCAGTGCCGTCAGTCAGCCAGGTGCCGCCAGTCAGCCAGGGTCCACCAGTGCTGCCAGTTAGCCAGGGGCCGCCAGTGCCCCTCAGCCCAGAGCCCCTCAGCCCAGAGGCGCCAGAGCCCCTCAGCCCAGAGGCGCCAGAGGCCCTCAGCCCAGAGGCGTCAGAGCCCCTCAGCCAAGAGCCCCTGCCCCTCTGTCCAGAGCTTCTGCCCCTCTGTCCAGAGCTTCCGCCCCTCTGTCCAGAGCTTCCGCCCCTCTGTCCAGAGCTTCCGCCCCTCAGTCCCGAGCTGCCCCTCAGTCCAGTGGGGTCATTTAGAAGGGTCGCCGTGGTTAGGAGGCCACAGAAGCAGACAACTAAGACGATGGTGAAGTGGGGTCCGCGTCCCGCGCCAGAGCAGCCACCACGGACAGACGCCAACCCAGACCCTCCCCTATAGGTTAAGGTTTTGCGGCCGGAATCTGCACCTTTGGGGGGGGGGGGGGGTGTATTGTTTTGTCATTATTTAGTATGGTCAGGGCGTGAGTTGGGGTGGGCAGGCTATGTTTGTTTTTCTATGATTTGGGTATTTCTATGTTTCGGCCTAGTACGGTTCTCAATCAGAGGCAGGTGTCATTAGTTGTCTCTGATTGAGAATCATACTTAGGTAGCCTGGGTTTTACTGTGTGTTTGTGGGTGATTGTTCCTGTCTCTGTGTTTGCACCAGATAGGGCTGTTTTAGGTTTCCACATTTCTTGTTTTGTTAGTCTGTTCATGTATAGTTGTCTTTATTAAAGAACCATGAATAGAAACCACGCTGCGTTTTGGTCCACCTCTCCTTCAAGTCAAGAAAACCGTTACACTACATTCCTACACGTCACGGGAGAGGAAGCACTCGAGGTATGCAACACGTTTGAATTTGCTGAAAGCGAGAAAGACAAGATAGGCATGCTGAAACAGAAATTCACTATTGTGAACCCAGGAGGAACCTACCTTATATTCTTATATATATTTTTTACGAGCGTTCACGGCCAATCAGAAAGTATTGGTGCTTACTGACTTGGAAGAACAACATACTGTGAGTTCGGTCAACTGCATGATTCATTAAGAAGAGATAGCATCGTTTGTGGCACAAAAGATGAACAAGTCAGAGGCAGGCTGTTGAGAGAGGCAGATCTCACATTGGCTCACGCTATTGATGAGTGTTGTGGCAGTGAAATCACATGCAGTGAGGTAAAAATGCTCAACGAGGAAGTTGAAGTTCACAAAATAAAAAGTGTCAGAACTACAAAGATGTTTTACAGGAACAGAGCAAAGGCAGTTCAAGATCAACAAAGCATGTGTGTAAACTGAAACAGATGTGGATACAAGCACTCACACAGAAAAATGCCCAGCCTATGCTCAAGTATGTATATCCTGCCAAAAGAATAATCACTTTGCCAAGATGTGCAAATCACAGAGCCAGCAGAGTCTACCAAGGAAAATGCATGCAATTGAGCAGAGTGAGGAGAATGACCGTATGTTCCTAGGTACAGCTGAAGTTGAGATGACTGCAAAATCAAAACACATTGAAGCTGTCACTGCAGACAAGGACAATGACAAAGAGAAACAGACTGAAAATAAACAACAAAGATGTGACATTCAAGCTTGACACAGAGTGCAACATAATGTCTTCAAATATCTTCAACTCCCTCAGACTGAGAGAGAAGTTGAAGAAGTCCACCTGCAAAACTGATTACCTATTCTGGTCACCAGATGTCACCATTGGGTTATAAATCATTCATCTGTATGTACAAAGGACAGAGACACAAGGTTGAGTTCCACATTATTAAAGAGATGCTCCAGCAATTATCGGGTTAGTCACATGTCAAAAACTAGGCATGGTGAAGAGAACACATGATGTCACAGTCAAAGACAATGATATACTGAAAGACTTCAAGGATCTGTTTTCTGGTCTAGGTTGCCAGGACAACGTCATATACAGTTAGACCTTACAGTTGCACCAGTTGTACAAACGGACCGAGATATGTTCCAGTTGTTCTCAAAGACGAGATCGTTAAGAAACGACACAGAATGGAACACATGGAACTGATCACTGAGCAGACAGAACCGACAGACTGAGTTCGTAGTATGGTCACAGTGGTCAAACCTAACAAGATCTGGACATGTATAGATCCGCAGGACTTGAATAAAGGGATCAAACAGGGAGCACTACTCGCTGCTCGCTGTTGAGGAAGTCATATCCAGGATACCAAACACTAAGATATTCTCTGTACTGGATACCGAACAACTGTTCTGGAAAATAAAATCCAAGCTCTATACATTCAACACGCCCATAGGGAGATATTGATTCCTGTGTTAACCCTTTTGCAACTCATCTGTTTCTGAGGTGTTCCAGAGATGATTGAAGGCCTGGATGGAGTCGTCAACATCATCCATCACTTGTTGGTCTGGGGTGAAACTATGGAAGAACATGACTGCAGACTGGTCAAGCTGCTACAGAGACCTAGAGAGTACAAACTAAACAAGAAGAAATGTAATATCAGAATGACAGAGATAAAGTACATTGGTCACATGCTAATGGCCAATGTTCTGAAACCAGCTGATGAGAAGGTGATGGTTGTGGTGCAGATGCCTCCACCTGAAGACAAACAAGTCCTGCAGAGATTCATGGGCATGCTACAGTATCTTTCCAAATTCATTCTCAACCTGTCTGAGGTTAGCGCTTCCACTCAGAAAGCTACTCGAGAGTGACGCTGAATGTAATTTGGAGCAAAACCAGAATAACTGCCATGCCCTGGCCATAGAGAGGGTTTATTCTCTATTTTGGTTAGGCCAGGGTGTGACTAGGGTGAGCATTCTAGTTTCTTTATTTCTATGTTTTCTATTTCTTTGTGTTTGGCCGGGTGCGGTTCTCAATCAGAGGCAGCTGTCTATCGTTGTCTCTGATTGAGAATCATACTTAGGCAGCTTTTTCCCACCTGTGTTTTGTGGGTAGATATTTTCTGTTTTGTGTCTGCACCAGACAATACTGTTTCGTTTTGTTCCACTTTGTTCTTTTGTGTCAGTGTTCAGTTTAAATAAATACCATGAACACGTACCACGCTGCTTCTTTGGTCCACTCCTTCTTCATGCAACGATGAGCGTTACAATAACAGTTTTGAGAAACTAAAAAGACTGGCAACAAACGCACCAACACTGAAATTCTATGACATGAATAAACACTGTCAGTAGATGTCAGTTCAGGAATTATTGGAGCAGTCATACTCTGAGATGGTAGCATATGATTCTCGATAACTCACAGACTGTCTACGTAGATATGCACAAATGGAGAAGGAACTACTTGCCATAGTCTACGGATGCGAGAAGTTCCACCAGTACGTGTAAGGCAGAGTGATCACAAACCCCTTGAGAGCATATTCAAGAAGTCGCTGCATCAAGCTCTTTCAAAGCTGCCGAGGATGTTGCTCCGACTTCAAAGATACGTTCTCACTGTCACCTACGAGTCAAGCAAAGTCATGCACATAGCAGACACATTGAGAAGAGCCAACCTCAACGAACAGAATGAAGAGCTGCTGGGAGAGGAGTTGGAGGTTAAGTGGATCACACCTCAGCTGCCAATCCCAGAAGATAAACTTCAAGCATTCAGGAAAGCAACAGCAGAAGATCCCACAATACACTGCTGAGAGAAACAACGATGAGCGTAGGGCCCAGTGAATAGAGTGCGGTTCCCAAAGAAATTAATCCATACTGGACATTCAAGGAGGCAATCAGCTACACTTCAGGACGGATGTTCAAAGCCGCAAAGCTTATTGTACCAAATCAACTGAGGCAAGAAATGCTGAACATAGTTCACAAATTACACCTGGACAAAAGTCAAGTGCAAAGAAATAGCAAGAGACATTCAATATTGGCCAGGTATGTCAACACAGATTGAGGACATTGTGTCTCAGTGCGCTGTCTGTAACGCCAACAAGAACAGCAACCCGGGAGAGCTGTTGATTCCACACACTCCACCGGAAGGACCACGGGCAAAGATTGGAGCTGATCTGTTTCGCTACTACGTCTACAAGTATCTTTTCCGAATATCCAGAGATCACCAAACTGAGTGAAACTACGAGCAGAGGTGTTATCAGCCTGCAGGAACCCAGTCTACCACAAGGAGTGGCTAGGGCGCAATGAGCCAAATAAAGCCCCCCGCGCCCGGGCAAACCCTCCCCTAACCCGGATGACGCTGGGCCAATTGTGCTCCATCCTATGGGACTCCAGGAATTAATCTGGGTCTGTAGTAATGCCTCTAGCATGTAGTAATGCCTCTAGCATTGGAATGCAGTGCCCCCCGTGTTCAGATGTTTTGCTGAAAAATGGGAGCACATCATTTCCAGTCCAGGGCATGCTCAGTCAAATGGACAATTGGAGAGGACTGTGCTCAAGAACCTGCTCAAGAAGGCACAAAGTTGCTCTACTGAAGAACCGCAACACACCATTAGAGGGCATGGGGTTATCACCAGCCCAAATACTAATGGGACAACGACTGAAGTCCAAGTTGCCAACCTCTACTAACCTACTGTCTCCTGAAGGTAACATTCAAATCCAAGATAAGCTGAGGAACAGACAGCTTAAACAGAAAAGCTATCAGACGAACCATCAATCAGGAAAAGCATCAAAACCAGACTAAGATTGAATCCTACTACACTGGCTCATTGGATAAGGCAGGGCTTGCAAATTATTAAGGATTACAAAGGGAAAGCCAGCCGCAAGCTGCCCCGTTACTTGAGCCTAGTGATGCGAGCCTAGAAGATGAGCTACATGCCTTCTGTGCTTGCTTCGAGGCAAGCAACACTGAACCATACATGAGAGCACCAGCTGTTCCAGACGACAGTATGATCACGCTCTTCGTATCCAATGTGTGTGAGCCCTTTAAACAGGTCAACTTTCACAAGGCTGTAGGGCCAGACAGATAACGAGGATGCATACTCAGAGCATGCGCTGAGCAATGGGCAAGTGTCTTCACTGACATTTTCAACCTCTCCCTGACTGAGTCTGTAATACTTACATGTTTCAAGCAAACCACTATAGTCCCTGTGCCCAAGAACAACAAGGTAACCTGTCTAAATGACTACCGCCCTGTAGCACTCACGTATGTAGCCATGAAGTGCTTTGAAAGGCTGGTCACATCAACCCCATCATCCCAGAAACCCCCACTACATTTTGCATACTGCCCCAACAGATCCACAGATGACGCAATCCACATTACCCTTTCCCATCTGGACAGCTCAACGTTCAACCCCATAGTGCCCTCAAACCTCATCACTAATCCAAGGACCTTGGGACTGCTGTGTCTTTAGCATCATTAAATTGAAGATTAATCTTTATCAAATGACTCTCTGTAATTATTGTTACGCGATTAAACTGATTAATCATGTAACTGTAATTAACTAGGAAGTCGGGGAACCAAGGAAAATATTCAGATTACTAAATTATGATTCCTAATATAACTTTTCAGATGTTTGCATATCTGATCAATAGTCTTCTGATTAATTAATTATTTATTTTACCTCACGTTAGTTTCATTCCAGACATCGTAAATTGTTGGTTATCTGCACGAACCCAGTCTTCACTATGAGTAATCCATACATCAATTGTCTTAAATAATTTATTTATTAACTAACTAAACAATCACAGAAGTGCAAACAAAAACAAACAAAGTACAAGAAATGATAGGGGAATGTGCCCTAGTGGGCTAAACCGGCATGGCGGCTTGGTGTACAAAAGGGAAGTGGGGGTCGACTGAGATTAGACAACACAGTTGGGGGTTGTTCACATCTCTGCTAGCCAGTTCACTGAAAGGGCTAGCGTCATGACACTGCATTACAAAGGGCCAATGGCCTCATAAAGAAGAGTCCTATTGAGATGGCACAGTAGCTCCAGGAATTTACGACCTCTCTCTGACCACAGCAGCCTGTGTACGGATGGGGCTTGCTGTACCCAAGGAGGGCATCGTCATGACAGGACTAAACACCCCCCTCTGCAACTGGATCCTGGACTTCCTGACGGGCCTCCACCAGGTGCTAATGGTAGGCAACAACACATCTGTCAAGCTGATCCTCAACAGGAGCCCCCTCAGGGGTGCGTGCTTAGTCCCTTTCTATACTTCCTGTTCACCCACGACTGCGTGGCCACGCATGACTCCAACACCATCGTTAAGTTTTGATGACGAAACGGTGAGACAACCTACAGGGAGGAGGTCAGAGACCTGGCAGTGTCATGCCAGAACAACAACTTCACCCTCAATGTGCGCAAGACAGAAGAACTGAGCGTAGACTACAGAAAAAGGTGTCAGGGGTCAGAGCACGCCTGCATTCACATCAAAGGGGCTGTAGTGAAACAGGTCAAGAGCCTCAAGTTCCTTGGCGTCCAAATCACTAACTATGATGGTCCGGACATAACAAGATAGTTGTGAAGAGGGCACGACAATGCATTTTCCCCCTCAAGATTTGGCACGTGTCCGCAGACCCTCAAGAAGTTCTACAGCTGCGCCATTGAAATCATGCTGCCTGGTTGCATCACCGTTTGGTATGGTAACTGCTTGGCATTCGACCGCAAGGTGCTACAGAGGGTAGGCCGTACAGCCCAGTACATCACTATGGCCAAGCTTCTTGCCATCCAGGACCTCTATACCAGGCAGTGTCAGAGGAGGGCCTTCAAAATGGTCAAAGACCATGCATATTCTAGTATCTGGTCCTGAGAAATAGCCCGTTTAATTTGGGAACATTATTTTTCCAAAAATGAAAATAGTGCCCCCTAGCCTTAAGAGGTCGCTATATTTCACTTGTGATTTCATGAATATGAATATTTTCTAGTAAGATTATTTGACAGTTGCGCTATGCTATTTAGCGTAGTTGATGGCAATTATCCCGGATCCGGGATGGGTGGTTCAAAAAGTTCTTCTTTGATGTAG
>NC_048588.1:40326090-40356090 GCF_013265735.2 Oncorhynchus mykiss
GATGACTGTGGACCACAGGAAAAAGAGGACAGAGCTCACCCTCATTTTCATTGACGATTGCTATATTGGAGCAGGTTGAGAGCTTCAAGTTCCTTGTTGTCCACAACACCAACAAACTAACATGGTCCAAGCACACCAAGACAGTCGCGAAGAGGGCACGACAAAACCTTTTCCCCCTCAGTAGACTGAAAAGATTTGGCATGGGTACTCAGATCCTCAAAACGTTCTATAGCTGCACCATCAAGAGCATCCGGCGGGACTGGTTCCATCACCGCCTGGTATGGAAACTGCTCGGCATCCGACCGTAAGGCGCTACAGAGCGTAGTGTGTATGGCCCAGTACATCACTTGTGCCAAGCTTCCTGCCATCCATGACCTATATACTAGACTGTGTCAGAGGAAGGCCCTAAAAATTGTAAGGGAATACAGGTATGTAAGGGAATAAAGACACAAGTCACCCAAGTCATAGACTGTTCTCTCTGCTACTGCACGGCACATCTGTGCTGAATGACCACCGCCCTGTCGCCTTGACATTCTTAGTTATGAAATGCCTTGAGAAAATTGTGAAAGTCATATTCTCAGCATCACCCAGTAGCTCCTCGACCCATTTCAATTTGCCTGTCAGCCCAGCAGAGGAGTTGATGAGTTTATTTTTCTCCTCAACATGGTCTACAGACATCTAGAGGGTGCCAAAGGTTTTGGCAAAATCCCATGTCAGGGTTTTGCTTGTTGACTTTTCTTCTGCCTTCAACACAATCCAGCCTTACATTCTGGCACAGAGACTCATTCGGGACCTCTTCTTAGATGGGGGGCTGGTTTTGTGGCTGTTGGACTTCCTGATCCAACAGTCACAGCGCGTCAAAATAGATCCCCACATGTCGGACATATGCAATACCAACACTGGCTCTCCTCAGGGATGTGCTTTGTCCCCACTCCTGTACATCTTGTACACTAATAGGTGTACTAGTTCCCATCCTGACAGACACCTTGTTAAGTTCGCTGATGACACTGCCTTGATCAGCCTGTTGCATGATAATGAGGAACATCATGGCCCGGTCCTAAATAACTTTGTAGTGTTGTGACAAATCACACTTGGTCCTCAATATCAATAAGACCAAAAGAGATGTGCATAGACTTCAGGAAGCGTACAACACCTACCTCTGCAACATCTATCAGTGGTCAGAACAAAGAGATTATAGAGGAATACAAATATCTTTGTGCCTTCTTGGACAATAAGCTTCAGTCGAGTAAATGTACAGACCTGATGTTAATCGTACTATACTGACTCTGTTTTTACAAATCTTTCATTGAGAGTATTTTAACTTTTTGTGTTGTTTGTTGGTTTGGCAATTCCATTGTCAGCCAGAGAAATATGCTGAGAAGGATTATCACCACAGCAATCAAGGTACTTGGAGTCAAACAGACAGGCCTGGATGAGATCTTTAAGGTCAGGGCCCTCCCCAAGGTACTTGGAGTCAAACAGACAGGCCTGGATGAGATCTTTAAGGTCAGGGCCCTCCCCAAGGTACTTGGAGTCAAACAGACAGGCCTGGATGAGATCTTTAAGGTCAGGGCCCTCCCCAAGGTACTTGGAGTCAGACAGACAGGCCTGGATGAGAACTTTAAGGTCAGGGCCCTGCGCAAAGCTCACAAAATAATTTTAGACCCAAGCCACCCCCTGTCCCAGGACTTTGAACTACTCCCGTCTGGGTGCAGGTATAGGGCACCCCTCCGCAGGAAAAACAGAACTAGATAATCATTTGTGCCAGGTATGATATCTCTCCTAAATAGCTTGGGCTAATGTTCCTATAGACTCAGTAAGGCCAGCAGTCTAATGTTCCTATAGACTCAGTAAGACCAGCAGTCTAATGTTCCTATAGACTCAGTAAGACCAGCAGTCTAATGTTCCTATAGACTCAGTAAGACCAGCAGTCTAATGTTCCTATAGACTCAGTAAGACCAGCAGTCTAATGTTCCTATAGACTCAGTAAGACCAGCAGTCTAATGTTCCTGTAGACTCAGTAAGGCCAGCAGTCTAATGTTCCTATAGACTCAGTAAGACCAGCAGTCTAATGTTCCTATAGACTCAGTAAGACCAGCAGTCTAATGTTCCTATAGACTCAGTAAGACCAGCAGTCTAATGTTCCTATAGACTCAGTAAGACCAGCAGTCTAATGTTCCTATAGACTCAGTAAGACCAGCAGTCTAATGTTCCTGTAGACTCAGTAAGACCAGCAGTCTAATGTTCCTACAGACTCAGTAAGACCAGCAGTCTAATGTTCCTACAGACTCAGTAAGACCAGCAGTCTAATGTTCCTATAGACTCAGTGAGACCAGCAGTCTAATGTTCCTATAGACTCAGTAAGACCAGCAGTCTAATGTTCCTATAGACTCAGTAAGACCAGCAGTCTAATGTTCCTACAGACACAGTAAGACCAGCAGTCTAATGTTCCTATAGACTCAGTAAGACCAGCAGTCTAATGTTCCTACAGACACAGTAAGACCAGCAGTCTAGTCTCTTTTTATTGGCATGTAACTGTTATGAAAGTTGTATTGTCATTTTGCTTTGTATTTAAACGGCACTTTAAAAGTGTACATGACACTGCAACAACATTTCCCCACGGGGACAACAAAGTCAATAAAGTAAAGTCAAGTATTCTTGCTTCAGGGCTTGAGCTTCAGGCAGTTTTATTTTTGTATGTCATTTTAGGCGAAAATGTAAATAAATCTGCCAATACTTAAGAGATTAAAGGGGGAAAAAAAGGATTCTGCCAGTTCGTAGTGAGTAATCGCAGTTCTGATGTCCAGAAAGGTTGGTCATGACTCATATCAATGCCTTCATTCCGGAAACTCTAGACCCACTCCAATTGGATCCAGTAGAGAATGAATGGACAGTTGATGTTCAGAGAAACGACACGACTGCCGAGTGATTTGTGTCTCTGTGCGTCTGTGTATTTGCATGTGCACTTGAGTGTGTATTTGCATGTGTGCGCAAGCTAAGTATCTATCTGCCAAGATCATCTACACAATGACAAGAGAGAAAGAAAGAAAGAAAGAAAGAAAGAAAGAAAGAAAGAGAAAGAAAGAAAGAAAGAGAGAGAGAGCAACGACAAATTAACAGCTTCATGCCAACATGGTAATTATTGTA
Organism: Oncorhynchus mykiss; assembly: GCF_013265735.2. Lineage (NCBI taxonomy): Eukaryota > Metazoa > Chordata > Actinopteri > Salmoniformes > Salmonidae > Oncorhynchus > Oncorhynchus mykiss. The sequence continues at coordinate 40,329,238 of NC_048588.1, forward strand.
AAATGTAGCCATTTATTTCAGTCTAGCCTTCCAGCTTTGCAAAGTAACTCCAGGCAACTGACGTGAGTGCTACGGGGCGGTAGGAATTTAGTAATTTACCTTGCATTTCTTGGGCCCCGGGACTATGGTGGTCTGCTTGAAACATGTAGATGTTACAGACTCGGTCAGAGAGAGGTTGAAACATGTAGATGTTACAGACTCGGTCAGAGAGAGGTTGAAACATGTAGATGTTACAGACTCGGTCAGGGAGAGGTTACAGACTCGGTCAGAGAGAGGTTACAGACTCGGTCAGAGAGAGGTTGAACATGTAGATGTTACAGACTCGGTCAGGGAGAGGTTACAGACTCGGTCAGAGAGAGGTTACAGACTCGGTCAGAGAGAGGTTGAAACATGTAGATGTTACAGACTCGGTCAGGGAGAAGTTGAACATGTAGATGTTACAGAATCGGTCAGAGAGAGGTTACAGACTCGGTCAGAGAGAGGTTACAGACTCGGTCAGAGAGAGGTTGAACATGTAGATGTTACAGACTCGATCAGAGAGAGGTTACAGACTCGGTCAGAGATAGGTTGAACATGTAGATGTTACAGACTCGGTCAGAGAGAGGTTGAACATGTAGATGTTACAGACTCGGTCAGAGAGAGGTTGAACATGTAGATGTTACAGACTCGGTCAGAGAGAGGTTGAACATGTAGATGTTACAGACTCGGTCAGAGAGAGGTTGAACATGTAGATGTTACAGACTCGGTCAGAGAGAGGTTGAACATGTAGATGTTACAGACTCGGTCAGAGAGAGGTTACAGACTCGGTCAGGGAGAGGTTGAAACATGTAGATGTTACAGACTCGGTCAGAGAGAGGTTGAAACATGTAGATGTTACAGATTCGGTCATAGAGAGGTTACAGACTCGGACAGAGAGAGATTACAGACTCGGTCAGAGAGAGTTTGAAACATGTAGATGTTACAGACTCGGTCAGGGAGAGATTGAACATGTAGATGTTACAGACTCGGTCAGAGAGAGGATGAACATGTAGATGTTACAGACTCGGTCAGGGAGAGGTTCCAGACTCGGTCAGAGAGAGGTTGAACATGTAGATGTTACAGACTCGGTCAGGGAGAGGTTACAGACTCGGTCAGGGAGAGGTTACAGACTCGGTCAGGGAGAGATTACAGACTCGGTCAGAGAGAGGTTACAGACTCAGTCAGAGAGAGGTTACAGACTCGGTCAGAGAGAGTTTGAAACATGTAGATGTTACAGACTTGGTCAGGGAGAGGTTACAGACTCGGTCAGAGAGAGGTTGAAACATGTAGATGTTACAGACTCGGTCAGACAGAGGTTGAACATGTAGATGTTACAGACTCGGTCAGAGAGAGGTTGAACATGTAGATGTTACAGACTCGGTCAGAGAGAGGTTACAGACTCGGTCAGAGAGAGGTTGAACATGTAGATGTTACAGACTCGGTCAGGGAGAGGTTGAAACATGTAGAGATTACATAATCGGTCAGAGAGAGGTTGAAACATGTAGATGTTACAGACTCGGTCAGAGAGAGGTTACAGACTCGGTCAGAGAGAGGTTACAGACTCGGTCAGAGAGAGGTTGAACATGTAGATGATACAGACTCGGTCAGAGAGAGGTTACAGACTCGGTCAGAGAGAGGTTGAACATGTAGATGTTACAGACTCGGTCAGAGAGAGGTTGAACATGTAGATGCTACAGACTCAGTCAGAGAGAGGTTACAGACTCGGTCAGAGAGAGGTTGAACATGTAGATGTTACAGACTCGGTCAGAGAGAGGTTGAAACATGTAGATGTTACAGACTCGGTCAGAGAGAGGTTACAGACTTGGTCAGAGAGAGGTTACAGACTCGGTCAGAGAGAGGTTGAACATGTAGATGATACAGACTCGGTCAGAGAGAGGTTGAAACATGTAGATGTTACAGACTCGGTCAGAGAGAGGTTACAGACTTGGTCAGAGAGAGGTTACAGACTCGGTCAGAGAGAGGTTGAACATGTAGATGATACAGACTCGGTCAGAGAGAGGTTGAACATGTAGATGTTACAGACTCGGTCAGAGAGAGGTTGAACATGTAGATGTTACAGACTCTGTCAGAGAGAGGTTGAACATGTAGATGTTACAGACTCGGTCAGAGAGAGGTTGAACATGTAGATGATACAGACTCGGTCAGAGAGAGGTTACAGACTTGGTCAGAGAGAGGTTGAACATGTAGAGGTTACAGACTCGGTCAGAGAGAGGTTGAAACATGTAGATGTTACAGAATCGGTCAGAGAGAGGTTACAGACTCGGTCAGAGAGAGGTTGAAACATGTAGATGTTACAGACTCGGTCAGAGAGAGGTTGAAAATGTAGATGTTACAGACTCGGTCAGAGAGAGGTTACAGACTCGGTCAGAGAGAGGTTGAAACATGTAGATGTTACAGACTCGGTCAGGGAGAGGTTGAAACATGTAGATGTTACAGACTCAGTCAGAGAGAGGTTGAACATGTAGATGTTACAGACTCGGTCAGAGAGAGGTTGAAACATGTAGATGTTACAGACTCGGTCAGGGAGAGGTTACAGACTCGGTCAGGGAGAGGTTACAGACTCGGTCAGGGGGAGGTTACAGACTCTGTCAGGGAGAGGTTACAGACTCGATCAGGGAGAGGTTACAGACTCGGTCAGAGAGAGGTTGAACATGTAGATGATACAGACTCGGTCAGAGAGAGGTTGAACATGTAGATGTTACAGACTCGGTCAGGGAGAGGTTACAGACTCGGTCAGAGAGAGGTTGAACATGTAGATGATACAGACTCGGTCAGAGAGAGGTTGAACATGTAGATGTTACAGACTCAGTCAGAGAGAGGTTGAACATGTAGATGTTACAGACTCTGTCAGAGAGAGGTTGAACATGTAGATGATACAGACTCGGTCAGAGAGAGGTTACAGACTCGGTCAGAGAGAGGTTGAACATGTAGATGATACAGACTTGGTCAGAGAGAGGTTGAACATGTAGATGTTACAGACTCAGTCAGAGAAAGGTTGAACATGTAGATGTTACAGACTCTGTCAGCGAGAGGTTGAACATGCAGATGATACAGACTCGGTCAGAGAGAGGTTACATACTCGGTCAGAGAGAGGTTGAACATGTAGATTATACAGACTCGGTCAGAGAGAGGTTGAACATGTAGATGATACAGACTCGGTCAGAGAGAGGTTGAACATGTAGATGTTACAGACTCGGTCAGAGAGAGGTTACAGACTCGGTCAGGGAGAGGTTACAGACTCGGTCAGGGAGAGGTTACAGACTCGGTCAGGGGGAGGTTACAGACTCGGTCAGGGAGAGGTTACAGACTCGGTCAGAGAGAGGTTGAACATGTAGGTGATACAGACTCGGTCAGAGAGAGGTTGAACATGTAGATGTTACAGACTCGGTCAGGGAGAGGTTACAGACTCGGTCAGGGAGAGGTTGAACATGTAGATTATTCAGACTCGGTCAGAGAGAGGTTACAGACTCGGTCAGAGAGAGGTTACAGACTCGGTCAGAGAGAGGTTGAACATGTAGATGTTACAGACTCGGTCAGAGAGAGGTTGAACATGTAGATGATACAGACTCGGTCAGAGAGAGGTTACAGACTTGGTCAGAGAGAGGTTGAACATGTAGATGTTACAGACTCGGTCAGGGAGAGGTTGAACATGTAGATGTTACAGACTCGGTCAGGGAGAGGCTACAGACTCGGTCAGAGAGAGGTTGAAACATGTAGATGTTACAGACTCGGTCAGAGAGAGGTTGAAACATGTAGATGTTACAGACTCGTTCAGAGAGAGGTTGAACATGTAGATGTTACAGACTCGGTCAGAGAGAGGTTACAGACTCGGTCAGAGAGAGGTTGAACATGTAGATGTTACAGACTCGGTCAGGGAGAGGTTGAAACATGTAGAGGTTACAGACTCGGTCAGGGAGAGGTTGAAACATGTAGATGTTACAGACTCGGTCAGAGAGAGGTTGAACATGTAGATGTTACAGACTCGGTCAGAGAGAGGTTACAGACTCGGTCAGAGAGAGGTTGAACATGTAGATGTTACAGACTCGGTCAGGGAGAGGTTGAAACATGTAGAGGTTACAGACTCGGTCAGGGAGAGGTTGAACATGTAGATGATACAGACTCGGTCAGAGAGAGGTTGAACATGTAGATGATACAGACTCGGTCAGAGAGAGGTTGAACATGTCGATGTTACAGACTCGGTCAGAGAGATGTTACAGACACGGTCAGGGAGAGGTTACAGACTCGGTCAGGGGGAGGTTACAGACTCGGTCAGAGAGAGGTTGAACATGTAGATGTTACAGACTCGGTCAGAGAGAGGTTGAACATGTAGATGTTACAGACTCGGTCAGGGAGAGGTTGAAACATGTAGATGTTACAGACTCGGTCAGAGAGATGTTACAGACTCGGTCAGGGAGAGGTTGAAACATGTAGATGTTACAGACTCGCTCAGAGAGAGGTTGAACATGTAGATGTTACAGACTCGGTCAGAGAGAGGTTGAACATGTAGATGATACAGACTCTTCAGAGAGAAGTTACAGACTTGGTCAGAGAGAGGTTGAACATGTAGATGTTACAGACTCGGTCAGGGAGAGGTTGAACATGTAGATGTTACAGACTCGGTCAGGGAGAGGTTACAGACTCGGTCAGAGAGAGGTTGAAACATGTAGATGTTACAGACTCGGTCAGAGAGAGGTTGAACATGTAGATGTTACAGACTCGGTCAGGGAGAGGTTACAGACTCGGTCAGAGAGAGGTTGAAACATGTAGATGTTACAGACTCGGTCAGAGAGAGGTTGAACATGTAGATGTTACAGACTCTGTCAGAGAGAGGTTGAACATGTAGATGATACAGACTCGGTCAGAGAGAGGTTACAGACTCGGTCAGAGAGAGGTTGAACATGTAGATGACACAGACTCGGTCAGAGAGAGGTTGAACATGTAGATGTTACAGACTCAGTCAGAGAAAGGTTGAACATGTAGATGTTACAGACTCTGTCAGCGAGAGGTTGAACATGTAGATGTTACAGACTCGGTCAGGGAGAGGTTGAACATGTAGATGTTACAGACTCGGTCAGGGAGAGGCTACAGACTCGGTCAGAGAGAGGTTGAAACATGTAGATGTTACAGACTCGGTCAGAGAGAGGTTGAAACATGTAGATGTTACAGACCCGTTCAGAGAGAGGTTGAACATGTAGATGTTACAGACTCGGTCAGAGAGAGGTTACAGACTCGGTCAGAGAGAGGTTGAACATGTAGATGTTACAGACTCGGTCAGGGAGAGGTTGAAACATGTAGAGGTTACAGACTCGGTCAGGGAGAGGTTGAAACATGTAGATGTTACAGACTCGGTCAGAGAGAGGTTGAACATGTAGATGTTACAGACTCGGTCAGAGAGAGGTTACAGACTCGGTCAGAGAGAGGTTGAACATGTAGATGTTACAGACTCGGTCAGGGAGAGGTTGAAACATGTAGAGGTTACAGACTCGGTCAGGGAGAGGTTGAACATGTAGATGATACAGACTCGGTCAGAGAGAGGTTGAACATGTAGATGATACAGACTCGGTCAGAGAGAGGTTGAACATGTCGATGTTACAGACTCGGTCAGAGAGATGTTACAGACACGGTCAGGGAGAGGTTACAGACTCGGTCAGGGGGAGGTTACAGACTCGGTCAGAGAGAGGTTGAACATGTAGATGTTACAGACTCGGTCAGAGAGAGGTTGAACATGTAGATGTTACAGACTCGGTCAGGGAGAGGTTGAAACATGTAGATGTTACAGACTCGGTCAGAGAGATGTTACAGACTCGGTCAGGGAGAGGTTGAAACATGTAGATGTTACAGACTCGCTCAGAGAGAGGTTGAACATGTAGATGTTACAGACTCGGTCAGGGAGAGGTTACAGACTCGGTCAGAGAGAGGTTGAAACATGTAGATGTTACAGACTCGGTCAGAGAGAGGTTGAACATGTAGATGTTACAGACTCTGTCAGAGAGAGGTTGAACATGTAGATGATACAGACTCGGTCAGAGAGAGGTTACAGACTCGGTCAGAGAGAGGTTGAACATGTAGATGATACAGACTCGGTCAGAGAGAGGTTGAACATGTAGATGTTACAGACTCAGTCAGAGAAAGGTTGAACATGTAGATGTTACAGACTCTGTCAGCGAGAGGTTGAACATGTAGATGATACAGACTCTGTCAGAGAGAGGTTACAGACTCGGTCAGAGAGAGGTTGAACATGTAGATTATACAGACTCGGTCAGAGAGAGGTTGAACATGTAGATGATACAGACTCGGTCAGAGAGAGGTTGAACATGTAGATGTTACAGACTCGGTCAGAGAGAGGTTACAGACTCGGTCAGGGAGAGGTTACAGACTCGGTCAGAGAGAGGTTGAAACATGTAGATGTTACAGACTCGGTCAGAGAGAGGTTGAACATGTAGATGTTACAGACTCTGTCAGAGAGAGGTTGAACATGTAGATGATACAGACTCGGTCAGAGAGAGGTTACAGACTCGGTCAGAGAGAGGTTGAACATGTAGATTATACAGACTCGGTCAGAGAGAGGTTGAACATGTAGATGTTACAGACTCAGTCAGAGAAAGGTTGAACATGTAGATGTTACAGACTCTGTCAGCGAGAGGTTGAACATGTAGATGATACAGACTCGGTCAGAGAGAGGTTACAGACTCGGTCAGAGAGAGGTTGAACATGTAGATTATACAGACTCGGTCAGAGAGAGGTTGAAACATGTAGATGTTACAGACTCGGTCAGAGAGAGGTTGAAACATGTAGATGTTACAGACTCGGTCAGAGAGAGGTTGAACATGTAGATGTTACAGACTCGGTCAGAGAGAGGTTACAGACTCGGTCAGAGAGAGGCTACAGAATCGGTCAGAGAGAGGTTGAAACATGTAGATGTTACAGACTCGGTCAGAGAGAGGTTGAAACATGTAGATGTTACAGACTCGGTCAGAGAGAGGTTGAACATGTAGATGATACAGACTCGGTCAGAGAGAGGTTACAGACTTGGTCAGAGAGAGGTTGAAACATGTAGATGTTACAGACTCGGTCAGAGAGAGGTTGAACATGTAGATGTTACAGACTCGGTCAGGGAGAGGTTGAACATGTAGATGTTACAGACTCGGTCAGGGAGAGGCTACAGACTCGGTCAGAGAGAGGTTGAAACATGTAGATGTTACAGACTCGGTCAGAGAGAGGTTGAAACATGTAGATGTTACATACTCGGTCAGAGAGAGGTTGAACATGTAGATGTTACAGACTCGGTCAGAGAGAGGTTACAGACTCGGTCAGAGAGAGGCTACAGACTCGGTCAGAGAGAGGTTGAAACATGTAGATGTTACAGACTCGGTCAGAGAGAGGTTGAAACATGTAGATGTTACAGACTCGGTCAGAGAGAGGTTGAAACATGTAGATGTTACAGACTCGGTCAGAGAGAGGTTGAACATGTAGATGTTACAGACTCTGTCAGAGAGAGGTTGAACATGTAGATGATACAGACTCGGTCAGAGAGAGGTTACAGACTCGGTCAGAGAGAGGTTGAACATGTAGATGACACAGACTCGGTCAGAGAGAGGTTGAACATGTAGATGTTACAGACTCAGTCAGAGAAAGGTTGAACATGTAGATTTTACAGACTCTGTCAGCGAGAGGTTGAACATGTAGATGTTACAGACTCGGTCAGGGAGAGGTTGAACATGTAGATGTTACAGACTCGGTCAGGGAGAGGCTACAGACTCGGTCAGAGAGAGGTTGAAACATGTAGATGTTACAGACTCGGTCAGAGAGAGGTTGAAACATGTAGATGTTACAGACCCGTTCAGAGAGAGGTTGAACATTTAGATGTTACAGACTCGGTCAGAGAGAGGTTACAGACTCGGTCAGAGAGAGGTTGAACATGTAGATGTTACAGACTCGGTCAGGGAGAGGTTGAAACATGTAGAGGTTACAGACTCGGTCAGGGAGAGGTTGAAACATGTAGATGTTACAGACTCGGTCAGAGAGAGGTTGAACATGTAGATGTTACAGACTCGGTCAGAGAGAGGTTACAGACTCGGTCAGAGAGAGGTTGAACATGTAGATGTTACAGACTCGGTCAGGGAGAGGTTGAAACATGTAGAGGTTACAGACTCGGTCAGGGAGAGGTTGAACATGTAGATGATACAGACTCGGTCAGAGAGAGGTTGAACATGTAGATGATACAGACTCGGTCAGAGAGAGGTTGAACATGTCGATGTTACAGACTCGGTCAGAGAGATGTTACAGACACGGTCAGGGAGAGGTTACAGACTCGGTCAGGGGGAGGTTACAGACTCGGTCAGAGAGAGGTTGAACATGTAGATGTTACAGACTCGGTCAGAGAGAGGTTGAACATGTAGATGTTACAGACTCGGTCAGGGAGAGGTTGAAACATGTAGATGTTACAGACTCGGTCAGAGAGATGTTACAGACTCGGTCAGGGAGAGGTTGAAACATGTAGATGTTACAGACTCGCTCAGAGAGAGGTTGAACATGTAGATGTTACAGACTCGGTCAGTTAGAGGTTACAGACTCGGTCAGAGAGAGGTTGAAACATGTAGATGTTACAGACTCGGTCAGAGAGAGGTTGAACATGTAGATGTTACAGACTCGGTCAGGGAGAGGTTACAGACTCGGTCAGAGAGAGGTTGAAACATGTAGATGTTACAGACTCGGTCAGAGAGAGGTTGAACATGTAGATGTTACAGACTCTGTCAGAGAGAGGTTGAACATGTAGATGATACAGACTCGGTCAGAGAGAGGTTACAGACTCGGTCAGAGAGAGGTTGAACATGTAGATGATACAGACTCGGTCAGAGAGAGGTTGAACATGTAGATGTTACAGACTCAGTCAGAGAAAGGTTTAACATGTAGATGTTACAGACTCTGTCAGCGAGAGGTTGAACATGTAGATGATACAGACTCTGTCAGAGAGAGGTTACAGACTCGGTCAGAGAGAGGTTGAACATGTAGATTATACAGACTCGGTCAGAGAGAGGTTGAACATGTAGATGATACAGACTCGGTCAGAGAGAGGTTGAACATGTAGATGTTACAGACTCGGTCAGAGAGAGGTTACAGACTCGGTCAGGGAGAGGTTACAGACTCGGTCAGAGAGAGGTTGAAACATGTAGATGTTACAGACTCGGTCAGAGAGAGGTTGAACATGTAGATGTTACAGACTCTGTCAGAGAGAGGTTGAACATGTAGATGATACAGACTCGGTCAGAGAGAGGTTACAGACTCGGTCAGAGAGAGGTTGAACATGTAGATGATACAGACTCGGTCAGAGAGAGGTTGAACATGTAGATGTTACAGACTCAGTCAGAGAAAGGTTGAACATGTAGATGTTACAGACTCTGTCAGCGAGAGGTTGAACATGTAGATGATACAGACTCGGTCAGAGAGAGGTTACAGACTCGGTCAGAGAGAGGTTGAACATGTAGATTATACAGACTCGGTCAGAGAGAGGTTGAAACATGTAGATGTTACAGACTCGGTCAGAGAGAGATTGAAACATGTAGATGTTACAGACTCGGTCAGAGAGAGGTTGAACATGTAGATGTTACAGACTCGGTCAGAGAGAGGTTACAGACTCGGTCAGAGAGAGGCTACAGACTCGGTCAGAGAGAGGTTGAAACATGTAGATGTTACAGACTCGGTCAGAGAGAGGTTGAAACATGTAGATGTTACAGACTCGGTCAGAGAGAGGTTGAACATGTAGATGATACAGACTCGGTCAGAGAGAGGTTACAGACTTGGTCAGAGAGAGGTTGAAACATGTAGATGTTACAGACTCGGTCAGAGAGAGGTTGAACATGTAGATGTTACAGACTCGGTCAGGGAGAGGTTGAACATGTAGATGTTACAGAATCGGTCAGGGAGAGGCTACAGACTCGGTCAGAGAGAGGTTGAAACATGTAGATGTTACAGACTCGGTCAGAGAGAGGTTGAAACATGTAGATGTTACATACTCGGTCAGAGAGAGGTTGAACATGTAGATGTTACAGACTCGGTCAGAGAGAGGTTACAGACTTGGTCAGAGAGAGGCTACATACTCGGTCAGAGAGAGGTTGAAACATGTAGATGTTACATACTCGGTCAGAGAGAGGTTGAACATGTAGATGTTACAGACTCGGTCAGAGAGAGGTTACAGACTCGGTCAGAGAGAGGCTACAGACTCGGTCAGAGAGAGGTTGAAACATGTAGATGTTACAGACTCGGTCAGAGAGAGGTTGAAACATATAGATGTTACAGACTCGGTCAGAGAGAGGTTGAACATGTAGATGTTACAGACTCGGTCAGGGAGAGGCTACAGACTCGGTCAGAGAGAGGTTGAAACATGTAGATGTTACAGACTCGGTCAGAGAGAGGTTGAAACATGTAGATGTTACAGACTCGGTCAGAGAGAGGTTGAACATGTAGATGTTACAGACTCAGTCAGGGAGAGGTTGAAACATGTAGAGGTTACAGACTCGGTCAGGGAGAGGTTGAAACATGTAGATGTTACAGACTCGGTCAGAGAGAGGTTGAACATGTAGATGTTACAGACTCGGTCAGAGAGAGGTTACAGACTCGGTCAGAGAGAGGTTGAACATGTAGATGTTACAGACTCGGTCAGGGAGAGGTTGAAACATGTAGAGGTTACAGACTCGGTCAGGGAGAGGTTGAACATGTAGATGATACAGACTCGGTCAGAGAGAGGTTGAACATGTAGATGATACAGACTCGGTCAGAGAGAGGTTGAACATGTAGATGTTACAGACTCGGTCAGAGAGATGTTACAGACACGGTCAGGGAGAGGTTACAGACTCGGTCAGGGGGAGGTTACAGACTCGGTCAGAGAGAGATTGAACATGTAGATGATACAGACTCGGTCAGAGCGAGGTTGAACATGTAGATGTTTCAGACTCGGTCAGGGAGAGGTTACAAAACTCGGTCAGGGAGAGGTTACAGACTCGGTCAGAGAGAGGTTGAACATGTAGATGTTACAGACTCGGTCAGAGAGAGGTTGAACATGTAGATGTTACAGACTCGGTCAGGGAGAGGTTGAAACATGTAGATGTTACAGACTCGGTCAGAGAGATGTTACAGACTCGGTCAGGGAGAGGTTGAAACATGTAGATGTTACAGACTCTGTCACATGTAGACAGACTCATGTTACAGACTCGGTCAGAGAGAGGTTACAGACTCGGTCAGAGAGAGGCTACAGACTCGGTCAGAGAGAGGTTGAAACATGTAGATGTTACAGACTCGGTCAGAGAGAGGTTGAAACATGTAGATGTTACAGACTCGGTCAGAGAGAGGTTGAACATGTAGATGATACAGACTCGGTCAGAGAGAGGTTGAAACATGTAGATGTTACAGACTCGGTCAGAGAGAGGTTGAACATGTAGATGTTACAGACTCGGTCAGGGAGAGGTTGAACATGTAGATGTTACAGACTCGGTCAGGGAGAGGCTACAGACTCGGTCAGAGAGAGGTTGAAACATGTAGATGTTACAGACTCGGTCAGAGAGAGGTTGAAACATGTAGATGTTACATACTCGGTCAGAGAGAGGTTGAACATGTAGATGTTACAGACTCGGTCAGAGAGAGGTTACAGACTCGGTCAGAGAGAGGCCACAGACTCGGTCAGAGAGAGGTTGAAACATGTAGATGTTACAGACTCGGTCAGAGAGAGGTTGAAACATGTAGATGTTACAGACTCGGTCAGAGAGAGGTTGAACATGTAGATGTTACAGACTCGGTCAGGGAGAGGCTACAGACTCGGTCAGAGAGAGGTTGAAACATGTAGATGTTACAGACTCGGTCAGAGAGAGGTTGAAACATGTAGATGTTACAGACTCGGTCAGAGAGAGGTTGAACATGTAGATGTTACAGACTCAGTCAGGGAGAGGTTGAAACATGTAGAGGTTACAGACTCGGTCAGGGAGAGGTTGAAACATGTAGATGTTACAGACTCGGTCAGAGAGAGGTTGAACATGTAGATGTTACAGACTCGGTCAGAGAGAGGTTACAGACTCGGTCAGAGAGAGGTTGAACATGTAGATGTTACAGACTCGGTCAGGGAGAGGTTGAAACATGTAGAGGTTACAGACTCGGTCAGGGAGAGGTTGAACATGTAGATGATACAGACTCGGTCAGAGAGAGGTTGAACATGTAGATGATACAGACTCGGTCAGAGAGAGGTTGAACATGTAGATGTTACAGACTCGGTCAGAGAGATGTTACAGACACGGTCAGGGAGAGGTTACAGACTCGGTCAGGGGGAGGTTACAGACTCGGTCAGAGAGAGGTTGAACATGTAGATGTTACAGACTCGGTCAGAGAGAGGTTGAACATGTAGATGTTACAGACTCGGTCAGGGAGAGGTTGAAACATGTAGATGTTACAGACTCAGTCAGAGAAAGGTTGAACATGTAGATGTTACAGACTCTGTCAGCGAGAGGTTGAACATGTAGATGATACAGACTCGGTCAGAGAGAGGTTACAGACTCGGTCAGAGAGAGGTTGAACATGTAGATTATACAGACTCGGTCAGAGAGAGGTTGAAACATGTAGATGTTACAGACTCGGTCAGAGAGAGATTGAAACATGTAGATGTTACAGACTCGGTCAGAGAGAGGTTGAACATGTAGATGTTACAGACTCGGTCAGAGAGAGGTTACAGACTCGGTCAGAGAGAGGCTACAGACTCGGTCAGAGAGAGGTTGAAACATGTAGATGTTACAGACTCGGTCAGAGAGAGGTTGAAACATGTAGATGTTACAGACTCGGTCAGAGAGAGGTTGAACATGTAGATGATACAGACTCGGTCAGAGAGAGGTTACAGACTTGGTCAGAGAGAGGTTGAAACATGTAGATGTTACAGACTCGGTCAGAGAGAGGTTGAACATGTAGATGTTACAGACTCAGTCAGGGAGAGGTTGAACATGTAGATGTTACAGAATCGGTCAGGGAGAGGCTACAGACTCGGTCAGAGAGAGGTTGAAACATGTAGATGTTACAGACTCGGTCAGAGAGAGGTTGAAACATGTAGATGTTACATACTCGGTCAGAGAGAGGTTGAACATGTAGATGTTACAGACTCGGTCAGAGAGAGGTTACAGACTTGGTCAGAGAGAGGCTACATACTCGGTCAGAGAGAGGTTGAAACATGTAGATGTTACATACTCGGTCAGAGAGAGGTTGAACATGTAGATGTTACAGACTCGGTCAGAGAGAGGTTACAGACTCGGTCAGAGAGAGGCTACAGACTCGGTCAGAGAGAGGTTGAAACATGTAGATGTTACAGACTCGGTCAGAGAGAGGTTGAAACATATAGATGTTACAGACTCGGTCAGAGAGAGGTTGAACATGTAGATGTTACAGACTCGGTCAGGGAGAGGCTACAGACTCGGTCAGAGAGAGGTTGAAACATGTAGATGTTACAGACTCGGTCAGAGAGAGGTTGAAACATGTAGATGTTACAGACTCGGTCAGAGAGAGGTTGAACATGTAGATGTTACAGACTCAGTCAGGGAGAGGTTGAAACATGTAGAGGTTACAGACTCGGTCAGGGAGAGGTTGAAACATGTAGATGTTACAGACTCGGTCAGAGAGAGGTTGAACATGTAGATGTTACAGACTCGGTCAGAGAGAGGTTACAGACTCGGTCAGAGAGAGGTTGAACATGTAGATGTTACAGACTCGGTCAGGGAGAGGTTGAAACATGTAGAGGTTACAGACTCGGTCAGGGAGAGGTTGAACATGTAGATGATACAGACTCGGTCAGAGAGAGGTTGAACATGTAGATGATACAGACTCGGTCAGAGAGAGGTTGAACATGTAGATGTTACAGACTCGGTCAGAGAGATGTTACAGACACGGTCAGGGAGAGGTTACAGACTCGGTCAGGGGGAGGTTACAGACTCGGTCAGAGAGAGATTGAACATGTAGATGATACAGACTCGGTCAGAGCGAGGTTGAACATGTAGATGTTTCAGACTCGGTCAGGGAGAGGTTACAAAACTCGGTCAGGGAGAGGTTACAGACTCGGTCAGAGAGAGGTTGAACATGTAGATGTTACAGACTCGGTCAGAGAGAGGTTGAACATGTAGATGTTACAGACTCGGTCAGGGAGAGGTTGAAACATGTAGATGTTACAGACTCGGTCAGAGAGATGTTACAGACTCGGTCAGGGAGAGGTTGAAACATGTAGATGTTACAGACTCTGTCACATGTAGACAGACTCATGTTACAGACTCGGTCAGAGAGAGGTTACAGACTCGGTCAGAGAGAGGCTACAGACTCGGTCAGAGAGAGGTTGAAACATGTAGATGTTACAGACTCGGTCAGAGAGAGGTTGAAACATGTAGATGTTACAGACTCGGTCAGAGAGAGGTTGAACATGTAGATGATACAGACTCGGTCAGAGAGAGGTTGAAACATGTAGATGTTACAGACTCGGTCAGAGAGAGGTTGAACATGTAGATGTTACAGACTCGGTCAGGGAGAGGTTGAACATGTAGATGTTACAGACTCGGTCAGGGAGAGGCTACAGACTCGGTCAGAGAGAGGTTGAAACATGTAGATGTTACAGACTCGGTCAGAGAGAGGTTGAAACATGTAGATGTTACATACTCGGTCAGAGAGAGGTTGAACATGTAGATGTTACAGACTCGGTCAGAGAGAGGTTACAGACTCGGTCAGAGAGAGGCCACAGACTCGGTCAGAGAGAGGTTGAAACATGTAGATGTTACAGACTCGGTCAGAGAGAGGTTGAAACATGTAGATGTTACAGACTCGGTCAGAGAGAGGTTGAACATGTAGATGTTACAGACTCGGTCAGGGAGAGGCTACAGACTCGGTCAGAGAGAGGTTGAAACATGTAGATGTTACAGACTCGGTCAGAGAGAGGTTGAAACATGTAGATGTTACAGACTCGGTCAGAGAGAGGTTGAACATGTAGATGTTACAGACTCAGTCAGGGAGAGGTTGAAACATGTAGAGGTTACAGACTCGGTCAGGGAGAGGTTGAAACATGTAGATGTTACAGACTCGGTCAGAGAGAGGTTGAACATGTAGATGTTACAGACTCGGTCAGAGAGAGATTACAGACTCGGTCAGAGAGAGGTTGAACATGTAGATGTTACAGACTCGGTCAGGGAGAGGTTGAAACATGTAGAGGTTACAGACTCGGTCAGGGAGAGGTTGAACATGTAGATGATACAGACTCGGTCAGAGAGAGGTTGAACATGTAGATGATACAGACTCGGTCAGAGAGAGGTTGAACATGTAGATGTTACAGACTCGGTCAGAGAGATGTTACAGACACGGTCAGGGAGAGGTTACAGACTCGGTCAGGGGGAGGTTACAGACTCGGTCAGAGAGAGGTTGAACATGTAGATGTTACAGACTCGGTCAGAGAGAGGTTGAACATGTAGATGTTACAGACTCGGTCAGGGAGAGGTTGAAACATGTAGAGGTTACAGACTCGGTCAGGGAGAGGTTGAACATGTAGATGATACAGACTCGGTCAGAGAGAGGTTGAACATGTAGATGATACAGACTCGGTCAGAGAGAGGTTGAACATGTAGATGTTACAGACTCGGTCAGAGAGATGTTACAGACACGGTCAGGGAGAGGTTACAGACTCGGTCAGGGGGAGGTTACAGACTCGGTCAGAGAGAGGTTGAACATGTAGATGATACAGACTCGGTCAGAGCGAGGTTGAACATGTAGATGTTTCAGACTCGGTCAGGGAGAGGTTACAAAACTCGGTCAGGGAGAGGTTACAGACTCGGTCAGAGAGAGGTTGAACATGTAGATGTTACAGACTCGGTCAGAGAGAGGTTGAACATGTAGATGTTACAGACTCGGTCAGGGAGAGGTTGAAACATGTAGATGTTACAGACTCGGTCAGAGAGATGTTACAGACTCGGTCAGGGAGAGGTTGAAACATGTAGATGTTACAGACTCGGTCAGAGAGAGGTTACAGACTCGGTCAGAGAGAGGTTGAACATGTAGATGTTACAGACTCGGTCAGAGAGAGGTTGAACATGTAGATGATACAGACTCTTCAGAGAGAAGTTACAGACTTGGTCACAGAGAGGTTGAACATGTAGATGTTACAGACTCGGTCAGGGAGAGGTTGAACATGTAGATGTTACAGACTCGGTCAGGGAGAGGTTACAGACTTGGTCAGAGAGAGGTTGAAACATGTAGATGTTACAGACTCGGTCAGAGAGAGGTTGAACATGTAGATGTTACAGACTCGGTCAGAGAGAGTATACAGTCTCGGTCAGAGAGAGGTTGAACATGTAGATGTTACAGACTCGGTCAGGGAGAGGTTGAACATGTAGATGTTACAGACTCGGTCAGAGAGAGGTTGAAACATGTAGACGTTACAGACTCGGTCAGGGAGAGGTTGAAACATGTAGATGTTACAGACTCGGTCAGAGAGAGGTTGAACATGTAGATGTTACAGAGTCGGTCAGAGAGAGGTTACAGACTCGGTCAGAGAGAGGTTGAACATGTAGATGTTACAGACTCGGTCAGGGAGAGGTTGAAACATGTAGAGGTTACAGACTCGGTCAGGGAGAGGTTGAACATGTAGATGATACAGACTCGACCAGAGAGAGGTTGAACATGTAGATGTTACAGACTCGGTCAGAGAGATGTTACAGACTCGGTCAGGGAGAGGTTACAGACTCGGTCAGGGGGAGGTTACAGACTCGGTCAGGGAGAGGTTACAGACTCGGTCAGGGAGAGGTTACAGACTCGGTCAGAGAGAGGTTGAACATGTAGATGATACAGACTCGGTCAGAGAGAGGTTGAACATGTAGATGTTACAGACTCGGTCAGGGAGAGGTTACAGACTCGGTCAGAGAGAGGTTACAGACTCGGTCAGAGAGAGGTTGAACATGTAGATGTTACAGACTCGGTCAGAGAGAGGTTGAACATATAGATGTTACAGACTCGGTCAGGGAGAGGTTGAAACATTTAGATGTTACAGACTCGGTCAGAGAGAGGTTGAACATGTAGATGTTACAGACTCGGTCAGAGAGAGGTTGGACATGTAGATGTTACAGACTCGGTCAGAGAGAGGTTACAGACTCGGTCAGAGAGAGGTTGAACATGTCAGTGAAGACTCTTGCCAGTTGGTCTGCTCCCGCTCTGATTACACGTCCTGGTAATCTGTCTGGCCCCGTGGTCATGTGAATATTGACCTGTTTTAAGATCTTGCTCACATCAGCTACGGAGAGAGTGATCACATAGGCGTAGGGAACAGCTGGTCCTCTCGTACATAATTCAGTGTTGCTTGCCTCGAAGCGATTCAGTCCTGTTCAGAGACCCCTATTGATTCAGACCTGTTTGGACACATTCATTGATTCAGACCTGTTTAGAAACCCCTATTGATTCAGACCTGTTTAGTGACCTCTACTGATTCAGACCTGTTTAGAGACCTTTTTTGATTCAGACCTGTTTAGAGACATCTACTGATTCAGACCTGTTTAGAGACCCATATTGATTCAGACCTGTTTAGAGACTTCTAATGATTAAGACCTGTTTAGAGACCCATATTAATTCCCAGGTATAGTATGACATTACAGGGGAAAGACCATTGATCCAAAACACTAGATTTTCGGTAATGTATTCTTCTCTTTTCAGTATGCTAAGAGATGGAAAAAAATGGCTACATTTTACAATAATTGCCCTGTTGGCATGAAACTGTTAATTTGTCTTTGTTCTCTTTCTGTCTTGCGTTCCTTCGTTCTTTTGTTCTTTCTCTCTTTTCATTGTGTAAATGACCTTGGCAGATAGATACAGAGCTTGTGCACACATGCAAATACTTTGCTACAGTGGTTCCTCCTTTAAAAGTGGCATCATCCTGTAACGATCGTCGTAGGTGGAAGAAGGAGAGGACCAAGGTGCAGCGTGGTACAAGATCATGATCTTTTAATTACGCTGAACACTAGAACAAAAATAACAACAATGGCACAACCGAAACAGTCCTGTCTGGTACAGAGACAGAAAACAACTACCCACAACTCAAGGGCGAAACCAGGCTGCCTAAGTATGGTTCTCAATCAGAGACAACGATTGACAGCTGCCTCTGAGTGGGAACCATACCAGGCCAAACACATAGAAATACAAACATAGAACAAAACATAGAATTCCCACACCAACTCACGCCCTGACCAACCTAAAATAGAGACATAAAAAAAGGAACTAAGGTCAGGACGTGACACATCCATAGTCAGCGCCATTATTAGTGCAATGCCCCTTAAATATTTGGAGATTATTTTATTTTCAAGTAATGTAAAATGAGTAAGAAAAAGGACATTCTTGAACTTGAGGTGATACATTGTTACTAATCTGTAAATAAAGCCAGTTTGTTATTTAGAATGATTTACTTCTGTTTGTTTTAACCAAAAACCTACAGTCATTTCAATTGTGTCCCAGCCGAGACCGGTACAGATATTGAACCAGCATCTGTAGCAACACAGCCTGCACTGCTATGCAGTGTCTTAGACCGTTCCACCACTCAGGCGCTGTACAATGTGACCGTTCGGGAGTGGCCTACAGTAAGAGCAAAATAATCCTCACAAAATAAAACAATAAAAACCTTACTGAATCAACAGCTTTAGTAAGTAACACTGAAGTTGTGCACAATTATCAGTTTCTATTTATGTTTATGTCGCCCATTCATTATCGATTAGAGACATAGTTTGGACCCAAAAGCAAAATCAGTGGTGTTACTCCCCCTTGTGGTGGTCTGGAGTAATGAGGTAGTGACGCAGGGTACCGTACTAAACCACAAATTACCTCTAAATGTAACTAATGTAACTATAATATAATATAACTATAATGTAACTATAATATAATATAACTATAATGTAATATATTCTAAGCTTGAGCATGTGTCAATGCGACTGTAACAAAATCATAGAATTGTAATAAGAGCGTCTGCTAAATCAGGGATTCACAACTTTTTCCCCACCAGTCTCCCCTTTTCACACTTGAAATATGTCACCCCCCTACAATAAATATATCACCAAAAGCTAGATTTTGTTTATTTTGAGAGACCATTGAGAGAACATTTTGATGATTTCAAGCTAATTTCCGGCAATTCCACAAAGTAACAAGTCTCATTCAATATTTTAGCTAGGCTATTTAATGATAATAATAATAATAATAATAATAATAATAACAATATCATTCCACTACCAAATATGTTTTATTATTATAATTTATTTGAACCCTCAATTTAATTATACATATTAAATTAAATTATACAGCCCATATTTACCTCTGGCCAACACCAATTGGAGGCCAAGGGTTTGCATTAGGACGCAAAGGTGCGTCATGAGTCAGGGAGATGATGTGATGGTCTTAGTGACAACAGACCTAGATTTAAAAGTACCATGTATTTAAAATGTATATGTAAAATGTATATTTAGCATATATGTGGGGTGGCAGGGTAGCCTAGTGGTTAGAGCATTGGACTAATAACTGCAAGGTTCACAAGTTCAAATCCCCTAACTGACAAGGTACAAATCTGTCGTTCTGCCCCTGAACCCACTGTTCCTGGGCCGTCATTGTAAATAAGAATTTGTTGTTAACTGACTTGCCTAGTTAAATAAAATATGTATATGTAAAATGTATATGCCAAAAAAACAAAGACTTTTGTCCTCCGAGGAGAGGATAATTTATACATATTCTCTTTTTCAGAAAGTAAATAGCTCAATTGGTAGTGAAAGTCACATTGTATAAGATTACTTCTCGAGCAAAGTCCAATTTATTGGACTCCTCGACTTTAGAAGGTTGTAGCTCAGTTTCTGAATGTCATAGAGACAAACCAAAGATATTACCGTGTTCATCAGAGTTGCATCATTGGGCGTATAACCTCTGGTTTCTAGCCTAAAGCATAGCAAATGTATGCATTGTTGTTGATCAGTGTATACATTTTCGAATTTGTAAAATAAATAAATCAAACCCCCCCAGGTAACCTTTGAACCCCTGTGCTAAATGACCGAAATGTAAATGCAGCCTGATGAATAATCATATGAATCACTCCACCTTTTAATGTTCTACCCATATTACACTGCTTCTGCGTCATTAAACTACGATTACATTTTGCATCTGGTAATTTTATTCCCTTCTTGTTGTTTGATATAATTGAATAAGAATGAGAAAATTATATGAAGCAATATGCATTGTGTTTTTATTTTTATTATACATACTATATAATTGAAACAGCTTTACACTTTTTTTGTTTATTCAATTCACAAGTGTACAACTAAACCATAGAAGGAAGCAAGTGGATAACTAACCCATAGAAGGAAGCAAGTGGATAACTAACCCATAGAAGGAAGCAAGTGGATAACTAACCCATAGAAGGAAGCAAGTGGATAACTAACCCATAGAAGGAAGCAAGTGGATAACTAACCCATAGAAGGAAGCAAGTGGATAACTAACCCATAGAAGGAAGCAAGTGGATAACTAACCCATAGAAGGAAGCAAGTGGATAACTAACCCATAGAAGGAAGCAAGTGGATAACTAACCCATAGAAGGAAGCAAGTGGGTAACTAACCCATAAAAGGAAGCAAGTGGATAACTAACCCATAGAAGGAAGCAAGTGGATAACTAACCCATAGAAGGAAGCAAGTGGATAACTAACCCATAGAAGGAAGAAAGTAGATAACAAACCCATAGAAGTAAGCAAGTGGATAACTAACCTATAGAAGGAAGCAAGTGGATAACTAACCCATAGAAGGAAGCAAGTGGATAACTAACCCATAGAAAGAAGCAAGTAGATAACTAACCCATAGAAGGAAGCAAGTGGATAACTAACCCATAGAAGGAAGCAAGTGGATAACTAACCCATAGAAGGAAGCAAGTGGATAACTAACCCATAGAAGGAAGCAAGTGGATAACTAACCCATAGAAAGAAGCAAGTGGATAACTAACCCATAGTGCAAGGATCTGGTAGATGAGGAGCAGGTACAGGGAGTGAACATTTCATTTACCAACGGACATGGAACAGGACAGGACAGCATCATGAATACAACATGACATTAATGCAGACTCAGGGAACAAACAGGGGAGCAGGCCGTTATAGATGGGGTAATCAACAAAGGGAAGGAGACCAGGTAAGTCCAATGAGCACTGCTGCGCACAATGATGGTGACAGGTGTGTCCGTAATGCCTGGTGTCCTCGAGCGCCAGAGAGGGAGAAGGCGTGTCGGTAATGATGGGCAGCCTGGCGTCCTCGAGCGCCAAGGCGTGACACATAGAAGGAGGGAAGTGGTTAACTGACCCATATTTTACCAGGTAAGTTGACTGAGAAGACGCTCTCATTTACAGCAACGACCTGGGGAATAGTTACAGGGGAGAGGAGGGGGTGAATGAATGAGACCATTGTAAACTGGGGATGATTAGGTGACCGTATGAGGGACAGCTTGGAAATTTAGCCAGGACACCAGGGTTAACACCCCTACTCTTACAATAAGTGCCATGGGATATTTAATGAATGACCTCAGAGAGTCAGGACACCCATTAAACATCCCATCCAAAAGACAGCACCCTACACAGGGCAGTGGGGCATTAGGATCTTTTTTAGACCAGAGGAAAGAGTGCCTCCTACTGGCCCTCCAACACCACTTCCAGCAGCATCTGGTCTCCCATCTAGGGACAGACCATGACCAACCCTGCTTAGCATCAGAAGCAAGCCAGCAGTGGGATGCAGGGTGGTATGCTGCTGGCATTGAAGTGGATAACTGACCCGTAGAAGGAAGCAAGTGGATAACTGACCCGTAGAAGGAAGCAAGTGGATAACTGACCCGTAGAAGGAAGCAAGTGGATAACTGACCCGTAGAAGGAAGCAAGTGGATAACTGACCCGTAGAAGGAAGCAAGTGGATAACTGACCCGTAGAAGGAAGCATAAAATATCAAACAGAACAACTCAGTATTTTCCTCCTTGACCTAAAGGTACTAATTCTGAGGGAGTTTTTATTTCATATCTAACTCCCCCTTTACACTCAATTACACATCACCTTTCAGACCTCCAGTTTGACTCCTCTGGGTGAACATCAGACCTCCAGTTTGACTCCTCTGGGTGAACATCAGACCTCCAGTTTGACTCCTCTGGGTGAACATCAGACCTCCAGTGTGACTCCTCTGGGTGAACATCAGACCTCCAGTTTGACTCCTCTGGGTGAACATCAGACCTCCAGTTTGACTCCTCTGGGTGAACATCAGACCTCCAGTTTGACTCCTCTGGGTGAACATCAGACCTCCAGTTTGACTCCTCTGGGTGAACATCAGACCTCCAGTTTGACTCCTCTGGGTGAACATCAGACCTCCAGTTTGACTCCTCTGGGTGAACATCAGACCTCCAGTTTGACTCCTCTGGGTGAACATCAGACCTCCAGTTTGACTCCTCTGGGTGAACATCAGACCTCCAGTTTGACTCCTCTGGGTGAACATCAGACCTCCAGTGTGACTCCTCTGGGTGAACATCAGACCTCCAGTTTGACTCCTCTGGGTGAACATCAGACCTCCAGTTTGACTCCTCTGGGTGAACATCAGACCTCCAGTGTGACTCCTCTGGGTGAACATCAGACCTCCAGTTTGACTCCTCTGGGTGAACATCAGACCTCCAGTTTGACTCCTCTGGGTGAACATCAGACCTCCAGTTTGACTCCTCTGGGTGAACATCAGACCTCCAGTTTGACTCCTCTGGGTGAACATCAGACCTCCAGTTTGACTCCTCTGGGTGAACATCAGACCTCCAGTTTGACTCCTCTGGGTGAACATCAGACCTCCAGTTTGACTCCTCTGGGTGAACATCAGACCTCCAGTTTGACTCCTCTGGGTGAACATCAGACCTCCAGTTTGACTCCTCTGGGTGAACATCAGACCTCCAGTGTGACTCCTCTGGGTGAACATCAGACCTCCAGTTTGACTCCTCTGGGTGAACATCAGACCTCCAGTTTGACTCCTCTGGGTGAACATCAGACCTTCAGTGTGACTCCTCTGGGTGAACATCAGACCTCCAGTTTGACTCCTCTGGGTGAACATCAGACCAGAGTAATGAGTACCAAGAGTGTGTGTGTGTGTGTGTGTGCGTGTCTAAATGTGTGCTAGCTAAGGGCATCCGCTTGTTGAGTAATGATAGATGATGTGTTTTCCGTTGGGTGAGAAGGGACAATGTTGATAGTTTAATGTGCGTGTACGTGTATGTGTGTGTTGATAGGTCTGTGAAAGGGTGATTGATGCTTCCTTCTCTATGAAACAGGTGGATGAAAAATCCCCTCCCTCCCTCTCTGTCCCCTCCCTCTCTGTCCCCTCCCTCTCTGTCCCCTCCCTCTCTGTCCTATGCCCTTCTTTGTCCTCTCCCTTTTTGTCCTCTCTCTCTGTCCTCTCCCCCTCTCTGTCTTCTGTCCCCCTCTGTCTTCTCTCTCTCTGTCCTCTTCCCCTCTCTGTCCTCTCTCTCTCTGTCCCCTCCCTCTCTGTCCTTCCCCCTCTCTGTCCCCTCCCTCTCTGTCCTCCCCCCTCTCTGTCCCCTCCCTCTCTGTCCCCTCCCTCTCTGTCCTCTGCCCTCTCTGTCCTCTCTCCCTCTGTCCTCTCTCCCTCTCTGTCCTCTGCCCTCTCTGTCCTCTCTCCCTCTGTCCTCTCTGTCCCCTCCCTCTCTGTCCTCTCTCCCTCTGTCCTCTCTCCCTCTCTGTCCTCTCTCCCTCTGTCCTCTCTCCCTCTCTGTCCTCTGCCCTCTCTGTCCTCTCTCCCTCTGTCCTCTCTGTCCAGTCCCTCTCTGTCCTCTCTCCCTCTCTGTCCTATGCCCCTCTCTGTCTTCTCTCTCTCTGTCCTCTCCCCCTCTCTGTCTTCTCTCTCTCTGTCCTCACCCCGTCTCTGTCCTCCCTCTCTCTGTCCTCTCCCTCTCTGTCCTCTCCCTCTCTGTCCCCTCCCTCTCTGTCCTCTCTCCCTCTCTGTCCCCTCACTCTCTGTCCCCTCCCTCTCTGTCCTCTCTCCCTCTCTGTCCCCTCCCTCTCTGTCCCCCCCCCCTCTCTGTCCTCCCTCTCTCTGTCCTCTCCCTCTCTGTCCTCTCCCTCTCTGTCCCCTCCCTCTCTGTCCTCTCTCCCTCTCTGTCCCCCCCCTCTCTGTCCCCTCCCTCTCTGTCCTCTGCCCTCTTTCTTCTCTCCCTTTTTGTATCTCTCTCTGTCCTCTGCCCCTCTCTGTCCTCTGCCCCCCTTTGTCCTCTCTGTCCTCCCCCCTCTCTGTCCCCTCCATCTCTGTCCCCTCCTTCTGTCGTCTGCCCTCTCTGCCCTCTCTGTCCTCCCCTCTCTTTCCCCTCCCTCTCGGTCCCCTCCCTCTGTCCTCTGCCCTCTCTGTCCACCCCCCTCTCTGTCCCCTCCCTCTCTGTCCCCTCCCTCTCTGTACTCCCCCCTCTCTGTCCTCCCCCCTCTCTGTCCCCTCCCTCTCTGTCCCCTCCCTCTCTGTCCTCTCTCCCTCTGTCCCCTCCCTCTCTGTCCCCTCCCTCTGTCCTCTGCCCTCTTTGTCCTCTCCCTTTTTGTCCTCTCTCTCTCTCTCTCTCTCTCTTTCCTCCGCCCCTCTCTGTCCCCTCCCTCTGTCCTCTGCCCTTTCCCCCCTCTCTGTCCTCCCCCCTCTCTGTCCCCTCCCTCTCTGTCCCCTCCCTCTCTGTCCTCTGCCCTCTTTGTCCTCTCCCTTTTTGTCCTCTCTCTCTCTCTCCCTCTCTGTCCACCCCCCTCTCTGTCCCCTCCCTCTGTCCTCTGCCCTCTCCCCCCTCTCTGTCCTCCCCCCTCTCTGTCCCCTCCCTCTCTGTCCCCTCCCTCTCTGTCCTCTCTCCCTCTGTCCCCTCCCTCTCTGTCCCCTCCCTCTCTGTCCCCTCCCTCTCTGTTCTCTGCCCTCTCTGTCCTCTCTCCCTCTGCCCCTCTCTTTCCCTCTCTGTACTTCTCATCCTGACTCTCTCTCTCTTCTCCTCACCATCCCTACAGAATAATAAAGCTTACTGAATCACACATGACCCTGTTAGATGTTTATCCCCATCGCTGTGACCTGAATCTGTCCTTGATTCTTTTTTGAGGTCATATGACCCAGGGCAGAGTATGTGAGTCATGGTGTAACCATGTTTGTATGTTAGCTTTATGGACCCTTCGAATTGTCCACCTAGTATCACTAGAACTGTTGACTAAATCCAGCAACTGGGAAAAGCTTATTTCGATATCCTTAATCACCAAAAGCTAGTGAAATGACATGAATTGACTCAGTAAGACACAGATCGGTGTTTCCTCTGCTCTTATCTCTGTTCTGTTAAGTTACTGTTCTGTTACTGCAGGCAGGCAGGGCAGGGGAACCATCGGTTTTAGCAGCTGAGAGAGAACTGAAGACCCTGGCTCTTGTTTTTTAATGGGGCCTATCAGCTACTGTACACCGCTCTCAAAGCAGCTTCTGACAGGGTGCCAAAACAGACACAACTCTCCCGGGTTCACTTTTAGCGGGATGGGAGAAGTGAGGAGAACCACTTAGAAACATGTGCTCTTTCTCTGCACAGTAAGACTGCTGACCTCTTAAAACTGGAGAGAGGGACGGAGAGAGAGAGAGAGAGAGAGAGAGAGAGAGAGAGAGAGAGAGAGAGAGACGGCAAAGTTAACATGTGTGAAAAGCGTTTCAGCACCTTGGAGAGGGAAGGAGTAGTTTGTAAAACAAGATCTGAGTTCGCAGGAGGACAGAGAGATTGAGTTTAGGGACTTTTCAACTAACTTTCAAGGAGAGGGAAATACAGTCTGCTTGAAGGGAAGAGCTTGATACTGCTTTTCAATATTGTGCAGTCAAAATGTGATTTTCCTGTGTTTCACATACATTTCCACACACAGAGGTAGGAATAATACTGTGAAATTGTGAGCATTTCGGCCTATCATGGTGTGAACATTTTGGCCTATTTTGTTGGAATGGAGTTTTGGCCTTTCATGGTGACATCACCATGCAGTAAATTAGTTCATGCATCTCTGCCAATAACATCTCATTTTCATTTTTCCCCTCTCCACTCAGACCACTCCAAGACAGTCCAAGCTAAATTCTTGCTTGAGAAAAATTCCTATTTGCTAAGAAGCTATTGTAGTTTCTTTTTGACCATTTGAATTGAAAAATCACATTAAGGTACTTCATTGTTTGCCAGACATTATTTGATATTGATATATGGACCTTTAAGCTCAGCAGGGGGTGACTCCCTGATCTTAAAACAAAAATACACTTGAAGAACCTTGACAAGGCCTCCAGCGCCGTCCTTTCGTTTGGGCTCTCGAGTGGCACAGCGGGCTAGTGGCTTCATTTCAGACGCTGGTTCGATGGCAGGCTGTATCACAACCGGCCGTGATTGGGACTCCCGTAGGGCGTTGCACATTTGGCGTCGTCCAGGATAGGGTTTGGCCGGGGTAGGCCTTCATTGTAAATAAGAATTAGTTCTTGACTGACTTGCCTAGTTAAATAAAGGTTAAAAAAAAATATTCAACTCAGGGTAATGGTGTTGTTCAGACATAGAACCAGTCCCTGTTTAGGCCTCAATCTCTGTTTAGGCCTTAATCTCTGTTTAGGCCTTAATCCCTGTTTAGGCCTCAATCTCTGTTTAGGCCTCAATCTCTGTTTAGGCCTCAATCCCTGTTTAGGCCTCAATCTCTGTTTAGGCCTCAAACTCTGTTTAGGCCTCAATCTCTGTTTAGGCCTCAATCTCTGTTTAGGCCTAAATCTCTGTTTAGGCCTCAATCTCTGT
>NC_048588.1:40361090-40378590 GCF_013265735.2 Oncorhynchus mykiss
TCTGATAGGTCCCCATCATACATCATGATCAGTGTCTCTTTCTGATAGGTCCCCATCATACATCATGATCAGTGTCTCTTTCTGATAGGTCCCCATCATACATCATGATCAGTGTCTCTTTCTGATAGGTCCCCATCATACATCATGATCAGTGTCTCTTTCTGATAGGTCCCCATTATACATCACGATCATTCTCTGTTTCTGATAGGTCCCCATCATACATCATGATCAGTGTCTCTTTCTGATAGGTCCCCATTATACATCATGATCAGTGTCTCTTTCTGATAGGTCCCCATCATACATCATGATCAGTGTCTCTTTCTGATAGGTCCTCATTATACATCATGATCAGTGTCTCTTTCTGATAGGTCCCCATTACACATCATGATCAGTGTCTCTTTCTGATAGGTCCCCATTATACATCACGATCATTCTCTGTTTCTGATAGGTCCCCATTATACATCACGATCATTCTCTGTTTCTGATAGGTCCCCATTATACATCATGATCAGTGTCTCTTTCTGATAGGTCCCCATTATACATCACGATCATTCTCTGTTTCTGATAGGTCCCCATCATACATCATGATCAGTGTCTCTTTCTGATAGGTC
This sequence comes from Oncorhynchus mykiss, assembly GCF_013265735.2. NCBI lineage: Eukaryota > Metazoa > Chordata > Actinopteri > Salmoniformes > Salmonidae > Oncorhynchus > Oncorhynchus mykiss. The sequence goes on from NC_048588.1 coordinate 40,361,702, forward strand.
CCCATCATACATCATGATCAGTGTCTCTTTCTGATAGGTCCTCATTATACATCACGATCATTCTCTGTTTCTGATAGGTCCCCATTATACATCATGATCAGTGTCTCTTTCTGATAGGTCCCCATCATACATCATGATCAGTGTCTCTTTCTGATAGGTCCCCATTATACATCATGATCAGTGTCTCTTTCTGATAGGTCCCCATCATACATCATGATCAGTGTCTCTTTCTGATAGGTCCCCATCATACATCATGATCAGTGTCTCTTTCTGATAGGTCCCCATTATACATCATGATCATTGTCTGCTTCTGATAGGTCCCCATTATACATCATGATCATTGTCTGCTTCTGATAGGTCCCCATTACACATCATGATCAGTGTCTCTTTCTGATAGGTCCCCATCATACATCATGATCATTGTCTGCTTCTGATAGGTCCCCATCATACATCATGATCATTTTCTGCTTCTGATAGGTCCCCATTACACATCATGATCAGTGTCTCTTTCTGATAGGTCCCCATTATACATCATGATCAGTGTCTCTTTCTGATAGGTCCCCATTATACATCATGATCAGTGTCTCTTTCTGATAGGTTAAACAGTACCAGAAGCAAGTTTGGACACACCAACTCATTAAAGGGTTTTTCTTTATTTTTTACAATTTTCTACAATGTAGAATAATAGTGAAGACATCAACACTATGAAATGTAGTAACCAGAAATGTGTTAAACAAATCAAAATATTATTCAAAATAGCCACCCTTTGCCTTTAATACATTTCAATTAATGCATTTCAATTTCAATTAAAAGTTGATTTGTAGAATTTCTTTCCTTCTTAATGGGTTTGAGCCAATCAGTTGTGTTGTGACATGGTAGGGGTGGTATACAGAAGACAGCCCTATTTGGTAAAAGACCAAGTCCATAGTGTGGCAAGAACAGCTAAAATAAGCAAAGAGAAACAACAGTCCATCATTACTTTAATGACACGAAGGTCAGTCAACGCGGATAATGTTAAGAACTTTGAAAGTTTCTACAAGTGCAGTCGCAAAAACCATCACGCGCGATGAGGAAACTGTCTTTGAATGAGTAGGTGTGTCCAAACTTTGGACTGGTACTGTTCATCATGATCATTGCCTGACTAAAGCTTTTAATTTTCTTCCCGGATTCATTATCTCTCATAAATATGCATTAAATGTAATTGGTCATTACATTTCCATCATCTGGTTTATTAATCATTTACCTAGTTAATTTGATTTTGGATATGTTTATCGAACATCACATCTGTATGTGGTATATATGTACAGATACTGAACCAAACAGTCTCTTCAGTACTTTAGCTGTACAGATACTGAACCAATCAGTCTCTTCAGTACTTTAGCTGTACAGATACTGAACCAAGCAGTCTCTTCAGTACTTTAGCTGTACAGATACTGAACCAAACAGTCTCTTCAGCACTTTAGCTGTACAGATACTGAACCAAACAGTCTCTTCAGTACTTTAGCTGTACAGATACTGAACCAAACAGTCTCTTCAGTACTTTAGCTGTACAGATACTGAACCAAACAGTCTCTTCAGTACTTTAGCTGTACAGATACTGAACCAAACAGTCTCTTCAGTAATTTAGCTGTACAGATACTGAACCAAACAGTCTCTTCAGTACTTTAGCTGTACAGATACTGAACCAAAGAATCACTCAAATATTTAAAAAATAATGCCATTTGAAACAGTGGTGTTCAACTATTTTTTTTATAATTATTTAACATTTCTCATGATTACACTAAGATTCCTTCAGAAAATAATAATGGCTGCCATCTTATGCTCCTGTAACCAATTGTGCTGTTGTGTATGTTTTTTCACGTTATTTGTAACTTATTTTGTCCTTAATGTTTCTGCCACGGTGTCTTGTGACCGAAAAAATCTTAATGATATCGTGGGCAGCGATTACTCAGGAATTCTTCTTCTTTCACGAGTCGGACTAAATGACTACCGACCCGTAAAACTCACGTCTGTAGCCACAAATTGCTTTGAAAGTCTGGTCATGGCTCACATCAACACCATCATCCCAGAAACCATAGACCCACTCCAATTTGCATATCACCCCAAAAGATCCACAGATATTGCGATCTCTGTTGCGCTCAACATTTCCCTTTCCCACTTGGACAAAAGGAACACCTATGTGAGAATGATATTCATTGACTACAGCTCAGCATTCAGCACCATAGTGCCCTCAAAGCTCATCACTAAGCATGCCCCCATTGGCACCGATGGGGCTGTAGTGGAACAGATTTAGTTTTCACCAACAAACTATCATGGTCCAAATAAACTAAGACAATCGTGAAGAGGGCACGGCAATGCCTATCTCCCATTAGGAAATTGAAAATATTTGGCTTGGGTCCTCAGATCCTCAAAAGGTTCTACATCTGCACCATCGAGAGCACTGGTTGCATTACTGCCTGGTATGGAAACTGCTCGGCATCCGACCACAAGGCCCTACAGAGGGTAGTGCATACGGCCAGTACATCACTGGGGCCAAGCTTCCTGCCATCCAGGCCCTCTATACCAGGCGGTGTCAGAGAAAGGCCAGCCACCCATGTCATAGACTGTTCTCTCTTCTACCGCATGGCGAGTGGTGCCGGAGCGCCAAGTCTCCAAGAGGCTTCTTAGCAGCTTCTACCCCCGAGCCATAAGACTCCTGAACAGCTAATCAAAGGGTTACCCAGACCCCTCTTTTACGCTGCTGCTACTCTGTGTTTATAATCTATGCACTAGTCACTTTAACTCTACCTACCTGTACATTTTTACCTCAATTACCTCAATTAACCGGTGCCCCCACACATTGACTCTGTACCGGTACCCCCTGTATATAGCCTCCACATTGACTCTGTACTGGTACACCCTGTATATAGCATCCACATTGACTCTGTACCGGTACCCCCTGTATATAGCCTCCACATTGACTCTGTACTGGTACACCCTGTATATAGCATCCACATTGACTCTGTACCAGTACCCCCTGTATATAGTCTCCACATTGACTCTGTACCGGTACCCCCTGTATATAGCCTCCACACTGACTCTGTACTGGTACCCCCTGTATATAGCCTCCACATTGACTCTGTACCGGTACCCCCTCTATATAGCATCCACATTGACTCTGTACCGGTACCCCCTGTATATAGCCTCCACATTGACTCCGTCCCGGTCCCCCTGTATATAGCCTCCAAATTGACTCTGTACTGGTACCCCCTGTATATAGCCTCCACATTGACTCTGTACCGGTACCCCCTGTATATAGCATCCACATTGACTCTGTACCAGTACCCCCCGTATATAGCCTCCACATTGACTCTGTACTGGTAACTCCTGTATATAGCCTCCACATTGACTATGTACCAGTACCCCCTGTATATAGCCTCCACATTGACTCTGTACTAGTACCCCCTCTATATAGCCTCCACATTGACTCTGTACCAGTACCCCCTGTATATAGCCTCCACATTGACTCTGTACCAGTACCCCCTGTATATAGCCTCCACATTGACTCTGTACCAGTACCCCCTGTATATAGCCTCCACATTGACTCTGTACCAGTACCCCCTGTATATAGCCTCCACATTGACTCTGTACCAGTACCCCCTGTATATAGCCTCGCTTATTATTTTTCTGCTGCTGTTTAATTAATTGTTACTTAGATTTTCTATTTTTTACTTATCTATTTTTTTACAACACTTATTTATTATTTTATTCTTTAAACTTCCTAAAAAATTGCTGGTTAAGGACTTTAAGTAAGCATTTCAGTGTAAGGCCTGTTGTATTCGGCGCATGTGACAAATACAATTTGATTTGATTTGATTTGATTTGAAAAAGCACCTATTTGTAAAGATGTATTCCCTGGTTTTGACTCCAGGCTGTTTCTCGATAGTTTCTTCCATTAAACATGAGTTCACCTGAGGCTGAGATGGTAATCTCTGCTCTTCTCAACACTGGTTCATGGCTTGTACTTAGCCTCAGGAGAGACACAACGAACCTGACACGACTTTCATTGACAACAGTTAGAGTTCAAGAATAAGTTCATATAAAGTTATATTGTTGTGTTTGCTCGTCCAACTTCCAAGAGGCCTTTTCCTCTCCTCTCCTCTCCTCTCCTCTCCTCTCCTCTCCTCTCCTCTCCTCTCCTCTCCTCTCCTCTCCTCTCCTCTCCTCTCCTCTCCTCTTCTGTTCTCTCCTCTCCTCTCCTCTCCTCTCCTCTCCTCTCCTCTCCTCTCCTCTCCTCTCCTCTCCTCTCCTCTCCTCTTCTCTCCTCTCCTCTCCTCTCCTCTCCTCTTCTGTCCTCTTCTGTCCTCTCCTCTCCTCTCCTCTCCTCTCCTCTCCTCTCCTGTTCTCTCCTCTCCTCTCCTCTCCTCTCCTCTCCTCTCCTCTCCTCTCCTCTCCTCTCCTATCTTCTGTTCTATCCTCTCCTCTCCTCTCCTCTCCTCTCCTCTCCTCTCCTCTCCTCTCCTCTCCTCTCCTCTCCTCTCCTCTCCTCTCCACTTCTGTTCTCTCCTCTCCTCTCCTCTCCTCTCCTCTCCTCTCCTCTCCTCTCCTCTCCTCTCCTCTTCTGTCCTCTCCTCTCCTCTCCTCTCCTCTCCTCTCCTCTCCTCTCCTCTCCTCTCCTCTCCTCTCCTCTCCTCTCCTCTCCTCTCCTCTCCTCTCCTCTCCTCTCCTCTGCTCTGCTCTGCTCTGCTCTCCTCTCCTCTCCTCTCCTCTCCTCTCCTCTCCTCTCCTCTCCTCTTCATTGCGGTCTCAGTAACCTAAGTGTATGTATGTGTTTGCACTTTCGGCGATACCACGTTGAGCAGAATGTGTTAATTAAAATGTATGGGGACTGGGTGACATTCAGAAAGCCAGCCAAACGGTCCTTGGATATCTTAGATTTAAGTTCGAATACAGTCTAATATCTAACTATTGACTGAATGTAACTCCTCTGAATACAGTCTAATATCTAACTATTGACTGAATGTAACTCCTCTGAATACAGTCTAATATCTAACTATTGACTGGGTGTAACTTTGAATACAGTCTAATATCTAACACTGACTGGAATATACTGTACACACAAACACACACACACACACACACACACACACACACACACACACACACTGACTGGAATCTGTTAACAGTTCAACAAGACCTACGGTGTTAGTGGTATTCTCATCTTTCTTTGCTTTTACCTTTCTCTGTTTTCCTTCTCTCTTTCTCTAGGACTCTGACTCTCTCTCTCTCTTTCTCCAGGACTCTCTCTCTCTCTCTTTCTCCAGGACTCTGACTCTCTCTCTCTCTTTCTCTATGACTCTCTCTCTCTCTTTCTCTTTGACTCTGACTCTCTCTCTCTCTTTCTCCAGGACTCTGACTCTCTCTCTCTCTCTTTCTCTGTGACTCTGACTCTCTCTCTCTCTTTCTCTAGGACTCTGACTCTCTCTCTCTCTCTCTTTCTCTAGGACTCTGACTCTCTCTCTCTTTCTCTAGGACTCTGACTCTCTCTCTCTTTCTCTATGAGTCTGACTCTCTCTCTCTCTCTTTCTCTAGGACTCTGACTCTCTCTCTCTCTTTCTTGAGGACTCTGACTCTCTATCTGTCTCTCTCTGCCTCTCTCTCTCTTTCTCTTGGACTCTGACTCTCTCTCTCTCTTTCTGTCTCTCTCTATTCAATTCAATTCAATTCAAGGGGCTTTATTGGCATGGGAAACATGTGTTAACATTGCCAAAGCAAGTGAGGTAGATAATATACAAAAGTGAAATAAACAATAAAAATTAACAGTAAACATTACACATACAGAAGTTTCAAAACATTTTTCCTGTAAGCAGGAATCAGGAGGATAGAATTATGGTCAGATTTGCCAAATGGGTGGCGAGGGAGAGCTTTGTATGCATCTCTGTCTGTGGAGAATAGGTGATCTGGAGTTTTTTCCCCTCTGGTTGCACATTTAACATGCTGATAGAAATGAGGTAAAACTGATTTAAGTGTACTTGCATTAAAGTCCTCGGCCACTAGGAGAGCCACCTCTTGATGAGCATTTTCCTGTTTGATTATGGCGGTATACAGCCCATTGAGTGCAGTTTTTGTGCCAGTATCGGTGTGTGGTGGTATGTAGACAGCTACGAAAAATACATATGAAAACTAGGTAGACAGTGTGGTCTACAGCTTATGATGAGATTTCGGTTACTAACCACTAGGCTACCTGCCGCCCCAGATACTCTACCTCAGGTGAGCAAAACCTTGATACTTCCTTACATATGCACCAGCTGTTGTTTAGAAATATACATAGGACCGTGTTTTACCTGAGGCTGCTGTTCTGTCCTGCCGATAGAGTGTATAACCCGCCAGCTGTATGTTGTTAATGTAGTCGTTCAACTCTGTGAAACATAACATACAGCGTTTAATGTCCAATTGGTAGTATATACCTGCTTTCAGTTCATTCTATTCATTTTTCAGCGATTGAACGTTGGCTAACAGTATGTATGGCAAAGGCAGATTAGCCATTCGTCGCCTGATCCTCACAAGGCACCCCGATCTCTTTCTGCAAAATCTATGTTTCTTTCTCCTGCAAATGGCGGTGTGTTCAGGTGTTCGGAGTATTCAATTTAACTAGGCAAGTAAGTTCAGAACAATTTATTTTTTACAATGATGTCCTACCAGGGGAATGGTGGGTTAACTGCCTTGTTCAGGGGGAGAACAGCAGACGTTTAATTTATCAGCTCAGAGATTCGATCCAGCAACCTTTCAGTTACTGGCCCAACACCCTAACCACTAGGCTATCTGCCACCCTGTCCAACTAATTAAATACAAATGAGTCATCGTTGTTCTGACGTCTATAAGGTCTTTTTTGGTCATGAGAGACAGTAGCAGCAACATTATGTACAAAATAAGTTACAAACATTGCGAAAAAACTAACAAAACAACATGGGTGGTTTAAAGAACCAATGAAATGACAGCCATCTTACTGTCATTGTAGTTTCTTAGGTTGTTTGCTTGAAATGTGTGGATTTGATAGGGAAGCTGAGAAGTCAAATATACTGTTTAGGTTTTCTACAGCCAAGTTTACACCTTCACTATTACAGTGAAACATTTTGTCCAGGAAATTGTATTGAAGGGATTGAATTTGTTGTTGCCTAATTCTTTTTGGTAGGTTTCCACACTTTTTTTTCTCCATCTATAGCGTTTCTTAATATTATTCAGTTCCTTTGGCTTTGATGCCTCATGATTGAGTATTGCTCTGTTCAAGTATTGTCTGATTTTGCTGTGGTCTGATAGGGGTGTCAGTGGGCTGACTGTGAACACTCTGAGAGACTCTGGGTTGAGGTCAGTGATAAAGTAGTCTACAGTACTACTGACAAGAGATGAGTTATAGGTGTACCTACCATAGGAGTCTCCTTGAAGCCTTCCATTGACTATGTACATACGCAGCATCTGACAGAGCTGCAGGAGTTGTGACCCGTTTTTGTTGGTTATGTTGTCATAGTTGTGCCTAAGGGGGCATATGGGGGAGGGAATGCTGTCACCTCCAGGTAGGTGTTTTCCCCCCCGTGTGCTGAGAGTGTCGGGTTCTTGTCAAGTTCTGGCATTTAGGTCGCCACAGACTATGTCCCTGAGCCTGGAAATTATTGATTTCTCCCTCTAGGATGGAGTAGCTGTCATCGTTAAAGTATGGGGATTCTATGGGGGGGATATGGGTAGCACACATGAGGACATTTTTCTCTGTTGAAATAATTTCCTTATTAATTTCTAGCCAGAAGTAAAATGTTGACGGTATAACTAATTTAATAGAGTGGGTTCGCTCTGCTCTATATCAAATTAGCATACCCTGAGTCTCTTCCCTGTTTCTCACCTGGTAGTTTGGTGGATGGGACTACCAGCTCTCTGTAACCTAGAGGGCAACCAGTGGGTCCGTCTCCTCTATACCACCCACCTGGTAGTTTGGTGGATGGGACTACCAGCTCTCTGTAACCTAGAGGGCAACCAGTGGGTCCGTCTCCTCTATACCAGGTTTCTTGTAGGATGACAATGTCTGTATTTCAAATTTCTTTGATGAAGTCCGGGTTCCTGCTCTTTGGGCTAAAGGCAGATGACCTCTGACCTTGTATATTCCAGGATGAGATAGTAAAAGCTTTGTGTTCCATCGTGTCTAGTGTTGTTTTTATGTGGTTTAGTCCCTGGCCATCACAGTAGCTGTGAGCAGAGCATGTTGAGCATCTGATACATATCTCTTAGGTTGCAGGATGGGGCTTGGGCGGGTGTAATAGTGGGTGTTGGGCCTGTTGCTCTGCTCACAGCCTGGGCATATGTCTTGCTGTCATGTTGAGGTCCTTGCCGCAGGGGAAATGGGGTGGGCAGAAGGGGCATAGGTCTGATATAGGGGGGGCCTATATAGGGTGTGGCCAGGGTTTGCTTGGGGTGGTCTCAGCTGGTTTGGGTGTGGCTGGTGATGCTGTGGTCTGGGTGTAGGTCCTCTTGGCATGGGTTCTCTCAGTGCAGGTCCTTCAGGAGGGTCTTGCAGGTCTGGAAGCGTGTCTCGCTGGTCTGGGCGGGGCATCTGTTGCTCTGTTGCATCCTGTGTGAGGTGCTGGGGCTACGGTTGAGGTTGACGTCCTTCAGGGTCCCGAAAAAAGTTGGGATTGCTGCCTTGTAGAGGTGGACATGGTTGTAAAGGCTGTTCAAGTCCAGGGTGGAGTTGTGGGCCAGGTAAACATTAGTATTTGAGGCACAGTCTTGTGAAATGCTTGCATCCACCCACTATCTCTCTCTGTGTCTCTCTTCCTCTCTGTCTTTATCTTCCTCTCTCTCTTCCTATCTCTTCCTCTCTATCTCAATCTTCCTATCTCTCTCTCTCTTCCTCTCTCTCTTCCTCTCACGCTCTCTCTTCCTCTCTCTTCCTCTCTCTGTCTATATTCCTCTCTCTCTTCCTCTCTCTCCCTCTCTCTATGTCTCTCTCTCTCTTCCTCTCTCTTCCTCTCTCTCTCTCTTCCTCTCTCTTCCTCTCTCTTCCTCTCTCTGTTTCTCTCTCCCTCTTTATCTTCCTCTCTCTCTTCCTCTCTCTCTGTCTCTCTCTTCCTCTCTCTCGCCCTCTTTCTCTTCCTCTCTCTCTGTCTCTCTCTTCCTCTCTCTCTTCCTCTCTGTCTATCTCCTCTCTCTCTTCCTCTCTCTGTCTCTCTCCTCTCTCTCTCCTCTCTCTTCCTCTCTTTGTCTCGCTCTCTTCCTCTTTCTCTTCCTCTCTCTTCCTATCTCTCTGTCTCTCTCTTCCTCTCTCGCTGTCTCTCTCTTCCTCTCTCTATCTATCTCCTCTCTCTTCCTCTCTCTCTGTCTCTCTCTTCCTCTCTCTATCTCCTCTCTCTCTCTGTCAGTCTTTGATAAAGATGAGAAGGGATCGTGATGTCTTGTGTTAAAAGATGAGTGTGTTTGTGAGTCTTAGAGAAAGAGGAAGAGAGTCTCCTTGTCAAGTAGCTCTCAGAGTCTCATGTCAGAATTAGACTTTTATCCATGTTTCTCAAATGTCAAATATAGAAGTTATAGCAAACATCACATTTCAAAGTGTTTAGGGTATTAGCTCTGAATTTCTAAGGTTAGGGTTAAGTTTTGGGATAGGCTTAAAACAAACATCTCAAAAACAACTTTCTATTGTTGGATTTGAACTTGCAACATTTAGAATCAGATGCTTATGCTTAGCCACCATCCCCGTCCTCAACAGCAAACACCAAAACCTACTTGAAGGTAACAGCACTTAGTGTTGCCCCTAGTGTCCGGTTTCCACGTCATCTCCCGACATCCTCAGGCATGGATGGACGTCCAATGCTGACTTGTATCACGGGGGACCTGGCTGGGACTGACTTGTATCACGGGGGACCTGGCTGGGACTGACTTGTATCACGGGGGACCTGGCTGGGACTGACTTGTATCACGGGGGACCTGGCTGGGACTGACTTGTATCACGGGGGACCTGGCAGGGACTGACTTGTATCACGGGGGACCTGGCTGGGACTGACTTGTATCACGGGGGACCTGGCTGGGACTGACTTGTATCACGGGGGACCTGGCTGGGACTGACTTGTATCACGGGGGACCTGGCTGGGACTGACTTGTATCACGGGGGACCTGGCTGGGACTGACTTGTATCACGGGGGACCTGGCTGGGACTGACTTGTATCACGGGGGACCTGGCTGGGACTGACTTGTATCACGGGGGACCTGGCTGCTCCTTGCACCTGAGATGGAGAGTTTTTGAGGCATGAGTTTTTAAGTGGGCAACCTGCGATGAATCCCAAGCTTCAAATCAAATGCTAATTTGCATTCTAATACTTAACTTGTTTTTGTCTGTGTGTTTTGTTTGCAATATTGCATGCATGTCTGTGCATGTGTGTATTTGTGAGTGTCAGGGACTGTATAAGGGAATGTACATAAGCATTTGTCTGAGTGTATGTGTGAATATTCAGACTCAATGTTTGTGTGTGTGTGTGTGTGTGTTCGCTTGTGTTTTTGTTTCTGTCACCAAGTGTCAGTTTGCAAATTGCTTTCTTTCCTTTAGGCTCACAGTTATGACAGGCCCTTCATTGAAAGTGTAAACATGACTTTGGCCATTCACCTCCTAACAACCGCACACACACACACACACACACACACACACACACACACAAACACGCACGCACGCACGCACACACACACACACACACGCACGCACACACACACGCACGCACGCACGCACGCACACACACACACACACACACACACACACACACACACTGAAACCAAAGAGCTGTCAGACAAGGAAGTCTAAAAGGTTTTATTAACATATCAAAGACAATGTGAGACCAAGACATCCGTCTTTTCTTCTGTTATTGAACAAATAAACCATATGTGTCACAGCTCTTTAACTGAGGGTTCAGATGGAACGATGCTGTTGTAGGGCAAGAGGAACATATCTTACTTCAACAACAGAGACAATCTATTTCTCTCTCTATTTTTCTGTCTCTCACTTTTTCTCTTCTTCTTCTCTCTCTCTCTCTTCTTCTCTCTCTTTTTCTGAATTGAATTGCTCCCTCTCTTTCTCTCTTCCTCTCTTCCTCTGTCTCTCTCTCTTTCTCTCTTCCTCTCTTCCTCTCTCTCTCTCTCTTTCTCTCTTCCTCTCTTCCTCTCTCTCTCTCTCTTTCTCTCTTCCTCTCTTCCTCTCTCTCTCTCTCTTTCTCTCTTCCTCTCTCTCGCTCTCTCGCTCTCTCCTCTCTCTCTCTCTCTCTCTCTCTCTCTCTCTCTCTCTCTCTCTCTCTCTCTCATGCCCTCTCTCTCTCCCTTTCTTTCTCTCTCACTCCCTCTTTCTCTTTCTCAATTCAGTTCAATTCAATTCAAGGGCTTTAATGGCATGGGAAATACATGTTAACATTGCCAAAGCAAGTGAAATAGATTATAGATAATAGATAGTAGGTCATTTAAATATATTATCTCTCTCTCTCTTCTTCTTCTTCTTCTTCTTCTTCTCTCTACGTCTCACTCAATCGCCAGAAAGCTCTATCTAATCTGTATTCTCTTTCTATAAACAAAGAACATCTTTACCGCTGCAAGGCTAAGATCACCCATCACAAAAACATCTGGAGAAAGACCCATACAAATAGAAGACAGCATGTGTGTATGTGTTTGTGTGTGTTTAAGTGTGTATGTGTTTGTGTGTGTTTAGGTGTGTTTGTGTGTATTTAAGTGTGTGTGTGTGTTTGTGTGTGTGTGTGTGTTTGTGGGTGTTTAGGTGTGTGTGTGTTTGTGTGTGTGTTTGTGGGTGTTTAGGTGTGTGTGTGTTTAAGTGTGTGTGCGTTTGTGTGTGTTTAAGTGTGTGTGTGTGTGTTTGTGTGTATTTAAGTGTGTGTGTGTTTGTGTGTGTTTAAGTGTGTGTGTGTGTGTGTGTTTAAGTGTGTGTGTTTGTGTGTGTTATTATGTGTGTTTATTATTGACACCACCTTAAATCCTCTTCAATCAGTGTAGATGAAGGGGAGGTGACAGGTTAAAGAAGGATTTTTAAGCCATTTGAGACAATTGAGACATGGATTGTGTATGTGTGCCATTCAGAGGGTGAATGGGCAAGACAAAAGATTTAAGTGCCTTTGAACGAGGAATGGTAGTTGGTGCCAGGCCCACCACTTTGTGTCAAGTACTGCAAGACTGCTGCTTTTTTTTTGCTCAACAGTTTCCCTTGTGGGAAGCATTAGAGTCCCTGTGGAATGCTTGCGACACCTTGTAGAGTCCATGCCATGACGAAATGAGGCTGTTCTGAGGGCAAAAGGGAGAAGGGGCTGGGGGTGCAACTCAATATTAGGAAGGTGTTCTTAATGTTTTGTACACTCAGTGTATATTGCTTGTATCAGATCTTCTCTAAGCCGCTGCTGAGGACAGTGGATGAAGAGAGAAGACAGCGTGAGAATGAGAACAACGAGAGACTCAGACAGTAGATGGCAGTGGTGCTTCATTCATGTAGATGATCTGAACCTTTATCAGCAGAGAGACAGGAGAGAGACAAGAAAGAGACAGGAGAGACAGGAGAGACGAGAGAGACAAGAGAGACGGGAGAGAGACAGGGGAGAGACGGGAGAGTGACAAGAGAGACGGGAGGGAGACGGGAGAGAGACAGGAGAGACAGGAGAGAGACAACAGAGACGGGAGAGAGACAGGAGAGAGACAGGGGAGAGACGGGAGAGTGACAAGAGAGACGGGAGAGAGACGGGAGAGACAGGAGAGAGACAAGAGAGATGGGAGAGAGACAAGAGAGACGGGAGAGAGACAGGAGAGAGACAAGGGATAGACAGGAGAGAGACAAAAGAGACGGGAGAGAGACAGGAGAGAGACAAGGGATAGACGGGAGAGACAGGAGAGAGACAAGAGAGACGGTAGAGAGACAGGAGAGAGACAGGGGAGAGACGGGAGAGACAGGAGAGTGACAAGAGAGACGGGAGAGAGACAGGAGAGAGACAGGGGAGAGACGGGAGAGACAGGAGATACAAGATTTAGAGGAGAGATGGGAGAGACGAGAGAGACGAGAGAGACGAGAGAGAGAGACGGGAGAGACAGGATAGTGACAGGAGAGAGACAGGAGAGAGACAGGGGAGAGACGGGAGACACAGGATAGTGACCGGAGAGTGACGAGAGACAGGAGAGAGAGAGGAGAGATGAGAGAGACGAGAGAGACGAGAGACAGGAGACAGGAGAGACAGGAGAGACAGGAGAGAGGAGAGAGACAGGAGAGAGCAGAGAGAGAGGAGAGAGACAGGAGAGAGACAGGAGAGAGACAGGAGAGAGACAGTAGAGAGAGGAGAGAGAGGAGAGAGAGGAGAGACAGGAGAGACGAGAGCAACAGGAGAGACAGGAGAGACAGGAGAGAGACAGGAGAGACGAGAGCGACATGAGAGACAGGAGAGACAGGAGAGAGACAGGAGAATGACCGGAGAGAGACAGGAGAGATGAGAGAGAGAGACGAGAGAGACAGGAGAGAGACAGGAGAGAGGCAGGAGAGAGGAGAGAGGCAGGAGAGAGGAGAGAGACAGGAGAGACAGGAGAGACGAGAGTGACGATAGAGAGGAGAGACGAGAGAGACAGTAGAGAGGAGAGAGAGGAGAGAGGAGAGAGACAGTAGAGAGGAGAGAGACAGGAGAGAGGAGAGACATGAGAGATGTGAGAGAGAGTAGAGACAGGAGTGACGAGAGAGACGAGAGAGAGAGGAGAAACAGGAGAGACGATAGAGACGAGAGAGAGGAGAGACAGGCGAGACCAGAGCGACAGGAGAGACAGGAGAGAGACAGGAGAGACGAGAGAGACAGGAGAGAGTCAGGAGAGTCAAGAGAGACAGGAGAGGCGAGAGAGAGTGGTACTATCATTCGGCTAACATAGCACAGGAAGGATACAACAGCAATATGTGTGTGTGTTAATGTGTGTGTGTGTGTTATTGTGTGTGTGTGTTATTGTGTGTGTGTGTGTGTTATTGTGTGTGTGTGTGTGTTATTGTGTGTGTGTTATTGTGTGTGTGTGTGTGTGTTATTGTGTGTGTGTGTGTGTTATTGTGTGTGTGTGTGTGTGTTATTGTGTGTGTGTGTGTGTGTTATTGTGTGTGTGTGTGTGTGTTATTGTGTGTGTGTTATTGTATGTGTGTGTGTGTGTGTGTGTGTGTTATTGTGTGTGTGTGTGTGTGTGTGTGTTATTGTGTGTGTGTACATGTGTGTGTGTGTGTGTGTGTACATGTGTGTGTGTGTGTTATTGTGTGTGTGTGTGTGTTATTGTGTGTGTGTGTGTGTACATGTGTGTGTGTGTACGTGTGTGTGTGTGTGTCTGTCTAAACTCAGTACCTTGATGACAGTGTTCACCTATAAAAGGATTGATTCATTCAATGTTTATACAAATATGTCCATTCAACAGAATACTCTGTCAGAGAAGCAATAGTCCAAATGTCTAAACTATATCCGCTTCCAAAGCTACAGACGATTTACGTTGAGAATTGAGAGTGTTTAGAGTGAATGGAATGTCATCACAGGCCTGGTCAACAAGGGCTCACTGTTCCTCGGCACAACGGCGCTAACCTGGAACGTCAATGGACAAGCTAACCAGTGGTTGTGTAACAGTATAACTTTAGACCGTCCCCTCGCCCATACCCAGGCGCGAACCAGGGACGCTCTGCACACATCAACAACAGTCACCCACAAAGCATCGTTACCCATCGCTCCACAAAAGCCGCGGCCCTTGCAGAGCAAGGGGAACTACTACTTCAATGTCTCAGGGCAAGTGACGTCACTGATTGAAACGCTACTTAGCGCGCACCACCGCTAACTAAGCTATCCGTTTCACATCCGTTACAGTTGCATGGTTCGTGAGTGAAAGCATGGGCTTTATGTAACTGAAATCTTCTGAATACAAAACTAAATAGGTAATAAATATACATTTATTTAAAAAGCGAACTGAACTGAATTTGAAAATCCATCCTCAATCTGTTCCTGTTGAGATTTCCTTTCATTCTTCCCTGTAAATCGCCATAGAAACAGCCTCTCTCAACGTAGATGGATCGCCAATATCGGCAATGAAAGCCAAAGATCTGGGAGGTGAAAATGAAAGTGTATCAAGTTCATTTTAATTAGTTCCGAAGCGAGGAAGTTCCTCCTAATGTTACCACCTTCCAATGCCTGAAATATGGAAGAGATTATGACCAAGAGCAGTACAGTCTAAACCAGCAATGGTCACAGCAAACTAACGTTCTTATTTCCTCAACACTGGCAAGTACAGATATACTAAGGCTTTTACAATCAGGAGGGAATCTACAGAACGGACCACAGAAAGGAAAGATGAGTTTGATATACTCTGAAAGGGTGAGGAAGGACATGCTACAATAAATGCATGATGTCACATCTAACTCCAAAGCTTTGACTCTGTGTGTAAATGCTTGTGCGTCTGTGTCTGTGTGTGTGTGTGTGTGTGTGTGTGTGTGTGTGTGTGTGTGTGTGTGTGTGTGTGTGTGTGTGTGTGAGTGTGTGTGTGTGTGTGTGTGTGTGTGTGTGTGTGTGTGTGTGTGTGTGTGTGTGTGTGTGTGTGTGTGTGTGTGTGTGTGTGGGCCTGTGTGTGTGTGTGTGTGTGTGTGTGTGTGTGTGTGTGTGTGTGTGTGTGTGTGTGTGTGTGTGTGTGTGTGTGTGTGTGTGTGTGTGGGCCTGTGTGTGTGTGTGTGTGTGTGTGTGTGTGTGGGCCTGTGTGTGTGTGTGTGTGTGTGTGTGTGTGTGTGTGTGTGTGTGTGTGTGTGTGTGTGTGTTTGTGTCTCTGTCACACAGTAAGTTTTGGGCTCAGTGTCTTACCCCAGAGCTGGGCACTCAAGCTCAACTATCCTAATAAAACCCCAGCTGCTCAAACAAGCCCAAACTTCCACAGAAAACTCAAACAATTACATCCTGTGGAGCTAGCAACAGCTAACTGCTAAGCTAATGAATGACAGTGAAGGGAGCCAGAGAACGGCTAGCAGATAGCGATTAGCCACAGTGTGCTATGGGGGCCACTGTTCTGCTACAGAGGACCTTAATTCAGACATCACTGTGTAGCATGAGATGCATCCATTACATCGGTGTGGGTTTTGGGCCCAGAGTAATGAAATGGGTGATTGTACTTCAATGGAGGCTGCTGAGAGGAGCAAGGCTCATAATAATGACTGGAACGGAACAAATTCCACTGATTCTGCTACAGCCATTACCACAAGCCTGTATTCCCCAATTAAGGTGCCACCAGCCTCCTGTGTTGTACTTGTATGTGATGTATGGTTGGAGGCTAGGTTGATTAGCATACAAATGGGCATTTTTACATCCCATTATTTCGCTGTGTCACTGGCGGTGTTCCGGAACTACAATTCCCAACGTTCCGCTGTGTCCCTGGTAGTGTTCCGGAACTACAATTCCCAACGTTCCGCTGTGTCCCTGGTAGTGTTCCGGAACTACAATTCCCAACGTTCCGCTGTGTCCCTGGTAGTGTTCCGGAACTACAATTCCCAACGTTCCGCTGTGTCCCTGGTAGTGTTCCGGAACTACAATTCCCAACGTTCCGCTGTGTCCCTGGTAGTGTTCCGGAACTACAATTCCCAACGTTCCGCTGTGTCCCTGGTAGTGCTTCTGAAATACGAATTTCCACTACGCAATGCTGCTGGTAATGATGTCACTATGAAACAGAACAGTGTGTAGTGTGAAGAGATAAGAAACTCAACTGAACTCAGATTAGTTCCCATTTAATTTGTTGCTGTTAAGGAGAACCATACTTTTTGACTTCTGATAGAATCCATGCAGGGACAGGAAACAGCTGTTTTACTTCTGATAGAATCCATGCAGGGAGAGGAAACAGCTGTTTTACTCCTGATAGAATCCATG
>NC_048588.1:40386090-40463590 GCF_013265735.2 Oncorhynchus mykiss
TCTACCATACAAACTGATAAACACCCTGGGAAATAATGTTTACCATACAAACTGATAAACACCCTGGGAAATAATGTCTACCATACAAACTGATAAACACCCTGGGAAATAATGTCTACCATACAAACTGATAAACACCCTGGGAAATAATGTCTACCATACAAACTGATAAACACCCTGGGAAATAATGTTTACCATACAAACTGATAAACACCCTGGGAAATAATGTTTACCATACAAACTGATAAACACCCTGGGAAATAATGTTTACCATACAAACTGATAAACACCCTGGGAAATAATGTCTACCATACAAACTGATAAACACCCTGGGAAATAATGTCTACCATACAAACTGATAAACACCCTGGGAAATAATGTTTACCATACAAACTGATAAACACCCTGGGAAATAATGTTTACCATACAAACTGATAAACACCCTGGGAAATAATGTCTACCATACAAACTGATAAACACCCTGGGAAATAATGTTTACCATACAAACTGATAAACACCCTGGGAAATAATGTTTACCATACAAACTGATAAACACCCTGGGAAATAATGTCTACCATACAAACTGATAAACACCCTGGGAAATAATGTCTACCATACAAACTGATAAACACCCTGGGAAATAATGTCTACCATACAAACTGATAAACACCCTGGGAAATAATGTTTACCATACAAACTGATAAACACCCTGGGAAATAATGTCTACCATACAAACTGATAAACACCCTGGGAAATAATGTCTACCATACAAACTGATAAACACCCTGGGAAATAATGTTTACCATACAAACTGATAAACACCCTGGGAAATAATGTTTACCATACAAACTGATAAACACCCTGGGAAATAATGTCTACCATACAAACTGATAAACACCCTGGGAAATAATGTCTACCATACAAACTGATAAACACCCTGGGAAATAATGTTTACCATACAAACTGATAAACACCCTGGGAAATAATGTCTACCATACAAACTGATAAACACCCTGGGAAATAATGTTTACCATACAAACTGATAAACACCCTGGGAAATAATGTCTACCATACAAACTGATAAACACCCTGGGAAATAATGTTTACCATACAAACTGATAAACACCCTGGGAAATAATGTCTACCATACAAACTGATAAACACCCTGGGAAATAATGTCTACCATACAAACTGATAAACACCCTGGGAAATAATGTTTACCATACAAACTGATAAACACCCTGGGAAATAATGTCTACCATACTAACTGATAAACACCCTGGGAAATAATGTCTACCATACAAACTGATAAACACCCTGGGAAATAATGTTTACCATACAAACTGATAAACACCCTGGGAAATAATGTTTACCATACAAACTGATAAACACCCTGGGAAATAATGTCTACCATACAAACTGATAAACACCCTGGGAAATAATGTTTACCATACAAACTGATTAACACCCTGGGAAATAATGTCTACCATACAAACTGATAAACACCCTGGGAAATAATGTCTACCATACAAACTGATAAACACCCTGGGAAATAATGTTTACCATTCAAACATATCAGATAAACTGTCTTCTTCCACTCCTCATCTTTTCTCTTTCATCTGCATTTACGTGAACATATTGGACAGGTGAAAGCAATGTCCTCAAGTCCTAAATATGCCAAATTTGCTCAGTCATACCTCCAGACTACCCCTCATCTCTCTCCATCTCACCAGTCATACCTCCAGACTACCCCTCATCTATCTCATCTCACCAGTCATACCTCCAGACTACCCCTCATCTCTCTCCATCTCACCAGTCATACCTCCAGACTACCCCTCATCTCTCTCCACCTCACCAGTCATACCTCCAGACTACCCCTCAATTTTTCTTTCTTTCTCTCCTCCTCCTCCTTAATCCTTCATTCCACCACCAAATACATTGTGACAGGATGTGTTTAATTAACTATGCAGCAGCAGACTCTGTCCCATTGTGTCAGAAGGAGAAGAAGGGTGGAGGAGAGGGTGAAGAAGGAGAAGAAAAATATGAGTGGAGAAGAGGGTGAAGAAGGAGAAGAAAAAGAAGATGAGTGGAGGAGAGGGTGAAGAAGAAGGAGAAGACGAAGACGAGTGGAGGAGAGGGTGAAGAAGGAAAGGAAGAGAAGATGAGTGGAGGAGAGGGTGAAGAAGAAGGAGAAGAAGAAGATGAGTGGAGAAGAGGTTGAAGAAGGAGGGTAAGAAGACGAGTGAAGGAGAGGGTGAAGCAGAAGGAGAAGACGAAGACGAGTGGAGGAGAGGGTGAAGAAGGAAAGGAAGAGAAGATGAGTGGAGGAGAGGGTGAAGAAGAAGGAGAAGATGAAGACGAGTGGAGGAGAGGGTGAAGAAGGAGAAGAAGAAGATGAGTGGAGAAGAGGTTGAAGAAGGAGAGTAAGAAGACGAGTGAAGGAGAGGGTGAAGCAGAAGGAGAAGACGAAGACGAGTGGAGGAGAGGGTGAAGAAGGAAAGGAAGAGAAGATGAGTGGAGGAGAGGGTGAAGAAGGAAAGGAAGAGCCAGGGTAATTAACGACAGAACATTTCTGATGAAAAACCACAAGCTGTTCAAGGAGTTGAAGTTTGCTTCAAACAAAGGTAGCTCTCCTCTCTCCCTCCCTCCCACCTTCCTTCCTTCCCTCCCTTCCTCTATCCCCCATCCACCCTTTAGGCCTGCTCGGCCCTCTCTGCTCGGCCCTCTCTGCTCGACCCTCTCTGCTCGGCCCTCTCTGCTCGGCCATCTCTCCTTAATCCCGTCTTTATGTCTCTCCCTCTCTCCTCTCCTCTCCCCTCCCTCCCTCCCTCCCTCCCTCTCTCCCTCCTTCCCTCCCTCCCTCCCTCCCTCCCTCCCTCCCTCCCTCCCTCCCTCCCTCCCTCCATCGGCCCTCTCTCTAATGAAAGGAGGTGTAAATTAAGGAGTGTATGTTAATTTGGGCATACACTCCTGATGAGTTTTAATCAGAGTGGGAATTCACAAGAGGAGATAGAGAAAGAGAGAGAGAGAGAGAGAGTTTTGAGTTTTTGTTAAACCTTTATTTTATACTTAATTATTAAGACAAATAATGGCACACTGTGCCTTTTCAGAAATTAAACAACACATATGTCATTCCTAAATAAAAATGTATTATATCAAATAATAAAGCAAATTCAATTGATTTCATAAGAAAATAGATTGTTTCCCCTCCTCCACAAACCGCTCCTTCATAAGCCCACTTCTCCTCAAACAATGGCAGATCTTTTACAGCCGAGAAGAACTCAAAATCCACTTGTATTCTCGCTTTGACTAATCTTTTATAAACACATCTTACATCCTGCCCATATCCTGTGTCTATTTTATGTTTCCTACTCAGAAAAAGTAACATCTTATGTTGTCCCTAAATAAAATGTAACAGTCGACATGTTATTTTCTGCTGTTTACCATGAAACCCCTAAAGAAAATCAGTATTATTGAAAATCTCCCCCAAAGCTGTAAACAAAGACTCTAGTATTTCAAAGAGAGGCTTTATCCTCTCACACTCCAGGAAACTGTGAACATTTGTTCTCTTGCGTTACAAAAAAGGACATCCGTCTCCAACATCTGAGTTAATAACAGATACAAAAGCATTAACTGCAATGGTGCCATGCAAAACCCTCCATTACATATCACCAGTCCCCTGTACAGTGTTCTCCATGCTGTCTTTTCCTTGTCATCAACACCCCACATTACATATCACCAGTCCCCTGTACAGTGTTCTCCATGCTGGCTTTTCCTTGTCATCAACACCCCACATTACATATCACCAGTCCCCTGTACAGTGTTCTCCATGCTGGCTTTTCCTTGTCATCAACACCCTCCAATACATATCACCAGTCCCCTGTACAGTGTTCTCCATGCTGGCTTTACCTTGTCATCAACACCCTCCATTACATATCACCAGTCCCCTGTACAGTGTTCTCCATGCTGGCTTTTCCTTGTCATCAACACCCTCCATTACATATCACCAGTCCCCTGTACAGTGTTCTCCATGCTGGCTTTTCCTTGTCATCAACACCCTCCATTACATATCACCAGTCCCCTGTACAGTGTTCTCCATGCTGGCTTTACCTTGTCATCAACACCCTCCATTACATATCACCAGTCCCCTGTACAGTGTTCTCCATGCTGGCTTTACCTTGTCATCAACACCCTCCATTACATATCACCAGTCCCCTGTACAGTGTTCTCCATGCTGGCTTTTCCTTGTCATCAACACCCTCCAATACATATCACCAGTCCCCTGTACAGTGCTCTCCATGCTGACTTTACCTTGTCACCAACACCCTCCATTACATATCACCAGTCCCCTGTACAGTGTTCTCCATGCTGGCTTTACCTTGTCATCAACACCCCCCATTACATATCACCAGTCCCCTGTACAGTGCTCTCCATGCTGGCTTTACCTTGTCACCAAGGCCCAGTTTTACCCTCCAAGGAGTGTCTTTTCTATTCTTCAATTTATCTTTATTCAAAACCTTGACACAACCCCTACGTAAGTCTTTCCCATTCACCTCATCCAAACCCTTCCAACCCTCTCAAATCCACTAATGACTCCTTTCTTTCTGACTCTGTGATATCATGGGTGTAATATATATGGGATATGGGTGTAACTCTGGGATATTGGGTGTAATATATATGGGATATGGGTGTAATATATATGGGATATGGGTGTAATATATATGGGATATGGGTATAATATATATGGGATATGGGTGTAACTCTGGGATATTGGGTGTAATATATATGGGATATGGGTGTAATATATATGGGATATGGGTGTAATATATATGGGATATGGGTATAATATATATGGGATATGGGTGTGACTCTGGGTGATTCTGCCTCTGATTGAGAATCATACTTAGGTAGCCTGGGTTTCACTGTGTGTTTGTGGGTGATTGTTCCTGTCTCTGTGTTTGCACCAGATAGGGCTGTTTTGAGTTTTCACATTTATTGTTTTGTTAGTTTATTCATGTATAGTGTCTTTATTAAAGTACCATGAATAACCACCACGCTGCAGTTTGGTCCGCCTCTCCTTCACCACAGGAAAACCCTTACAGAATCACCCACCACAACAGGACCAAGCGGCGTGGTGACAGGCAGCGGCAGCAGGAGCTACGAAGTCTGGAGTATATGACTTGGGAGGAAATAGACAGGTGGGCGGTCGACCCAGGGAGAGTGCCGGAGCCTGCCTGGGATTCGCTGGAGCAGTGCGAAGAGGGGTATAGGAGAATGGAGTTGGAGAGACAAGCACGGCGGCGCGGAAGGAAGTCCAAGAGTCAGCCCCAAAAATGTCTTGGGGGGGGCACAGGGAGAGTGTGGCAGAGTCAGGAGTCAGACCTGAGCCAACTCCCCCTGTTTATCGTGAAGAGCCAAGGAGGAGCTCAGAACCAGAGCTGGTGTTGGAGGTGAGCGAAGCAGAGACTGTGAAGGAGTTAATGGGGAAATTGGAGGAGAGAGATTTGAGGGAGTTGCTGGTTTGGTGCATGAGGCACAACATTCGCCCGACGGAGCGTGTCAGGGATTTAATGGCACCTGAGTCAGCTCTCCATACTCATCCTGAGGTGCGTGCTAGTTGTCTGGTGAAGACTGTGCCAGCCTCACGCACCAGGCCTCCTGTGCATCTCCCTAGCCTTGCACGTCCTGTGCCATCTCAGCACTACAGTGCTCCTAGCAGTGCTAACCGTGGCGGGCGTGGTGCTGGTCAGGCACCGTGTTATGCGGTGGTTCGCACGGTGTCCCCAGTACGCGTGCTTAGCCCGGTGCGCTACATCCCAGCTTCCCACATCTGCCGGGCTAGGGTGAAGATCCAGCCAGGGCGGTTGGTGCCAGCCCTGCTCTCAAGATCTCCAGTACGCCTTCACGGTCCGGTCCATCCTGTGCCACCTCCACACACCAGCCCTCCGGTGGCAGCTCCCCGCACCATGCTTCCTGTGCGTGTCCTCGGCCCAGTACCACCAGTGCCAGCACCACGCATCAGGCCTACAGTGCGCCTCGCCTCTCCGGCGCTGCCGGAGTCTCCCGCCTGTCCAGCGCTGCCGGAGTCTCCCGCCTGTCCAGCGCTGCTAGAGCCTTCCTCCTCTCCAGCGCTGCCGGAGTCTCCCGCCTGTCCAGCGCTGCTAGAGCCTTCCTCCTCTGCAGCGCAGCCGGAGTCTCCCGCCTGTTCGGCGCTACCAGAGCTCCCGCCCCTCATTCCAGAGGCGCTAGAGCCCCTCATTCCAGAGGCGCCAGAGCTACTCAGTCCAGAGGCGCCAGAGCTACTCAGTCCAGCGCTGCCAGAACCTTCCTCTCCAGCGTTGACGGAGCTTCCCGTCTGCCCAGCGCCATCTGAGCTACCAGTCTGCCCAGCGCCATCTGAGCTACCAGTCTGCCCAGCGCCATCTGAGCTACCCGTCTGCCCAGCGCGATCTGAGCTACCCGTCTGCCCAGCGCCGCCAGTGCCGCCAGTCTGCAAGGAGCCGCCAGTGCCGCCAGTCAGCCAGGGGCCGCCAGTGCCGCCAGTCAGCCAGGGGCCGCCAGTGCCGCCAGTCAGCCAGGGGCCGCCAGTGCCGCCAGTCAGCCAGGAGCCGCCAGTGCCGCCAGTCAGCCAGGGGCCGCCAGTGCCGCCAGTCAGCCAGGGGCCGCCAGTGCCGCCAGTCAGCCAGGAGCCGCCAGTGCTGCCAGTCAGCCAGGGGCCGCCAGTGCCGCCAGTCAGCCAGGGGCCGCCAGTGCCGCCAGTCAGCCAGGGGCCGCCAGAGGTGCCGCCAGTCAGCCCAGAGGCCGCCAGAGCCCCTCAGCCCAGAGGCGCCAGAGCCCCTCAGCCCAGAGGCGCCAGAGCCCCTCAGCCCAGAGGCGCCAGAGCCCCTCAGCCCAGAGGCGTCAGAGCCCCTCAGCCAAGAGCCCCTGCCCCTCTGTCCAGAGCTTCCGCCCCTCTGTCCAGAGCTTCCGCCCCTCTGTCCAGAGCTTCCGCCCCTCTGTCCAGAGCTTCCACCCCTCTGTCCCGAGCTACCCTCAGTCCAGTGGGGTCATTTAGAGGGGTCACCATAGTTAGGAGGCCACGGAAGCAGACAATAA
Source organism: Oncorhynchus mykiss (assembly GCF_013265735.2). Lineage (NCBI taxonomy): Eukaryota > Metazoa > Chordata > Actinopteri > Salmoniformes > Salmonidae > Oncorhynchus > Oncorhynchus mykiss. The sequence goes on from NC_048588.1 coordinate 40,393,186, forward strand.
GGCGGACTAAGACAATGGTGAAGTGGGGTCCGCGTCCCGCGCCAGAGCCGCCACCGCGGACAGACGCCCACCCAGACCCTCCCCTACAGGTTAAGGTTTTGCGGCCGGGGTCCGCACCTTTGGGGGCGGGGGGGCGTCTGTCCGCAAACAACGTACTGTCACGTTCTGACCTTTATTTCCTTTGTTTTGTCATTATTTAGTATGGTCAGGCGTGAGTTGGGGTGGGCAGTCTATGTTTGTTTTTCTATGTTTTGGGTATTTCTATGTTTCGGCCTAGTGTGGTTCTCAATCAGAGGCAGGTGTCATTAGTTGTCTCTGATTGAGAATCATACTTAGGTAGCCTGGGTTTCACTGTGTGTTTGTGGGTGATTGTTCCTGTCTCTGTGTTTGCACCAGATAGGACTGTTTAGGTTTTCGCACATTTATTGTTTTGTTAGTTTATTAATGTATAGTTCCTTTATTAAAGAACATGAATAACCACCACGCTGCATTTTGGTCCACCTCTCCTTCACCAAAAGAAAACCGTTACAATATGGATGTAATATATATGGGATATGGGTGTAATATATTTGGGATATGGGTGTAATATATATGGGATATGGGTGTGACTCTGGATGTAATATATATGGGATATGGGTGTAATATATATGGGATATGGGTGTAATATATATGGGATATGGGTGTAATATATATGGAATATGGGTGTAATATATATGGGATATGGGTGTGACTCTGGGTGTAATATATATGGGATATGGGTGTAATATATATGGAATATGGGTGTAATATATATGGAATATGGGTGTAATATATATGGGATATGGGTGTGACTCTGGGTGTAATATATATGGAATATGGGTGTAATATATATGGGATATGGGTGTAACTCTGGGATATTGGGTGTAATATATATGGGATATGGGTGTAATATATATGGGATATGGGTGTAATATATATGGAATATGGGTGTAATATATATGGGATATGGGTGTAATATATATGGGATATGGGTGTGACTCTGGGTGTAATATATATGGAATATGGGTGTAATATATATGGGATATGGGTGTGACTCTGGGTGTAATATATATGGAATATGGGTGTAATATATATGGGATATGGGTGTAATATATATGGAATATGGGTGTAATATATATGGGATATGGGTGTGACTCTGGGTGTAATATATATGGGATATTGGGTGTAATATATATGGGATATGGGTGTAATATATATGGGATATAGGTGTGACTCTGGGTGTAATATATATGGAATATGGGTGTAATATATATGGGATATGGGTGTGACTCTGGGTGTAATATATATGGAATATGGGTGTAATATATATGGGATATGGGTGTAATATATATGGAATATGGGTGTAATATATATGGAATATGGGTGTAATATATATGGAATATGGGTGTAATATATATGGGATATGGGTGTGACTCTGGGTGTAATATATATGGGATATGGGTGTAATATATATGGAATATGGGTGTAATATATATGGGATATGGGTGTGACTCTGGGTGTAATATATATGGGATATGGGTGTAATATATATGGGATATGGGTGTAATATATATGGGATATGGGTGTGACTCTGGGTGTTTTATATATGGGATATGGGTGTAATATATATGGGATATGGGTGTAATATATATGGGATATGGGTGTGACTCTGGGTGTAATATATATGGGATATGGGTGTAATATATATGGGATATGGGTGTAATATATATGGGATATGGGTGTGACTCTGGGTGTAATATATATGGGATATGGGTGTGACTCTGGGTGTAATATATATGGGATATGGGTGTGACTCTGGGTGTAATATATATGGGATATGGGTGTGACTCTGGGTGTAATATATATGGGATATGGGTGTGACTCTGGGTGTAATATATATGGGATATGGGTGTGACTCTGGGTGTAATATATATGGGATATGGGTGTGACTCTGGGTGTAATATATATGGGATATGGGTGTGACTCTGGGTGTAATATATATGGGATATGGGTGTGACTCTGGGTGTAATATATATGGGATATGGGTGTGACTCTGGGTGTAATATATATGGGATATGGGTGTGACTCTGGGTGTAATATATATGGGATATGGGTGTGACTCTGGGTGTAATATATATGGGATATGGGTGTAATATATATGGAATATGGGTGTAATATATATGGGATATGGGTGTGACTCTGGGTGTAATATATATGGGATATGGGTGTAATATATATGGGATATGGGTGTAATATATATGGGATATGGGTGTGACTCTGGGTGTAATATATATGGGATATGGGTGTAATATATATGGGATATGGGTGTAATATATATGGGATATGGGTGTGACTCTGGGTGTAATATATATGGGATATGGGTGTAATATATATGGGATATGGGTGTAATATATATGGGATATGGGTGTGACTCTGGGTGTAATATATATGGGATATGGGTGTGACTCTGGGTGTAATATATATGGGATATGGGTGTGACTCTGGGTGTAATATATATGGGATATGGGTGTGACTCTGGGTGTAATATATATGGGATATGGGTGTGACTCTGGGTGTAATATATATGGGATATGGGTGTGACTCTGGGTGTAATATATATGGGATATGGGTGTGACTCTGGGTGTAATATATATGGGATATGGGTGTGACTCTGGGTGTAATATATATGGGATATGGGTGTGACTCTGGGTGTAATATATATGGGATATGGGTGTGACTCTGGGTGTAATATATATGGGATATGGGTGTAATATATATGGGATGTGGGTGTGACTCTGGGTGTAATATATATGGGATATGGGTGTGACTCTGGGTGTAATATATATGGGATATGGGTGTGACTCTGGGTGTAATCCCTAGTCCTAGAATTGGGAGGTTTTCATCTTGTACCTCCTTCTTTTCATTATTAAGCACCAACCACTCTTCTACTGACAGAGCCTTGTACGACAATCCTTTCCGACCTCACCCTCAAACGTTCAGCCATCCGTCCTCCATCCATTAAGGTGGGCCCAGCCATGTCCGTTATTAACTGCTTTAGGGTGATGATTTTGCCCTTCACCAGGATCTTGTTAGAAATGTGGAACAGCTGCTGTTGTACAATCCAGTCTTGCTCCTGTCGTGTCTCTGACTTATTAAATGAGATGACAGGCTATTTTATAAAAATCGATTACCTAACATTTAATTGATTACGTGATTAAATTAAACAATGCAACACTTTACTCATTAACTTCTCTAGGGGGCACAATTTTCACATCCGGATGAAAAGAGTGCCCAAAGTAAACTGCCTGCTACTCAGGCCCAGAAGCTAGGATATGCATATAATTGATAGATTTGGATAGACCCTGTCCTCACCCTACTGACAAATAAGGGTGACCCCAGGTTTTTGCCTGCCCTATCAGTTCTGTTACACTCACAGACATTATTTTAACAGTTTTCGAAACTTTAGAGTGTCTCCTATCCAAATCTACCAATTGTATGCATATCATAGCTTCTGGGCCTGAGTAGCAGGCAGTTTTCTTTGGGCACTCTTTTTATCCGGATAAGAAAAATGTGCCCCCTACCCTAATGAAGTTAACTACTGCTAGCCAATCCTCTACAAACATGATCCCAAAATACTTTAAACATCTTTGGGATATGGGGCAGTATTTTAACGTCTGGATGAAAAGCGTGCCCAAAGTAAACTGCCTGCTACTCAGGCCCAGAAGCTAGGATATGCATATAATTGGTAGATTTGGGAATATCTAGCCGTAACAGGTTAAAAAGTCAATGGGAAGCCCATCAATGCCCCGTCTCCTTGCATTTTCCATGCATTTTAATTAAGTGTATAGCTCCTGCAACACAATGGTGGCTCTAGCTCAACCTGAGCATCTGCAGCCACCTGTGGGAGCCAATCAAAGAACTGCTGTGTCACTGTATAATCCTCTTTGTACTCAGCATAGCATTCTACTGCCCTCTTTCTAATTCCACTTGGGCTAGTGAGCTCCTGTCCAACAGCCTACTTGAGGCAATTAATATTTATTCTTTGTCCATTCTTTTTCTTTAAACCGAAGAAAAATATGGATGAGGCATCCATTTCAGAGATTCCCTGAAACTTTCTTCACACTAATGCCCCCTGCGCTCTGATACAGCTCTCCTTCAGTGGCCTCCAACTGCTCTTAAATGCAAGTAAAACTAAATGCATGCTCTTCAACCAATCGCTGCCCGCACCTGCCCGCCCGTCCAGCATCACTACTCTGAATGGCTCTGACTTAGAATAAATACCTAGGTGTTAGACTGTAGACTCTCCTTCCAAACTCACATTAAATATTTCCAATCCAAAATTAAATCTAGAATTGGCTTCCTATTTCGCAACCAATGCTGCCAAAAATACCCTCGGAAAACTGACCATCCAACAATCCTCGACTTCGGCGATGTCATTTACAAAATAGCCTCCAACACTCTACTCAACAAATTGGATGCAGTCTATCACAGTGCCATCCGTTTTGTCACCAAAGCCCCATATACTACCCACCACTGCGACCTGTACACTCTCTTTGGCTGGCCCTCGCTTCATACTCGTCGCCAAACCCACTGGCTCCAGGTCATCTACAAGTCTCTGCTAGGTAAAGCCCCGCCTTATCTCAGCTCACTGGTCATCATAGCAGCACCCACCCGTAGCACGCGCTCCAGCAGGTATATCTCACTGGTCACCCCCAAAGCCAATTCTTCCTTTGGTCACCTCTCCTTCCACTTCTCTGCTGTCAATGACTGGAACGAACTGCAAAAATCACTGAAGCTGGAAACTCTTATCTCCATCACTAGCTTTAAGCACCAGCTCTTGAGAGCCTGAGTATGGCCTCGATCTCCTGTGGTCCAACATCTAGAATTCCACTATTTCAGACTCTAGGGAGTTCATTGATCTGGTGATGTCTCTGGTAACATTCATCGTGTACTGATTACAGAATTGTTGAATCTGGATTTTCCCACCACTGTTGAAGGGATACTAAACTGGCCTTTTCAGATCTCTACCTCTCCCAGAAAAAACTACAACATTTCCTGAAGTGATCATCACTCAGTAAAGTTATATTAAAATGCCAGCACGAGCTTGTGGTATCACAGCGTTAATGAACACTACAGTGCCTTGCGAAAGTATTCGGCCCCCTTGAACTTTGCGACCTTTTGCCACATTTCAGGCTTCAAACATTAAGATATAAAACTGTATTTTTTTGTGAAGAATCAAGAACAAGTGGGACACAATCATGAAGTGGAACGACATTTATTGGATATTTCAAACTTTTTTAACAAATCAAAAACTGAAAAATTGGACGTGCAAAATTATTCAGCCCCTTTACTTTCAGTGCAGCAAACTCTCTCCAGAAGTTCAGTGAGGATCTCTGAATGATCCAATGTTGACCTAAATGACTAATGATGATAAATACAATCCACCTGTGTGTAATCAAGTCTCCGTATAAATGCACCTGCACTGTGATAGTGTCAGAGGTCCGTTAAAAGCGCAGAGAGCATCATGAAGAACATGGAACACACCAGGCAGGTCCGAGATACTGTTGTGAAGAAGTTTAATTAAAGCCGGATTTGGATACAAAAAGATTTCCCAAGCTTTAAACATCCCAAGGAGCACTGTGCAAGCGATAATATTGAAATGGAAGGAGTATCAGACCACTGCAAATCTACCAAGACCTGGCCGTCCCTCTAAACTTTCAGCTCATACAAGGAGAAGACTGATCAGAGATGCAGCCAAGAGGCCCATGATCACTCTGGATGAACTGCCGAGATCTACAGCTGAGGTGGGAGACTCTGTCCATAGGACAACAATCAGTCGTATATTGCACAAATCTGGCCTTTATGGAAGAGTGGCAAGAAGAAAGCTATTTCTTAAAGATATCCATAAAAAGTGTTGTTTAACGTTTGCCACAAGCCACCTGGGAGACACACCAAACATGTGGAAGAAGGTGCTCTGGTCAGATTAAACCAAAATTGAACTTTTTGGCAACAATGCAAAACGTTATGTTTGGCGTAAAAGCAACACAGCTGAACACACCATCCCCACTGTCAAGCATGGTGGTGGCAGCATCATGGTTTGGGCCTGCTTTTCTTCAGCAGGGTCAGGGAAGATGGTTAAAATTGATGGGAAGATGGATGGAGCCAAATACAGGACCATTCTGGAAGAAAACCTGATAGAGTCTGCAAAAGACCTGAGACTGGGACGGAGATTTGTCTTCCAACAAGACAATGATCCAAAACATAAAGCAAAATCTACAATGGAATGGTTCAAAAATAAACATATCCAGGTGTTAGAATGGCCAAGTCAAAGTCCAGACCTGAATCCAATCGAGAATCTGTGGAAAGAACTGAAAACTGCTGTTCACAAATGCTCTCCATCCAACCTCACTGAGCTCGAGCTGTTTTGCAAGGAGGAATGGGAAAACATTTCAGTCTCTCGATGTGCAAAACTGATAGAGACATACCCCAAGCGACTTACAGCTGTAATCGGAGCAAAAGGTGGCGCTACAAAGTATTAACTTAAGGGGGCTGAATAATTTTGCACGCCCAATTTTTCAGTTTTTGATTTGTTAAAAAAGTTTGAAATATCCAATAAATGTCGTTCCACTTCATGATTGTGTCCCACTTGTTGTTGATTCTTCACAAAAAAATACAGTTTTATATCTTTATGTTTGAAGCCTGAAATGTGGCAAAAGGTCGCAAAGTTCAAGGGGGCCGAATACTTTCGCAAGGCACTGTACCTCTGTTATTGAACAATGATTAGAAAATCCCATTGAGGTTATCACACTTGATTTACAGACCTGAGACTGATGCTCAAAAAAACTAAATCTATCTAACCTGGCCAGAGAGATGATGTTCTCTCCCATATTAGCCCATGTGTACTGTCTCGTGACTCCATATTAGCCCATGTGAACTGTCTCGTGACTCCATATTAGCCCATGTGTACTGTCTCGTGACTCCATATTAGCACATGTGTACTGTCTCGTGACTCCATATTGGCCCATGTGTACTGTCTCGTGACTCCATATTAGCACATGTGAACTGTCTCGTGACTCCATATTAGCCCATGTGTACTGTCTCGTGACTCCATATTAGCACATGTGTACTGTCTCGTGACTCCATATTGGCCCATGTGTACTGTCTCGTGACTCCATATTGGCCCATGTGTACTGTCTCGTGACTCCATATTTGCCCATGTGTACTGTCTCGTGACTCCATATTAGCCCATGTGTACTGTCTCGTGACTCCATATTAGCCCATGTGTACTGTCTCGTGACTCCATATTGGCCCATGTGTACTGTCTCGTGACTCCATATTAGCCCATGTGTACTGTCTCGTGACTCCATATTGGCCCATGTGTACTGTCTCGTGACTCCATATTGGCCCATGTGTACTGTCTCGTGACTCCATATTGGCTCCTTGAAATACCACATAGTTCATGTGTTACAATAACGCTTTTTTTTTTAAGTCCTTGAGGCGCCAGAGCCCCTCAGCCCAGAGGCGCCAGAGCCCCTCAGCCCAGAGGCGCCAGAGCCCCTCAGCCCAGAGGCGTCAGAGCCCCTCAGCCAAGAGCCCCTGCCCCTCTGTCCAGAGCTTCCGCCCCTCTGTCCAGAGCTTCCGCCCCTCTGTCCAGAGCTTCCGCCCCTCTGTCCAGAGCTTCCACCCCTCTGTCCCGAGCTGCCCCTCAGTCCAGTGGGGTCATTTAGAGGGGTCGCCATAGTTAGGAGGCCACGGAAGCAGACAATAAGGCGGACTAAGACAATGGTGAAGTGGGGTCCGCGTCCCGCGCCAGAGCCGCCACCGCGGACAGACGCCCACCCAGACCCTCCCCTACAGGTTAAGGTTTTGCGGCCGGGGTCCGCACCTTTGGGGGCGGGGGGGCGTCTGTCCGCAAACAACGTACTGTCACGTTCTGACCTTTATTTCCTTTGTTTTGTCATTATTTAGTATGGTCAGGCGTGAGTTGGGGTGGGCAGTCTATGTTTGTTTTTCTATGTTTTGGGTATTTCTATGTTTCGGCCTAGTGTGGTTCTCAATCAGAGGCAGGTGTCATTAGTTGTCTCTGATTGAGAATCATACTTAGGTAGCCTGGGTTTCACTGTGTGTTTGTGGGTGATTGTTCCTGTCTCTGTGTTTGCACCAGATAGGACTGTTTAGGTTTTCGCACATTTATTGTTTTGTTAGTTTATTAATGTATAGTTCCTTTATTAAAGAACATGAATAACCACCACGCTGCATTTTGGTCCACCTCTCCTTCACCAAAAGAAAACCGTTACAATATGGATGTAATATATATGGGACATGGGTGTAATATATTTGGGATATGGGTGTAATATATATGGGATATGGGTGTGACTCTGGGTGTAATATATATGGGATATGGGTGTAATATATATGGGATATGGGTGTAATATATATGGAATATGGGTGTAATATATATGGGATATGGGTGTAATATATATGGGATATGGGTGTAATATATATGGGATATGGGTGTAATATATATGGAATATGGGTGTAATATATATGGGATATGGGTGTGACTCTGGGTGTAATATATATGGGATATGGGTGTAATATATATGGGATATGGGTGTAATATATATGGGATATGGGTGTAATATATATGGAATATGGGTGTAATATATATGGGATATGGGTGTAATATATATGGGATATGGGTGTAATATATATGGAATATGGGTGTAATATATATGGGATATGGGTGTAATATATATGGGATATGGGTGTGACTCTGGGTGTAATATATATGGGATATGGGTGTAATATATATGGGATATGGGTGTAATATATATGGGATATGGGTGTAATATATATGGGATATGGGTGTAATATATTTGGGATATGGGTGTAATATATATGGGATATGGGTGTGACTCTGGGTGTAATATATATGGGATATGGGTGTAATATATATGGGATATGGGTGTAATATATATGGGATATGGGTGTAATATATATGGAATATGGGTGTAATATATATGGGATATGGGTGTGACTCTGGGTGTAATATATATGGGATATGGGTGTAATATATATGGGATATGGGTGTAATATATATGGGATATGGGTGTGACTCTGGGTGTAATATATATGGGATATGGGTGTGACTCTGGGTGTAATATATATGGGATATGGGTGTGACTCTGGGTGTAATATATATGGGATATGGGTGTGACTCTGGGTGTAATCCCTAGTCCTAGAATTGGGAGGTTTTCATCTTGTACCTCCTTCTTTTCATTATTAAGCACCAACCACTCTTCTACTGACAGAGCCTTGTACGACAATCCTTTCCGACCTCACCCTCAAACGTTCATCCATCCGTCCTCCATCCATTAAGGTGGGCCCAGCCATGTCCGTTATTAACTGCTTTAGGGTGATGATTTTGCCCTTCACCTGGATCTTGTTAGAAATGTGGAACAGCTGCTGTTGTACAATCCAGTCTTGCTCCTGTCGTGTCTCTGACTTATTAAATGAGATGACAGGCTATTTTATAAAAATCGATTACCTAACATTTAATTGATTACGTGATTGAATTAAACAATGCAACACTTTACTCATTAACTTCTCTAGGGGGCACAATTTTCACATCCGGATGAAAAGAGTGCCCAAAGTAAACTGCCTGCTACTCAGGCCCAGAAGCTAGGATATGCATATAATTGATAGATTTGGATAGACCCTGTCCTCACCCTACTGACAAATAAGGGTGACCCCAGGTTTTTGCCTGCCCTATCAGTTCTGTTACACTCACAGACATTATTTTAACAGTTTTCGAAACTTTAGAGTGTCTCCTATCCAAATCTACCAATTGTATGCATATCATAGCTTCTGGGCCTGAGTAGCAGGCAGTTTTCTTTGGGCACTCTTTTTATCCGGATAAGAAAAATGTGCCCCCTACCCTAATGAAGTTAACTACTGCTAGCCAATCCTCTACAAACATGGTCCCAAAATACTTTAAACATCTTTGGGATATGGGGCAGTATTTTAACGTCTGGATGAAAAGCGTGCCCAAAGTAAACTGCCTGCTACTCAGGCCCAGAAGCTAGGATATGCATATAATTGGTAGATTTGGGAATATCTAGCCGTAACAGGTTAAAAAGTCAATGGGAAGCCCATCAATGCCCCGTCTCCTTGCATTTTCCATGCATTTTAATTAAGTGTATAGCTCCTGCAACACAATGGTGGCTCTAGCTCAACCTGAGCATCTGCAGCCACCTGTGGGAGCCAATCAAAGAACTGCTGTGTCACTGTATAATCCTCTTTGTACTCAGCATAGCATTCTACTGCCCTCTTTCTAATTCCACTTGGGCTAGTGAGCTCCTGTCCAACAGCCTACTTGAGGCAATGAATATTTATTCTTTGTCCATTCTTTTTCTTTAAACCGAAGAAAAATATGGATGAGGCATCCATTTCAGAGATTCCCTGAAACTTTCTTCACACTAATGCCCCCTGCGCTCTGATACAGCTCTCCTTCCGTGGCCTCCAACTGCTCTTAAATGCAAGTAAAACTAAATGCATGCTCTTCAACCAATCGCTGCCCGCACCTGCCCGCCCGTCCAGCATCACTACTCTGAATGGCTCTGACTTAGAATAAATACCTAGGTGTTAGACTGTAGACTCTCCTTCCAAACTCACATTAAATATTTCCAATCCAAAATTAAATCTAGAATTGGCTTCCTATTTCGCAACCAATGCTGCCAAAAATACCCTCGGAAAACTGACCATCCAACAATCCTCGACTTCGGCGATGTCATTTACAAAATAGCCTCCAACACTCTACTCAACAAATTGGATGCAGTCTATCACAGTGCCATCCGTTTTGTCACCAAAGCCCCATATACTACCCACCACTGCGACCTGTACACTCTCGTTGGCTGGCCCTCGCTTCATACTCGTCGCCAAACCCACTGGCTCCAGGTCATCTACAAGTCTCTGCTAGGTAAAGCCCCGCCTTATCTCAGCTCACTGGTCATCATAGCAGCACCCACCCGTAGCACGCGCTCCAGCAGGTATATCTCACTGGTCACCCCCAAAGCCAATTCTTCCTTTGGCCACCTCTCCTTCCACTTCTCTGCTGTCAATGACTGGAACGAACTGCAAAAATCACTGAAGCTGGAAACTCTTATCTCCATCACTAGCTTTAAGCACCAGCTCTTGAGAGCCTGAGTATGGCCTCGATCTCCTGTGGTCCAACATCTAGAATTCCACTATTTCAGACTCTAGGGAGTTCATTGATCTGGTGATGTCTCTGGTAACATTCATCGTGTACTGATTACAGAATTGTTGAATCTGGATTTTCCCACCACTGTTGAAGGGATACTAAACTGGCCTTTTCAGATCTCTACCTCTCCCAGAAAAAACTACAACATTTCCTGAAGTGATCATCACTCAGTAAAGTTATATTAAAATGCCAGCACGAGCTTGTGGTCTCACAGCGTTAATGAACACTACCTCTGTTATTGAACAATGATTAGAAAATCCCATTGAGGTTATCACACTTGATTTACAGACCTGAGACTGATGCTCAAAAAAACAAAATCTATCTAACCTGGCCAGAGAGATGATGTTCTCTCCCATATTAGCCCATGTGTACTGTCTCGTGACTCCATATTGGCCCATGTGTACTGTCTCGTGACTCCATGTTAGCCCATGTGTACTGTCTCGTGACTCCATATTAGCACATGTGTACTGTCTCGTGACTCCATATTGGCCCATGTGTACTGTCTCGTGACTCCATATTGGCCCATGTGTATTGTCTCGTGACTCCATATTGGCCCATGTGTACTGTCTCGTGACTCCATATTGGCCCATGTGTACTGTCTCGTGACTCCATATTGGCCCATGTGTACTGTCTCGTGACTCCATATTTGCCCATGTGTACTGTCTCGTGACTCCATATTAGCCCATGTGAACTGTCTCGTGACTCCATATTAGCCCATGTGTACTGTCTCGTGACTCCATATTAGCCCATGTGTACTGTCTCGTGACTCCATATTGGCCCATGTGTACTGTCTCGTGACTCCATATTAGCCCATGTGAACTGTCTCGTGACTCCATATTAGCCCATGTGTACTGTCTCGTGACTCCATATTAGCCCATGTGTACTGTCTCGTGACTCCATATTGGCCCATGTGTACTGTCTCGTGACTCCATATTGGCTCCTTGAAATACCACATAGTTCATGTGTTACAATAACGCTTTTTTTTTTTTATTTCCTTGAGGCTCTATGAGGTTCTACGTGATTTATATCTAAACAACTGACTGTGCAATTCAAATCCCCAGCAATAAAGAAATCATCCTCAGTGTTACATTTCTCAATGGTATTTGATAATGTCTCTAAAAAACGTACCCTCTCAACTGCCCCCACTGGGGGAATATACATTAATCAAACACGTTGTGATGTTTCCACACTTCACTCTGACTTTTAAAAGACCTCCCCTCAACTACCTCCTCAACCGCACATGACAACGGCAAAAACCCTTTTGAGAACAAGATAGCCCCACCCCCACTTTTTGAGCATTTATTACTACACACCCCCCCTGTCTTTTCTATTCTTCAATTTATCTTCATTCAAAACCTTGACACAACCCCTATGTCTGTTCTCTTTACAGGAACAGACAGAAAATACATCTCTTTACAGGAACAGACAGAAAAAACAGATCTCTTTACAGAGTTGCAGAGCGATTGAACTCTCATTTCCTTAAGAATTTAAATCACTTGTCACTCTTGTGACAACTTTATTGAGTCTAGCAAATTCAGGGCTTGTCAAACCTTGTGCCATTATTTTAAACATTATAACCTTTACTAATTCAACAAACAAATCACTTTTAGGAATAAAATCCATTACATTATAATCCCGTATATACAGTTGAAGTCGTAAATGTACATGCACCTTAGCCAAATACATTTAAACTCAGTTTTTCACAATTCCTGTCAGAGTCGTGTGTATAGGTGGCAGGGAAGTCAGGCGCAGGAGAATCAAACTGAATGAAATGGAGTTGTTTAATGACTGTAAACAAAACATAACTCCAAAACTATGAATAATAATTAAACAAAGTGGGTATGAGGACCCGTCGCCCACCAACACAAACACAAACACAAACACAAACAACACAAACCATCTGTGAGAAAGACATGAGGGGAAACAGAGGGTTAAATAGGTAATGAATGGGATTAAAACTACTAGTACAGGGGTTCGTCAAGACTACCAGCATTTTCCCCATTGCTGCTGTCTGTTTCTTTTTCCTGTTATCTAGTTTTCCCAGTTTGACCATTCTGCCTGCCCCGACCATGAGCCTACCTGCAGTTCTGTAGCTTTAGGACTCTGATCTGGATTACTGACCATTCTGCCTGCCCTGACCCTTGACCTGTTGTTTTGACTGCCCCCTATACTAGTAATACATATTTAGTTACTTCTACACTGTCTGCATCTGGGTCTTCCCTAAAACGTGACAGTAGAAGCAGAGGACACATAATCAAATCTGTCGATATTAAAACTCATCACTATCATCTTTAAAATCACGTGCATGTTTCAACTAAAAGAAGATTTGCATCCGAAAACAAACTTTTTTTAAATTGTAGTTACAAGTTCTCCATGACGACATAACTCTCCAACACTTCATCTATAACACATGGTGGCACGTTAGAAAGTACAACGTTCTTCGCCAGATTCATTTCAATCCCACGTTGCCATGCAACAATATGTGACAATATTCAAAGGGGGGTAAGTACTTATGATACCCACTGTAGAGGGAGAGGGGGAGACATAGAGGGAGAGTGGGAGACAGAGAGGGAGAGGAGGAGACATAGAGGGAGAGGAGGAGACATAGAGGGAGAGGGAGAGGGGGAGACATAGAGGGAGAGGGGGAGACATAGAGGGAGAGGAGGAGACATAGAGGGAGAGGAGGAGACATAGAGGGAGAGGGGGAGACATAGAGGGAGAGGGGGAGACATAGAGGGAGAGGAGGAGACATAGAGGGAGAGGAGGAGACATAGAGGGAGAGGAGGAGACATAGAGGGAGAGGGAGAGGGGGAGACAGAGGGAGAGGGGGAGACAGAGGGAGAGAGGGAGACATAGAGGGAGAGGGGGAGACATAGAGGGAGAGGGGGAGACATAGAGGGAGAGGAGGAGACATAGAGGGAGAGGGAGAGGGGGAGACATAGAGGGAGAGGGGGAGACATAGAGGGAGAGGTGGAGACATAGAGGGAGAGGGAGAGGGGGAGACAGAGGGAGAGGGAGAGGGCGAGACATAGAGGGAGAGGGAGAGGAGGAGACATAGAGGGAGAGGGGGAGACATAGAGGGAGAGGGGGAGACATAGAGGGAGAGGGGGAGACATAGAGGGAGAGGGGGAGACATAGAGGGAGAGGGGGAGACAGAGGGAGAGGGGGAGACATAGAGGGAGAGGGGGAGGGGGAGACATAGAGGGAGAGGGGGAGACATAGAGGGAGAGGGGGAGACATAGAGGGAGAGGGAGAGGGGGAGACATAGAGGGAGAGGGGGAGACATATAGGGAGAGGGGTAGACATAGAGGGAGAGGGGGAGACATAGAGGGAGAGGGGGAGACATAGAGGGAGAGGGGGAGACATAGAGGGAGAGGGGGAGACATAGAGGGAGAGGGGGAGACAGAGGGAGAGGGGGAGACATAGAGGGAGAGGGGGAGGCAGAGGGAGAGAGGGAGACATAGAGGGAGAGGGGGAGACATAGAGGGAGAGGGGGAGACATAGAGGGAGAGGGGGAGACATAGAGGGAGAGGGGGAGACATAGAGGGAGAGGGAGAGACATAGAGGGAGAGGGAGAGGGGGAGACATAGAGGGAGAGGGAGAGGGGGAGACATAGAGGGAGATGGGGAGACATAGAGGGAGAGGGAGAGGGGGAGACATAGAGGGAGAGGGAGAGACATAGAGGGAGAGGGGGAGACATAGAGGGAGAGGGGAGACATAGAGGGAGATGGGGAGACATAGAGGGAGAGGGGGAGACATAGAGGGAGAGGGGGAGACATAGAGGGAGAGGGAGAGGGGGAGACATAGAGGGAGAGGGGGAGACATAGAGGGAGAGGGAGAGGGGGAGACATAGAGGGAGAGGGAGAGGGGGAGACAGAGGGAGAGGGAGAGGGGGAGACAGAGGGAGAGGCGGAGACATAGAGGGAGAGGGAGAGGGGGAGACAGAGGGAGAGGGGGAGACATAGAGGGAGAGGGAGAGGGGGAGTCATAGAGGGAGAGGGGGAGACAGAGGGAGAGGGGGAGACATAGAGGGAGAGGGAGAGGGGGAGACATAGAGGGAGAGGGAGAGGGGGAGACATAGAGGGAGAGGGAGAGGGGGAGACATAGAGGGAGAGGGGGAGACAGAGGGAGAGGGGGAGACATAGAGGGAGAGGGAGAGGGGGAGACAGAGGGAGAGGGAGAGGGGGAGACATAGAGGGAGAGGGAGAGGGGAGACATAGAGGGAGAGGGAGAGGGGGAGACATAGAGGGAGAGGGAGAGGGGGAGACATAGAGGGAGAGGGAGAGGGGGAGACATAGAGGGAGAGGGAGAGGGGGAGACAGAGGGAGAGGGAGAGGGCGAGACATAGAGGGAGAGGGAGAGGGGGAAACATAGAGGGAGAGGGAGAGGGGGAGACATAGAGGGAGAGGGGGAGACATAGAGGGAGAGGGGGAGGGGGAGACATAGAGGGAGAGGGAGAGACATAGAGGGAGAGGGAGAGACATTTAGGGAGAGAGGGAGACATAGAGGGAGAGAGGGAGACATAGAGGGAGAGGGAGAGGGGGAGACATAGAGGGAGAGGGGGAGACATAGAGGGAGAGGAGGAGACATAGAGGAGAGGGAGAGGGGGAGACAGAGGGAGAGGGAGAGGGGGAGACATAGAGGGAGAGGGGGAGACATAGAGGGAGAGGGAGAGACATAGAGGGAGAGGGGGAGACATAGAGGGAGAGAGGGAGACATAGAGGGAGAGAGGGAGACATAGAGGGAGAGGGAGAGGGGGAGACATAGAGGGAGAGGGGGAGACATAGAGGGAGAGGGAGAGACATAGAGGGAGAGAGGGAGACATAGAGGGAGAGGGGGAGACATAGAGGGAGAGGAGGAGACATAGAGGGAGAGGGAGAGGGGGAGACATAGAGGGAGAGGGGGAGACATAGAGGGAGAGGAGGAGACACAGAGGGAGAGGGAGAGGGGGAGACATAGAGGGAGAGGGGGAGATATAGAGGGAGAGGGAGAGACATAGAGGGAGAGAGGGAGACATAGAGGGAGAGGGGGAGACATAGAGGGAGAGGAGGAGACATAGAGGGAGAGGGGGAGACATAGAGGGAGAGGGGGAGACATAGAGGGAGAGGGGGAGACATAGAGGGAGAGGGGGAGACATAGAGGAGAGAAGGAAAATCAGCCAGAGACAGTGCAGAAGTGTGGTATTGTGGTATAAGACTGAGGTGAAGTTTTCTGAGCGCTAAGATTTACTGTTAGCCAGACAGTCCTGTGGTACTGAGCTGGCATATTGACAGATACAGTCTGGTTTGAGACAGAGACACTCCAGCAGCTAGTTTGGTGTTCCCTCTCTCTCCTCTTCTTCTCCTCCTCCCATCCTCTTCTTCTCCTTTCTTGTCTCTTCAGGTAATCAAAGGAAAAACTCCAAAAAGCAGCAGGGTGTCGATGGATGGATTTTCTTACCTCATCTTAAAACTGCAGATGGGGAGTCTCACTTCAAGTGCCTTGCCTCCTGCTCTCCCTCATGCTCTCTCTCCTTATCTCCTGCATTCTCATCCTCCTCGTTTCCTCTTCCTCTCCTACTCCTCCTCTCTTCTACTCTCTTCCCTGCACCCCTGGCTCTATCAAAGCAGCTCGCAAAGCAACAAAGCAAATAGAGAGAGAAAGGACACCTCTCCCTTTCTCTTTCTCTATACCTCTCTCTCTATACCTCTCTCTCTATACCTCTCTCTCTATACCTCTCTCACTATACCTCTCACTCTATACCTCTCGCGCTATACCTCTCTCTCTCTATAACTCTCTCTCTATACCTATCTCTCTATACCTCTCTCTCTCTATACCTCTCTCTCTATACCATTTTCTCTATACCTCTCTCACTATAACTCTCTCTCTATACCTCTTTCTCTATACCTCTTTCTCTATACCTCTCTCTCTATACCTCTCTCACTATACCTCTCTCTCTATACCTCTCACTCTATACCTCTCGCGCTATACCTCTCTCTCTCTCTATAACTCTCTCTCTATACCTCTCTCTCTATACCTCTCTCACTATACCTCTCTCTCTATACCTCTCTCACTATACCTCTCTCTCTATACCTCTCTCTCTATACCTCTCTCTATACCTCTCTCTATACCACTCTCTCTATACCTCTCTCTCTATACCTCTCACTCTATACCTCTCTCTCTATACCTCTCTCACTATACCTCTCTCTCTATACCTCTCTCACTATACCTCTCTCACTATACCTCTCTCTCTATACCTCTCACTCTATACCTCTCGCGCTATACCTCTCTCTCTCTCTATAACTCTCTCTCTATACCTCTCTCTCTATACCTCTCTCACTATACCTCTCTCTCTATACCTCTCTCTCTATACCTCTCTCACTATACCTCTCTCTCTATACCTCTCTCTCTATACCTCTCTCTATACCTCTCTATACCTCTCTCTCTATACCACTCTCTCTATACCTCTCTCTCTATACCTCTCTCTCTCTATGCCTCTCTCATTATACCTCTCTCACTATACCTGTCTCTCTATACCTCTCTCTCTATACCTCTCTCTCTCTATATACCTCTCTCTCTATACCTCTCTCTCTCTATACCTCTCTCTCTATACCTCTCTCTCTATACCTCTCACTCTATACCTCTCTCTCTATGCCTCTCACTCTATACCTCTCTCTCTATACCTCTCTCTCTATACCTCTCTCTCTATACCTCTCTCTATATGCCTCTCTCTCTATACCTCTCTATACCTCTCTCTCTATACCTCTCTCTCTATACCTCTCTCTCTATACCTCTCTCTCTATACCTCTCTCTCTATACCTCTCTCTCTATACCTCTCTCTCTATACTTCTCTCTATTTCTCTATACCTCTCTCTCTATACCTCTCTCTCTATACCTCTCTCTCTATACCTCTCTCTCTATACCTCTCTCTATTTCTCTATACCTCTCTCTCTATACCTCTCTCTATTTCTCTATACCTCTCTCTCTATACCTCTCTCTCTATACCTCTCTCTATTTCTCTATGCCTCTCACTCTATGCCTCTCACACCTCCCTCTCTCTCTCTCTCTTGCTCTATCTCTCTTGCTCTCTCTCTTTCTCTCTTTCTCCTTCTCTCTGCCTCTCTCTTTCTGACTTTTTCACATCACACTCTCGTCACACTTCAATGCATCAAGCATCACCACAAAAAAAAAAGGTAAAAGAGTCAGAGAGATGGAGGCAGAAAGTCAAACCGAAACTGCTAAAAATACATCTGTGTTCATTTGTCACAACAACCTGTTTGTCATCGTCTCCCCCGACCCCCGACCCCTCCTCTCTCTCTTTCCCAGTACTTTGTGGATCAGAGGGTTGAGACCTAAAAGATGGTGCCTGGAGTCTAAAAACTAAAAAAGTAGGTTCACTGTTTTTTCAACTGTCTTCAGTTGAATATCAACTTTGTTTGGACCTCTTAGTGCAGGGCTCTCCAACCCTGTTCCTTGAGAACCATCGTCCTGCAGTTTATCACTCTAACCCTAATCTAGCGCATCTGATTCAATAACTAGCTGGATGATGAGCTGAATCAGGTTCGTTACGACTGGGGTTGGAGTGAAAACCTACATTAAGGTAGCTCTCCAGGAACAGGGTCGGAGAGCCATGCCATAATGGAAGGACAAGTGTTTGACTCCAACCGACCAATGCTCGAGGTACCTCCATAATTTGCTGATTTATTTTATTTCTCAAAGATAATTTAGAAAGAGATACAACCTTATGCCATTTCTATCACATTAATTAGTTATGGCTCAAACGTAAAAACGTCTTTATTGTCAAGTTTACACTCTTGCCCACCTGTCCCTCCGTCCCTCTGCCTCTCTGTCCCTCAGACCTTCAGTTCCTAAGACCCTCAGTCCCTCTCTTCCTCAGTCCCTCCGTCCCTCCGTCCCCCTGTCCCTCAGTCACTCTGCCTCTCTGTCCCTCAGACCTTCAGTTCCTAAGACCCTCAGTCCCTCTCTTCCTCAGTCCCTCCGTCCCTCCGTCCCCCTGTCCCTCAGTCACTCTGCCTCTCTGTCCCTCAGACCTTCAGTTCCTAAGACCCTCAGTCCCTCTCTTCCTCCGTCACCTCCGTCCCTCCGTCCCTCTGTCCCTCATTCCATCAGTCCCTCAGTCCTTCTCTTCATCTGTCCCTCTCTTCGTCAGTCCCTCAGTTCCTCCGTCCCTCCGTCCCCCTGTCCCTCAGTCCCTCTGTCCCTTTGTCCCTCAGTCCTTTAGTCCCTCTCTTCCTCCGTCCCCCCGTCCCTCCGTCCCTCTCTTCGTCAGTCCCTCAGTCCCTCAGTCCCTCAGTCCTTCTCTTCGTCAGTCCCTCAGTCCCTCAGTCCCTCTCTTCGTCAGTCCCTCAGTCCCTCTCTTCGTCAGTCCCTCTGTCCCTCAGTCCCTCAGACCCTTGGACCCTCAGTCCCTCTGTCCCGCTCGTCCTCTGTCCCTCAGACACTCAGACCCCCTCTTCCTCGGACCCTCTCTCCCTCGGACTCTCAGACTCTCAGACTCTCAGTCCCTCAAACCCTCTGTCCCTGCCTTACTCTGTCCCTCTCTTCCCCTCTTCCTCTGTCCCTCAGATCCTCAGTCCCTATCTCATCTGTCCCTTTGTCCCTCAGTCCCTCAGTCCCTCTCTTCATCTGTCCCTCTGCCCCTATGCCCCTCAGTCCCTCAGTCCTTCGGTAGCTTTCTTCCTCAGACCCTCAGTCCCTCAGTCCCTCTGTCCCACTCGTCCTCTGTCCCTCAGACACTCAGACCCTCTCTTCCTCGAACCCTCTCTCCCTCAGTCCCTCTTTCCCTCAGATCCTCAGACCCTCTGTCCCTCAGAACCTCTGTCCCTCAAACCCTCTGTCCCTCAGTCCCTGCCTTCCTCTGTCCCTCTCCTCCTCTCTTCCTCTGTCCCTCAGTCCCTCAGACCATCGGTAGCTTTCTCCCTCAGTCCCTCTTTCCCTCAGATCATCAGACCCTCTGTCCCTCAGAACCTCTGTCCCTCAGTCCCTGCCTTCCTCTGTCCCTCTCCTCCTCTCTTCCTCTGTCCTTCAGTCCCACAGACCATCGGTAGCTTTCTTCCTCAGTCCCTCAGACCTTCAGACCCTCAGTCCCTTTCCCCCTCAGTCCCCTTCTCCCTCAGTCCCTCAGTCCCTCAGACCCTCGGTAGCTTTCTTCCTCAGACCCTCAGTCCCTCAGTCCCTCAGACCTTCGGTAGCTTTATTCCTCAGTCCCTCAGTCCCGCAGTCCCTTTCCCCCTCAGTCCCCTTCTCCCTCAATCCCTCTGTCCTTACATCTCTCATTTTCCTCCTATCCACTGAGTGGGTATACTGAGAGTTTATATGTTTTACTGACCTGTGACATTTTAGTCAGCCTCCCTGAATGCAGCCAGAGGCTCAGAGGGACAGAGAGAGGTGACACTGACAATGCTGTGTGCCCAGGCTCACGTTGTTTGTGTGTGTGTGTGTGTGTGTGTGTGTGTGTGTGTGTGTGTGTCAGCAGGAGAGTTGAGATTGTGACTCGTTTAACTCTGTTGGGATGTGACAGGAGCGTGTGAGACTCAAACCTCAGTCAGACTGGAGGACGATGCTACATTCTGCATGGACTGACCGTGTCAGTTCTGTCCGCTCACCACAAACACACACACATACGTGCACACACACTCACACACACATGCACAAACAAACATACACACACGCACACACGAACACAAACGCACACACACACGCATGCACAAACAAACACACACACACACGCGCACACACACACGTACACACATGCGCACACACGCACAAACACACACACATACACACGCATACACACACACATGTATACACACACACGCACACACACATACACACAATCAAATCCAGGTTGTAATGCAACAAAGTAGGAAAAATGCCAAGTGGGGTGAATACTCTATCAAGCCACTGTAGTGCACTGTGTTTGACCAGGTCCCATGGGGCTATGCACACAAATAGTGCACTATTGAGGGAATAAGGTGCCATTTGGGAAATATTATTATTCTGACTGGTCCATTGGGGATAATGACAGGATAACGCCCATGAAAATAGTGCAGTGGACTTGGTCAAGTACCCTAACTCCCTCCTGTAACGGCTCCATATCATACCTCCCTCCTCTACCCCTCTAACGTACCCTGACTCCCTCCTCTACCCTCTAACGTTCCCTGACTCCCTCCTGTAACGGCTCCATATCATAACTCCCTCCTCTACCCCCCTAACGTACCCTGACTCCCTCCTGTAGCTTCCCCATATCATACCTCCCTCCTCTACCCCTCTAACGTACCCTGACCCCCTCCTCTACCCCTCTAACGTACCCTGACTCCCTCCTCTACCCCTCTAACGTTCCCTGACTCCCTCCTGTAACGGCTCCATATCATACCTCCCTCCTCTACCCCTCTAACGTACCCTGACCCCCTCCTGTAACGGCTCCATATCATACCTCCCTCCTCTACCCCCCTAACGTACCCTGACCCCCTCCTGTAACGGCTCCATATCATATCTCCTGTACCCCTCTAACGTACCCTGACTCCCTCCTGTAACGGCTCCATATCATACCTCCCTCCTCTACCCCTCTAACGTACCCTGACTCCCTCCTCTACTCCTCTAACGTACCCTGACCCCCTCCTCTACCCCTCTAACGTACCCTGACTCCCTCCTCTACCCCCCTAACGTACCCTGACTCCCTCCTGTAACGGCTCCATATCATACCTCCCTCCTCTACCCCTCTAACGTACCCTGACTCCCTCCTCTACCCCCCTAACGTACCCTGACTCCCTCCTGTAACGGCTCCATATCATACCTCCCTCCTCTACCCCTCTAACGTACCCTGACTCCCTCCTCTACCCCCCTAACGTACCCTGACCCCCTCCTGTAACGGCTCCATATCATACCTCCCTCCTCTACCCCTCTAACGTACCCTGACTCCCTCCTGTAACGGCTCCATATCATACCTCCCTCCTCTACCCCTCTAACGTACCCTGACTCCCTCCTGTAACGGCTCCATATCATACCTCCCTCCTCTACCCCTCTAACGTACCCTGACTCCCTCCTGTAACGGCTCCATATCATACCTCCCTCCTCTACCCCTCTAACGTACCCTGACTCCCTCCTGTAACGGCTCCATATCATACCTCCCTCCTCTACCCCTCTAACGTACCATGACTCCCTCCTCTACCCCCCTAACGTACCCTGACTCCCTCCTGTAGCGGCTCCATATCATACCTCCCTCCTCTACCCCTCTAACGTACCCTGACTCCCTCCTGTAATGGCTCCATATCATACCACCCTCCTCTACCCCTCTAACGTACCCTGACTCCCTCCTGTAATGGCTCCATATCATACCTCCCTCCTCTACCCCCCTAACGTACCCTGACTCCCTCCTGTAGCTTCCCCATATCATCCCTCCTCTACCCCTCTAACGTAACCTGACTCCCTCCTGTAACGGCTCCATATCATACCTCCCTCCTCTACCCCTCTAACGTACCCTGACTCCCTCCTCTACCCCCCTAACGTACCCTGACTCCCTCCTGTAGCGGCTCCATATCATACCTCCCTCCTCTACCCCTCTAACGTACCCTGACCCCCTCCTGTAATGGCTCCATATCATACCACCCTCCTCTACCCCTCTAACGTACCCTGACTCCCTCCTGTAATGGCTCCATATCATACCTCCCTCCTCTACCCCCCTAACGTACCCTGACCCCCTCCTGTAACGGCTCCATATCATACCTCCCTCCTCTACCCCCCTAACGTTCCCTGACTCCCTCCTGTAACGGCTCCATATCATACCTCCCTCCTCTACCCCTCTAAAGTACCCTGACTCCCTCCTGTAACGGCTCCATATCATACCACCCTCCTCTACCCCTCTAACGTACCCTGACTCCCTCCTGTAATGGCTCCATATCATACCTCCCTCCTCTACCCCCCTAACGTACCCTGACTCCCTCCTGTAACGGCTCCATATCATACCTCCCTCCTCTACCCCTCTAACGTACCCTGACCCCCTCCTGTAACGGCTCCATATCATACCTCCCTCCTCTACCCCCCTAACGTTCCCTGACTCCCTCCTGTAGCGGCTCCATATCATACCTCCCTCCTCTAACCCCCTAACGTACCCTGACTCCCTCCTGTAACGGCTCCATATCATACCACCCTCATCTACCCCTCTAACGTTCCCTGACTCCCTCCTGTAGCGGCTCCATATCATACCTCCCTCCTCTACCCCTCTAACGTACCCTGACTCCCTCCTGTAACGGCTCCATATCATACCTCCCTCCTCTACCCCTCTAACGTACCCTGACCCCCTCCTGTAACGGCTCCATATCATACCTCCCTCCTCTACCCCCTTAACGTACCCTGACTCCCTCCTGTAACGGCTCCATATCATACCTCCCTCCTCTACCCCCCTAACGTACCCTGACCCCCTCCTGTAACGGCTCCATATCATACCTCCCTCCTCTACCCCTCTAACGTACCCTGACCCCCTCCTGTAACGGCTCCATATCATACCTCCCTCCTCTACCCCCCTAACGTACCCTGACCCCCTCCTGTAACGGCTCCATATCATACCTCCCTCCTCTACCCCTCTAACGTACCCTGACCCCCTCCTGTAACGGCTCCATATCATACCTCCCTCCTCTACCCCCCTAACGTACCCTGACTCCCTCCTCTACCCCCCTAACGTACCCTGACTCCCTCCTGTAACGGCTCCATATCATACCTCCCTCCTCTACCCCTCTAACGTACCCTGACTCCCTCCTGTAACGGCTCCATATCATACCTCCCTCCTCTACCCCCCTAACGTACCCTGACTCCCTCCTGTAGCTTCCCCATATCATACCTCCCTCCTCTACCCCTCTAACGTACCCTGACTCCCTCCTGTAACGGCTCCATATCATACCTCCCTCCTCTACCCCTCTAAAGTACCCTGACCTCCTCCTGTAGCTTCCCCATATCATACCTCCCTCCTGTACCCCTCTAACGTACCCTGACCCCCTCCTGTAACGGCTCCATATCATTCCTCCCTCCTCTACCCCTCTAACGTACCCTGACTCCCTCCTGTAACGGCTCCATATCATACCTCCCTCCTCTACCCCCTAACGTACCCTGACTCCCTCCTCTACCCCTCTAACGTACCCTGACCCCCTCCTGTAACGGCTCCATATCATACCTCCCTCATATACCCCCTAACGTACCCTGACCCCCTCCTGTAACGGCTCCATATCATACCTCCCTCCTCTACCCCCCTAACGTACCCTGACTCCCTCCTGTAACGGCTCCATATCATACCTCCCTCCTCTACCCCCCTAACGTACCCTGACTCCCTCCTGTAACGGCTCCATATCATACCTCCCTCCTCTACCCCTCTAACGTACCCTGACTCCCTCCTGTAACGGCTCCATATCATACCTCCCTCCTCTACCCCCCTAACGTACCCTGACTCCCTCCTGTAGCTTCCCCATATCATACCTCCCTCCTCTACCCCTCTAACGTACCCTGACTCCCTCCTGTAACGGCTCCATATCATACCTCCCTCCTCTACCCCTCTAAAGTACCCTGACCTCCTCCTGTAGCTTCCCCATATCATACCTCCCTCCTGTACCCCTCTAACGTACCCTGACCCCCTCCTGTAACGGCTCCATATCATTCCTCCCTCCTCTACCCCTCTAACGTACCCTGACTCCCTCCTGTAACGGCTCCATATCATACCTCCCTCCTCTACCCCCTAACGTACCCTGACTCCCTCCTCTACCCCTCTAACGTACCCTGACCCCCTCCTGTAACGGCTCCATATCATACCTCCCTCATATACCCCCCTAACGTACCCTGACCCCCTCCTGTAACGGCTCCATATCATACCTCCCTCCTCTACCCCCCTAACGTACCCTGACTCCCTCCTGTAACGGCTCCATATCATACCTCCCTCCTCTACCCCCCTAACGTACCCTGACTCCCTCCTGTAACGGCTCCATATCATACCTCCCTCCTCTACCCCTCTAACGTACCCTGACTCCCTCCTCTACCCCCCTAACGTACCCTGACTCCCTCCTGTAACGGCTCCATATCATACCTCCCTCCTCTACCCCCCTAACGTACCCTGACTCCCTCCTGTAACGGCTCCATATCATACCTCCCTCCTCTACCCCTCTAACGTACCCTGACTCCCTCCTCTACCCTCTAACGTTCCCTGACTCCCTCCTGTAACGGCTCCATATCATAACTCCCTCCTCTACCCCTCTAACGTACCCTGACTCCCTCCTGTAACGGCTCCATATCATACCTCCCTTCTCTACCCCTCTAACGTTCCCTGACTCCCTCCTGTAACGGCTCCATATCATACCTCCCTCCTCTACCCCTCTAACGTACCCTGACTCCCTCCTCTACCCCTCTAACGTACCCTGACTCCCTCCTGTAACGGCTCCATATCATACCTCCCTCCTCTACCCCTCTAACGTACCCTGACTCCCTCCTCTACCCCTCTAACGTACCCTGACTCCCTCCTGTAACGGCTCCATATCATACCTCCCTCCTCTACCCCTCTAACGTACCCTGACTCCCTCCTGTAACGGCTCCATATCATACCTCCCTCCTCTACCCCTCTAACGTACCCTGACTCCCTCCTCTACCCCTCTAACGTACCCTGACTCCCTCCTGTAACGGCTCCATATCATACCTCCCTCCTCTACCCCCCTAACGTACCCTGACTCCCTCCTGTAGCTTCCCCATATCATACCTCCCTCCTCTACCCCTCTAACGTACCCTGACCCCCTCCTCTACCCCTCTAACGTACCCTGACTCCCTCCTCTACCCCTCTAACGTTCCCTGACTCCCTCCTGTAACGGCTCCATATCATACCTCCCTCCTCTACCCCTCTAACGTACCCTGACCCCCTCCTGTAACGGCTCCATATCATACCTCCCTCCTCTACCCCCCTAACGTACCCTGACCCCCTCCTGTAACGGCTCCATATCATATCTCCTGTACCCCTCTAACGTACCCTGACTCCCTCCTGTAACGGCTCCATATCATACCTCCCTCCTCTACCCCTCTAACGTACCCTGACTCCCTCCTCTACTCCTCTAACGTACCCTGACCCCCTCCTCTACCCCTCTAACGTACCCTGACTCCCTCCTCTACCCCCCTAACGTACCCTGACTCCCTCCTGTAACGGCTCCATATCATACCTCCCTCCTCTACCCCCCTAACGTACCCTGACTCCCTCATCTACCCCTCTAACGTACCCTGACTCCCTCCTGTAACGGCTCCATATCATACCTCCCTCCTCTACCCCTCTAACGTACCCTGACTCCCTCCTCTACCCCCCTAACGTACCCTGACTCCCTCCTGTAACGGCTCCATATCATACCTCCCTCCTCTACCCCCCTAACGTACCCTGACTCCCTCCTGTAACGGCTCCATATCATACCTCCCTCCTCTACCCCTCTAACGTACCCTGACTCCCTCCTCTACCCCCCTAACGTACCCTGACTCCCTCCTGTAACGGCTCCATATCATACCTCCCTCCTATACCCCTCTAACGTACCCTGACTCCCTCCTCTACCCCCCTAACGTACCCTGACCCCCTCCTGTAACGGCTCCATATCATACCTTCCTCCTCTACCCCCCTAACGTACCCTGACCCCCTCCTGTAACGGCTCCATATCATACCTTCCTCCTGTACCCCTCTAACGTACCCTGACCCCCTCCTGTAACGGCTCCATATCATACCTCCCTCCTCTACCCCTCTAACGTACCCTGACTCCCTCCTGTAACGGCTCCATATCATACCTCCCTCCTCTACCCCTCTAACGTACCCTGACTCCCTCCTGTAACGGCTCCATATCATACCTCCCTCCTCTACCCCTCTAACGTACCCTGACTCCCTCCTGTAACGGCTCCATATCATACCTCCCTCCTCTACCCCTCTAACGTACCCTGACTACCTCCTGTAATGGCTCCATATCATACCTCCCTCCTCTACCCCTCTAACGTACCCTGACTCCCTCCTCTACCCCCCTAACGTACCCTGACTCCCTCCTGTAGCGGCTCCATATCATACCTCCCTCCTCTACCCCTCTAACGTACCCTGACTCCCTCCTGTAATGGCTCCATATCATACCTCCCTCCTCTACCCCCCTAACGTACCCTGACTCCCTCCTGTAGCTTCCCGATATCATCCCTCCTCTACCCCTCTAACGTAACCTGACTCCCTCCTGTAACGGCTCCATATCATACCTCCCTCCTCTACCCCTCTAACGTACCCTGACTCCCTCCTCTACCCCCCTAACGTACCCTGACTCCCTCCTGTAGCGGCTCCATATCATACCTCCCTCCTCTACCCCTCTAACGTACCCTGACCCCCTCCTGTAATGGCTCCATATCATACCACCCTCCTCTACCCCTCTAACGTACCCTGACTCCCTCCTGTAATGGCTCCATATCATACCTCCCTCCTCTACCCCCCTAACGTACCCTGACCCCCTCCTGTAACGGCTCCATATCATACCTCCCTCCTCTACCCCCCTAACGTTCCCTGACTCCCTCCTGTAACGGCTCCATATCATACCTCCCTCCTCTACCCCTCTAAAGTACCCTGACTCCCTCCTGTAACGGCTCCATATCATACCACCCTCCTCTACCCCTCTAACGTACCCTGACTCCCTCCTGTAATGGCTCCATATCATACCTCCCTCCTCTACCCCCCTAACGTACCCTGACTCCCTCCTGTAACGGCTCCATATCATACCTCCCTCCTCTACCCCTCTAACGTACCCTGACTCCCTCCTGTAACGGCTCCATATCATACCTCCCTCCTCTACCCCCGTAACGTTCCCTGACTCCCTCCTGTAGCGGCTCCATATCATACCTCCCTCCTCTAACCCCCTAACGTACCCTGACTCCCTCCTGTAACGGCTCCATATCATACCACCCTCATCTACCCCTCTAACGTTCCCTGACTCCCTCCTGTAGCGGCTCCATATCATACCTCCCTCCTCTACCCCCCTAACGTACCCTGACTCCCTCCTGTAACGGCTCCATATCATACCTCCCTCCTCTACCCCTCTAACGTACCCTGACCCCCTCCTGTAACGGCTCCATATCATACCTCCCTCCTCTACCCCCTTAACGTACCCTGACTCCCTCCTGTAACGGCTCCATATCATACCTCCCTCCTCTACCCCTCTAACGTACCCTGACACCCTCCTGTAACGGCTCCATATCATACCTCCCTCCTCTACCCCCCTAACGTACCCTGACTCCCTCCTCTACCCTCCTAACGTACCCTGACTCCCTCCTGTAACGGCTCCATATCATACCTCCCTCCTCTACCCCTCTAACGTACCCTGACTCCCTCCTGTAACGGCTCCATATCATACCTCCCTCCTCTACCCCCCTAACGTACCCTGACTCCCTCCTGTAGCTTCCCCATATCATACCTCCCTCCTCTACCCCTCTAACGTACCCTGACTCCCTCCTGTAACGGCTCCATATCATACCTCCCTCCTCTACCCCTCTAAAGTACCCTGACCTCCTCCTGTAGCTTCCCCATATCATACCTCCCTCCTGTACCCCTCTAACGTACCCTGACCCCCTCCTGTAACGGCTCCATATCATACCTCCCTCCTCTACCCCCCTAACGTAACCTGACTCCCTCCTCTACCCCTCTAACGTACCCTGACTCCCTCCTGTAACGGCTCCATATCATACCACCCTCCTCTACCCCCCTAACGTACCCTGACCCCCTCCTGTAACGGCTCCATATCATACCTCCCTCCTCTACCCCCCTAACGTACCCTGACTCCCTCCTGTAACGGCTCCATATAATACCTCCCTCCTCTACCCCCCTAACGTACCCTGACTCCCTCCTGTAACGGCTCCATATCATACCTCCCTCCTCTACCCCTCTAACGTACCCTGACTCCCTCCTCTACCCCCCTAACCTACCCTGACTCCCTCCTGTAACGGCTCCATATCATACCACCCTCCTCTACCCCCCTAACGTACCCTGACCCCCTCCTGTAACGGCTCCATATCATACCTCCCTCCTCTACCCCCCTAACGTACCCTGACTCCCTCCTGTAACGGCTCCATATAATACCTCCCTCCTCTACCCCCCTAACGTACCCTGACCCCCTCCTGTAACGGCTCCATATCATACCTCCCTCCTCTACCCCCCAAACGTACCCTGACCCCCTCCTGTAACGGCTCCATATCATACCTCCCTCCTCTACCCCTCTAACGTACCCTGACTCCCTCCTCTACCCCTCTAACGTACCCTGACACCCTCCTACAGCGACTCCATATCATACCTCCCTCCTCTACCCCCCTAACGTACCCTGACTCCCTCCTGTAACGGCTCCATATCATACCTCCCTCCTCTACCACTCTAACGTACCCTGACCCCCTCCTGTAACGGCTCCATATCATACCTCCCTCCTCTACCCCTCTAACGTACCCTGACCCCCTCCTGTAACGGCTCCATATCATACCTCCCTCCTCTACCCCCTAACGTACCCTGACTCCCTCCTGTAACGGCTCCATATCATACCTCCCTCCTCTACCCCTCTAACGTACCCTGACTCCCTCCTCTACCCCCCTAACGTACCCTGACTCCCTCCTGTAACGGCTCCATATCATACCTCCCTCCTCTACCCCCCTAACGTACCCTGACTCCCTCCTCTACCCCCCTAACGTACCCTGACTCCCTCCTGTAACAGCTCCATATCATACCTCCCTCCTCTACCCCCCTAACGTACCCTGACTCCCTCCTGTAATGGCTCCATATCATACCTCCCTCCTCTACCCCTCTAACGTACCCTGACTCCCTCCTGTAATGGCTCCATATCATACCTCCCTCCTCTACCCCCCTAACGTACCCTGACCCCCTCCTGTAACGGCTCCATATCATACCTCCCTCCTCTACCCCCCTAACGTACCCTGACCCCCTCCTGTAACGGCTCCATATCATACCTCCCTCCTCTACCCCTCTAACGTACCCTGACCCCCTCCTGTAACGGCTCCATATCATACCTCCCTCCTCTACCCCCCTAACGTACCCTGACTCCCTCCTGTAACGGCTCCATATCATACCTCCCTCCTCTACCACCCTAACGTACCCTGACTCCCTCCTCTACCCCTCTAACGTACCCTGACTCCCTCCTGTAGCGGCTCCATATCATACCTCCCTCCTCTACCCCCCTAACGTACCCTGACTCCCTCCTGTAACGGCTCCATATCATACCTCCCTCCTCTACCCCTCTAACGTACCCTGACTCCCTCCTCTACCCCTCTAACGTACCCTGACTCCCTCCTGTAACGGCTCCATATCATACCTCCCTCCTCTACCCCTCTAACGTACCCTGACCCCCTCCTGTAACGGCTCCATATCATACCTCCCTCCTCTACCCCTCTAACGTACCCTGACTCCCTCCTCTACCCCTCTAACGTACCCTGACTCCCTCCTGTAACGGCTCCATATCATACCTCCCTCCTCTACCCCTCTAAAGTACCCTGACCTCCTCCTGTAGCTTCCCCATATCATACCTCCCTCCTGTACCCCTCTAACGTACCCTGACCCCCTCCTGTAACGGCTCCATATCATTCCTCCCTCCTCTACCCCTCTAACGTACCCTGACTCCCTCCTGTAACGGCTCCATATCATACCTCCCTCCTCTACCCCCTAACGTACCCTGACTCCCTCCTCTACCCCCCTAACGTACCCTGACTCCCTCCTGTAACGGCTCCATATCATACCTCCCTCCTCTACCCCCCTAACGTACCCTGACTCCCTCCTGTAGCGGCTCCATATCATACCTCCCTCCTCTACCCCTCTAACGTACCCTGACTCCCTCCTCTACCCCCCTAACGTACCCTGACCCCCTCCTGTAACGGCTCCATATCATACCACCCTCCTCTACCCCCCTAACGTACCCTGACCCCCTCCTGTAACGGCTCCATATCATACCTCCCTCCTCTACCCCTCTAACGTACCCTGACTCCCTCCTCTACCCCCCTAACGTACCCTGACACCCTCCTGTAACGGCTCCATATCATACCACCCTCCTCTACCCCCCTAACGTACCCTGACTCCCTCCTGTAACGGCTCCATATCATACCTCCCTCCTCTACCCCTCTAACGTACCCTGACTCCCTCCTCTACCCCCCTAACGTACCCTGACTCCCTCCTGTAACGGCTCCATATCATACCACCCTCCTCTACCCCCCTAACGTAACCTGACCCCCTCCTGTAACGGCTCCATATCATACCTCCCTCCTCTACCCCCCTAACGTACCCTGACCCCCTCCTGTAACGGCTCCATATCATACCTCCCTCCTCTACCCCTCTAACGTACCCTGACCCCCTCCTGTAACGGCTCCATATCATACCTCCCTCCTCTACCCCTCTAACGTACCCTGACCCCCTCCTGTAACGGCTCCATATCATACCTCCCTCCTCTACCCCCCTAACGTACCCTGACCCCCTCCTGTAACGGCTCCATATCATACCTCCCTCCTCTACCCCCCTAACGTACCCTGACTCCCTCCAGTAACGGCTCCATATCATACCTCCCTCCTCTACCCCTCTAACGTACCCTGACCCCCTCCTGTAACGGCTCCATATCATACCTCCCTCCTCTACCCCTCTAACGTACCCTGACTCCCTCCTGTAACGGCTCCATATCATACCTCCCTCCTCTACCCCCCTAACGTACCCTGACTCCCTCCTGTAACGGCTCCATATCATACCTCCCTCCTATACCCCCCTAACGTACCCTGACTCCCTCCTGTAATGGCTCCATATCATACCTCCCTCCTCTACCCCTCTAACGTACCCTGACTCCCTCCTGTAATGGCTCCATATCATACCTCCCTCCTCTACCCCCCTAACGTACCCTGACCCCCTTCTGTAACGGCTCCATATCATACCTCCCTCCTCTACCCCCCTAACGTACCCTGACCCCCTCCTGTAACGGCTCCATATCATACCTCCCTCCTCTACCCCTCTAACGTACCCTGACTCCCTCCTCTACCCCTCTAACGTACCCTGACTCCCTCCTGTAACGGCTCCATATCATACCTCCCTCCTCTACCCCCCTAACGTACCCTGACTCCCTCCTGTAACGGCTCCATATCATACCTCCCTCCTCTACCCCCCTAACGTACCCTGACTCCCTCCTGTAATGGCTCCATATCATACCTCCCTCCTCTACCCCTCTAACGTACCCTGACTCCCTCCTGTAATGGCTCCATATCATACCTCCCTCCTCTACCCCCCTAACGTACCCTGACCCCCTCCTGTAACGGCTCCATATCATACCTCCCTCCTCTACCCCCCTAACGTACCCTGACCCCCTCCTGTAACGGCTCCATATCATACCTCCCTCCTCTACCCCCCTAACGTACCCTGACCCCCTCCTGTAACGGCTCCATATCATACCTCCCTCCTCTACCCCCTTAACGTACCCTGACTCCCTCCTCTACCCCTCTAACGTACCCTGACTCCCTCCTGTAACGGCTCCATATCATACCTCCCTCCTCTACCACCCTAACGTACCCTGACTCCCTCCTCTACCCCTCTAACGTACCCTGACTCCCTCCTGTAGCGGCTCCATATCCTACCTCCCTCCTCTACCCCCCTAACGTACCCTGACTCCCTCCTGTAACGGCTCCATATCATACCTCCCTCCTCTACCCCTCTAACGTACCCTGACTCCCTCCTCTACCCCTCTAACGTACCCTGACTCCCTCCTGTAACGGCTCCATATCATACCTCCCTCCTCTACCCCTCTAACGTACCCTGACCCCCTCCTGTAACGGCTCCATATCATACCTCCCTCCTCTACCCCTCTAACGTACCCTGACTCCCTCCTCTACCCCTCTAACGTACCCTGACTCCCTCCTGTAACGGCTCCATATCATACCTCCCTCCTCTACCCCTCTAAAGTACCCTGACCTCCTCCTGTAGCTTCCCCATATCATACCTCCCTCCTGTACCCCTCTAACGTACCCTGACCCCCTCCTGTAACGGCTCCATATCATTCCTCCCTCCTCTACCCCTCTAACGTACCCTGACTCCCTCCTGTAACGGCTCCATATCATACCTCCCTCCTCTACCCCCTAACGTACCCTGACTCCCCCCTCTACCCCCCTAACGTACCCTGACTCCCTCCTGTAACGGCTCCATATCATACCTCCCTCCTCTACCCCCCTAACGTACCCTGACTCCCTCCTGTAACGGCTCCATATCATACCTCCCTCCTCTACCCCTCTAACGTACCCTGACTCCCTCCTCTACCCCCCTAACGTACCCTGACCCCCTCCTGTAACGGCTCCATATCATACCACCCTCCTCTACCCCCCTAACGTACCCTGACTCCCTCCTGTAACGGCTCCATATCATACCTCCCTCCTCTACCCCTCTAACGTACCCTGACTCCCTCCTCTACCCCCCTAACGTACCCTGACTCCCTCCTGTAACGGCTCCATATCATACCACCCTCCTCTACCCCCCTAACGTACCCTGACCCCCTCCTGTAACGGCTCCATATCATACCTCCCTCCTCTACCCCTCTAACGTACCCTGACTCCCTCCTCTACCCCCCTAACGTACCCTGACTCCCTCCTGTAACGGCTCCATATCATACCACCCTCCTCTACCCCCCTAACGTAACCTGACCCCCTCCTGTAACGGCTCCATATCATACCTCCCTCCTCTACCCCCCTAACGTACCCTGACCCCCTCCTGTAACGGCTCCATATCATACCTCCCTCCTCTACCCCTCTAACGTACCCTGACCCCCTCCTGTAACGGCTCCATATCATACCTCCCTCCTCTACCCCTCTAACGTACCCTGACCCCCTCCTGTAACGGCTCCATATCATACCTCCCTCCTCTACCCCCCTAACGTACCCTGATCCCCTCCTGTAACGGCTCCATATCATACCTCCCTCCTCTACCCCCCTAACGTACCCTGACTCCCTCCTGTAACGGCTCCATATCATACCTCCCTCCTCTACCCCTCTAACGTACCCTGACCCCCTCCTGTAACGGCTCCATATCATACCTCCCTCCTCTACCCCTCTAACGTACCCTGACTCCCTCCTGTAACGGCTCCATATCATACCTCCCTCCTCTACCCCCCTAACGTACCCTGACTCCCTCCTGTAACGGCTCCATATCAAACCTCCCTCCTATACCCCCCTAACGTACCCTGACTCCCTCCTGTAATGGCTCCATATCATACCTCCCTCCTCTACCCCTCTAACGTACCCTGACTCCCTCCTGTAATGGCTCCATATCATACCTCCCTCCTCTACCCCCCTAACGTACCCTGACCCCCTCCTGTAACGGCTCCATATCATACCTCCCTCCTCTACCCCCCTAACGTACCCTGACCCCCTCCTGTAACGGCTCCATATCATACCTCCCTCCTCTACCCCTCTAACGTACCCTGACTCCCTCCTCTACCCCTCTAACGTACCCTGACTCCCTCCTGTAACGGCTCCATATCATACCTCCCTCCTCTACCCCCCTAACGTACCCTGACTCCCTCCTGTAACGGCTCCATATCATACCTCCCTCCTCTACCCCCCTAACGTACCCTGACTCCCTCCTGTAATGGCTCCATATCATACCTCCCTCCTCTACCCCTCTAACGTACCCTGACTCCCTCCTGTAATGGCTCCATTTCATACCTCCCTCCTCTACCCCCCTAACGTACCCTGACCCCCTCCTGTAACGGCTCCATATCATACCTCCCTCCTCTACCCCCCTAACGTACCCTGACCCCCTCCTGTAACGGCTCCATATCATACCTCCCTCCTCTACCCCCCTAACGTACCCTGACCCCCTCCTGTAACGGCTCCATATCATACCTCCCTCCTCTACCCCCTTAACGTACCCTGACTCCCTCCTCTACCCCTCTAACGTACCCTGACTCCCTCCTGTAGCGGCTCCATATCATACCTCCCTCCTCTACCCCCCTAACGTACCCTGACTCCCTCCTGTAACGGCTCCATATCATACCTCCCTCCTCTACCCCTCTAACGTACCCTGACCCCCTCCTGTAACGGCTCCATATCATACCTCCCTCCTCTACCCCTCTAACGTACCCTGACTCCCTCCTCTACCCCCCTAACGTACCCTGACTCCCTCCTGTAACGGCTCCATTTCATACCTCCCTCCTCTACCCCTCTAACGTACCCTGACTCCCTCCTCTACCCCCCTAACGTACCCTGACTCCCTCCTGTAACGGCTCCATATCATACCTCCCTCCTCTACCCCCCTAACGTACCCTGACTCCCTCCTGTAACGGCTCCATATCATACCTCCCTCCTCTACCCCCCTAACGTACCCTGACTCCCTCCTGTAATGGCTCCATATCATACCTCCCTCCTCTACCCCTCTAACGTACCCTGACTAACTCCTGTAACGGCTCCATATCATACCTCCCTCCTCTACCCCTCTAACGTACCCTGACTCCCTCCTGTAACGGCTCCATATCATACCTCCCTCCTCTACCCCTCTAACGTACCCTGACCCCCTCCTGTAACGGCTCCATATCATACCTCCCTCCTCTACCCCTCTAACGTACCCTGACCCCCTCCTCTACCCCTCTAACGTACCCTGACTCCCTCCTCTACCCCCCTAACGTACCCTGACTCCCTCCTCTACCCCCCTAACGTACCCTGACTCCCTCCTGTAACGGCTCCATATCATACCTCCCTCCTCTACCCCTCTAAAGTACCCTGACCTCCTCCTGTAACGGCTCCATATCATACCTCCCTCCTCTACCCCTCTAACGTACCCTGACCCCCTCCTGTAGCTTCCCCATATCATACCTCCCTCCTCTACCCCCCTAACGTACCCTGACTCCCTCCTGTAACGGCTCCATATCATACCTCCCTCCTCTACCCCCCTAACGTACCCTGACTCCCTCCTGTAACGGCTCCATATCATACCTCCCTCCTCTACCCCTCTAACGTACCCTGACTCCCTCCTGTAACGGCTCCATATCATACCTCCCTCCTCTACCCCCCTAACGTACCCTGACTCCCTCCTGTAACGGCTCCATATCATACCTCCCTCCTCTACCCCCTAACGTACCCTGACTCCCTCCTGTAACGGCTCCATATCATACCTCCCTCCTCTACCCCCCTAACGTACCCTGACTCCCTCCTGTAACTGCTCCATATCATACCTCCCTCCTCTACCCCTCTAACGTACCCTGACCCCCTCCTGTAACGGCTCCATATCATACCTCCCTCCTCTACCCCTCTAACGTACCCTGACTCCCTCCTCTACCCCCCTAACGTACCCTGACTCCCTCCTGTAACGGCTCCATATCATACCTCCCTCCTCTACCCCTCTAACGTACCCTGACTCCCTCCTGTAACGGCTCCATATCATACCTCCCTCCTCTACCCCTCTAACGTACCCTGACCCCCTCCTGTAGCTTCCCCATATCATCCCTCCTCTACCCCTCTAAAGTACCCTGACCTCCTGTAGCTTCCCCATATCATCCCTCCTCTACCCCTCTAAAGTACCCTGACCTCCTCCTGTAGCTTCCCCATATCATACCTCCCTCCTCTACCCCTCTAACGTACCCTGACCCCCTCCTGTAGCTTCCCCATATCATCCCTCCTCTACCCCTCTAAAGTACCCTGACCTCCTCCTGTAGCTTCCCCATATCATACCTCCCTCCTCTACCCCTCTAAAGTACCCTGACCTCCTCCTGTAGCTTCCCCATATCATCCCTCCTCTACCCCTCTAACGTACCCTGACCTCCTCCTGTAGCTTCCCCATATCATACCTCCCTCCTCTACCCCTCTAACATACCCTGACACCCTCCTGTAGCTTCCCCTTATCATCCCTCCTCTACCCCTCTAACGTACCCTGACTCCCTCCTGTAGCTTCCCCTTATCATCCCTCTACCGACACACATTTTAGGGAGGAGGGATCTCAGACACAGTTGTAAGGCTCTAAGAGGATTCTGTGTGAATTATCATAACACATGATCTTAAAGAGGCAATCTGTAGTTCAAACAATAACACATCATTCACCCACCGCATGTTTTGGTAAAAATACTGAGCAAAAATCTAAACGTAACATGGGAAGTGTTGGTCCCATGTTTCATGAGCTGAAATAAAAGATCCCAGACTTTTTCCATAAGCACAAAAAGCTTATTTCTCTAAAATGTGCAACAAATATAGTTAGTAGCATTTCTCCTTTGCCAAGATCCTTTCACCTGACAGGTGTAACAAATCAAGAATCTGGTTAAACAGCATGATAATTACACAGGTGAACCTTGTGTTGGGGACCAAAAAACGTCACTCTATGCCACAGATGTCCCAAGTTTTAAGGGGGGGTGCAATCGGCATGCTGACTGCAGGAATGACCACCAGATTTGTTGCCAGAGAATTGAATGTTCATTTGTTGACCATATGCCACCTCCAACGTTATTTTAGAGAATTTGGCAGTACATTCAACCTCAGACCACATGTAACCACGCCATCCCAGGACCTCCACATCCGGCTTCTTCATCTGAAATTGTGGGTTAGCTCAACCGAAGAATTTCTGCACAAATTGTCAGAAACCATCTCAGGGAAGCTGATCTGCTTACTTGTCGTCCTCACCTGGGACTTGACCTGACTGCAGTTCAGCATCATAACGGACTTCAGTGGGGAAATGCTCATCTTCGATGGCCACTGGCACTTGGGAGAAGTGTTCTCTTCACAGATTAATCCCAGTGTACCGGGCAGGTGTGGGCGAATGGTTTGGTTTGGGGTTATGCTATGGGCAGGCATAAGCAACGGACATCGAACACAATTGCCTTTTATTGATTGCAATTTGAATGATGAGATCCTGATGCCCATTGTCGTGCCAATGATCTGCCGCCATAACCTCATATTTCAGCATGTTAATGCACGTCATTATTGTCACACCCTGGTCAAAGTATTTTGTGTTTATCTTTATTTATTTGGTCAGGCCAGGGTGTGGCATGGGTTTTTGTATGTGGTGTGTATGTATGGGGATTGTAGCTAGTGGGGTGTTCTAGCTAAGTCTATGGCTGTCTGAAGTGGTTCTCAATCAGAGGCAGGTGTTTATCGTTGTCTCTGATTGGGAACCATATTTAGGCAGCCATATTCTTTGAGTTTGTCATGGGTGATTGTCCTTAGTGTCCTGATGTCATTGTTCTGTGTTAGGTTAAACAAGTATAGGCTGTTTTTGGTTTTCGTTAAGTTTATTGTTTTGGTAGTGTTAGTGTTTAGTGTGTTACTTCATTAAACATGGATTGCAATAGACACGCCGCATTTTGGTCCGACTCTCCTTCTCACCAAGAAAACCGTTACAGAATCACCCACCACAAAGGGACCAAGCAGCGTGTCAACAGGCAGGAACAGCCCAAAGTGGAGTACAGTATGGACTATACTTCTTGGGAGGAGATAGACAGGTGGGCGGTCGACCCAGGGAGAGTGCCGGAGCCCGCCTGGGATTCGATGGAGCAGTGCGCGGAAGGATATAGGAGAATGGAGTTTGCGAAGCAAGCAAGGCGGCGCGGAAGGAGGCCCCATAGTCAGCCCCAAAAATTTCTTGGGGGGGGGGCTCAGGGAGAGTGTGGCAGAGTCAGGAGCCAGACCTGAGCCAACTCTCCCTGTTTATCGTGAGGAGCCAAGGAGGAGACCAGAACCAGAGCCGGTGTTGGAGGTGAGCGAAACAGAGACTGTGAAGGAGTTAATGGGGAAATTGGAGGAGAGAGAAATGAGGGAGTTGCTGTGTTGGTGTTTTAAACATGGAATTCGCCCGACGGAGCGTGTCGGGGATTTGATGGCACCTGGGTCAGCGCTCCATACTCGTCCTGAGGTGCGTGTTGGTCGGCTGGTGAAGATGGTGCCAGTCTCACGTACCAGGCCTCCTGTGCACCTCCCTAGCCTTGCACGTCCTGTGCCAGCACCGCTCTCAAGATCTCCAGTACGCCTTCACGGTCTAACCCATCCTGTGCCACCTCCACACCCCAGCCCTCCGGTAGCAGCTCCCCGCACCAGGCTTCCTGTGCGTGTCCTCGGCCCAGTACCACCAGTGCCAGCACCACGCATCAGGCCTACAGTGCGCCTCGCCTGTCCAGCGCTGTCGGAGCCCTCCTCCTCTCCAGCGCTGTCGGAGTCTCCCGCCTGTTTAGCGCTGTTAGAGCCTTCCTTCTCTACAGCGCTGCCGGAGTCTCCCGCCTGTTCAGAACTGCCAGTTAGCATAGAGCTGCCAGTTAGCATAGAGCTGCCAGTTAGCATAGAGCTGCCAGTTAGCATAGAGCTGCCAGTTAGCATAGAGCTGCCAGTTAGCATGGAGCTGTCAGTCTGCAAGGAGCTGCCAGTCTGCAAGGAGCTGCCAGTCTGCATAGAGCTGCCAGTCTGCAAGGAGCTGCCAGTCTGCAAGGAGCCGCCAGAGCTGCCTGTCTGCAGGATGCCGCCAAAGCTGCCAGTCTGCAAGGAGCCGCCAGAGCTGCCAGTCTGCAAGGAGCCGCCAGAGCTGACAGTTAGCATGGAGCAGCCAGGGCCGCCAGTCAGCATGGAGCAGCCAGGGCCGCCAGTCAGCATGGAGCAGCCAGGGCCGCCAGTCAGCATGGAGCAGCCAGGGCCGCCAGTCAGCATGGAGCAGCCAGGGCCGCCAGTCAGCATGAAGCAGCCAGGGCCGCCAGTCAGCATGGAGCAGCCAGGGCCGCCAGTCAGCATGGAGCAGCCAGGGCCGCCAGTCAGCATGGAGCAGCCAGAGCTGCCAGTCATCATGGAGCAGCCAGTCAAACAGACTCTTCCAGATCTGCCAGTCGACCAGACTCTTCCAGATCTGCCAGTCGACCAGACTCTTCCAGATCTGCCAGTCGACCAGACTCTTCCAGATCTGCCAGTCGACCAGACTCTTCCAGATCTGCC
Source organism: Oncorhynchus mykiss (assembly GCF_013265735.2). Taxonomy (NCBI): domain Eukaryota; kingdom Metazoa; phylum Chordata; class Actinopteri; order Salmoniformes; family Salmonidae; genus Oncorhynchus; species Oncorhynchus mykiss. The sequence continues at coordinate 40,433,387 of NC_048588.1, forward strand.
AGTCGACCAGACTCTTCCAGATCTGCCAGTCGACCAGACTCTTCCAGATCTGCCAGTCGACCAGACTCTTCCAGATCTGCCAGTCAGCCAGGATCTGCCAGTCAGCCAGGATCTGCCGAAACCACCAGCCAGCCAGGATCTGGTAGATTCATCAACCTGCCTGAGCTTCCTCTCACTCCTGAGCTTCCTCTCACTCCTGAGCTTCCTCTCACTCCTGAGCTTCCCCTCAGTCCCGAGCTGCCTCAGTCCCGAGCTGCCCCTCAGTCCCGATCTGCTCCTCAGTCCAGTGGGGTTCTGGGTGAGGACTACTAGGCCATGGTCGGCGGCGAGGGTGGACTATCCAGGGACGCGAGGAGAAGGGACTAAGACATTGATTGAGTGGGGGCCACGTCCCGCGCCGGAGCCGCCACCATGGACAGACGCCCACCCGGACCCTCCCTATAGTTTTGAGGTGCGTTCGGGAGTCCGCACCTTAGGGGGGGGGGGGGTTCTGTCACACCCTGGTCAAAGTATTTTGTGTTTATCTTTATTTATTTGGTCAGGCCAGGGTGTGGCATGGGTTTTTGTATGTGGTGTGTATGTATGGGGATTGTAGCTAGTGGGGTGTTCTAGCTAAGTCTATGGCTGTCTGAAGTGGTTCTCAATCAGAGGCAGGTGTTTATCGTTGTCTCTGATTGGGAACCATATTTAGGCAGCCATATTCTTTGAGTTTGTCGTGGGTGATTGTCCTCAGTGTCCTGATGTCATTGTTCTGTGTTAGGTTACACAAGTATAGGCTGTTTTCGGTTTTCGTTAAGTTTATTGTTTTGGTAGTGTTTGTGTTTAGTGTGTTACTTCATTAAACATGGATTGCAATAGACACGCCGCATTTTGGTCCGACTCTCCTTCTCACCAAGAAAACCGTTACAATTATCATGTCACAAGGATATGTAAACAATTCCTGGAAGCTGAAAATGTCACAGTTCTTCCATGGCCTGCATGCTCACCTCACATGTCACCCAGTGAGCACGTTTGGGATGCTCTGGATCGACATGTACAACAGCGTGTTCCAGTTCCCTCCGATATCCAGAAACTTTGCACAGACATTGAAGAGAAGTGGGACAATATTCTACACAATCAACAGACTGATCAACTCTACGCAAAGGAAATGGTGGTCAAATGATGAGGCAAATGGTGGTCACACCAGATACTGACTGGTTTTCTGATCCACGCCCCTTCCTTTTTTTGTAAGGTATCTTAAACCAACAGATGCATATCTGTATTCCCAGTCATATAAAATCCATAGATTAGGGCAAAAGGAATTTATTTAAATGAGCTGATTTCCATAAATGATTCCTTTTTTTATTTTTGTATATATATATATATATATATATTTAACCTTTACTTAACTAGGCAAGTCAGTTAAGAATAAATTCTTATTTACAATGACGGCCTACCCCGGTCAAACCCGGACGACGCTGGGCCAATTGTGCACCACCCTATGGGACTCCCAATCACGGCCGGATGTGATACAGCTTTGATTCGAACCAGGGACTGTACTGACGCCTCTTGCACAGAGATGCAGTGCCACTCGGGAGCCCTTGTTGCATTTACATTTTTGTTCAGTATAGCCGAGGGTTGGATTTAGAGTAACCACTCTCAAATTCATAGACAGAGCTGTGGATGCAAGGACTGATCATCCATGATATAACAATTATAGATGTAACCATGTTTTGAGATCATACAGTGTTTGTTTACATTTACATCGTTTACGAACAATGGAGTAAAACAAGCTTATATTTTGGGTTCTGATGTGGTATGACAGCTGAACTAAGATCATGAGGCATTTTGAAGTTATATAGGTATAGAGTCAATAGGTATAAATCAAATCAAGAGATCCGGGTTCTTCGCTGGCCATGGCAGAACACTGACATTCCTGTCTTGCAGGACATCACACATAGAACGAGCAGTATGGCTGGTGGCATTGTCATGCTGGAGGGTCATGTCAGGATGAGCTTGCAGGAAGAGTACCACATGAGGGAGGAGGAGATCTTCCCTGTAATGCACAGTGTTGAGATTGCCTGCAATGACAACAAGCTTAGTCCGATGATGCTGTGACCCACCGCCCCAGACAATGTCGGACACTCCACCTCCAAATCAATCCCGGTCCTGTGTACAGGCCTCTGTGTAATGCTCATTCCTTCTACAATAAACGCAAATCCAACCATCACCCCTGGTGAGACAAAACCTTGACTCGTCAGTGAGGAGCACTTTTTGCCAGTCCTGTCTGGTCCAACAAAGGTGGGTTTGTGCCCATAGGCGACGTTGTTGCCGGTGATGTCTGGTGAGGACCTGCCTTACTACAGGCCTACAAGCCCTCAGTCCAGCCTCTCTCAGCCTATGGAGGACATTCTGAGCACTGTTAGAGAGATTGTGCATTCCTGCTGTATCTTGGGCAGTTGTTGTTGCCATCCTGTACCTGTCCCGCAGGTTCTCATTTACAACTGTGACCTGGCCAAGATAAAGCAAAGCAGTGCGACACATACAACAACACAGAGTTACACATGTAATAAACAAAATATACAGTCAATAATACAATAGAAAAAAAGTCTATATACAGTGTGTGCAAATGAGGTAAGATAAGGAAATAAATAGGCCATGGTGGTAAAGTAATTACAATATAGCAATTAAACACTGGAATGGCAGATTGGCAGAAGATGAATGTGCAAGAAGAGATACTGGGGCGCAAAGATAAATAAAGAAATACAGTATGGGGATGAGATAGTTGGATGGGCTATTTGCAGGTTTGGTGATTTAGTGATCTGTGAGCTGCTCTGACAGCTGGTGCTTAAAGCTAGTGAGGGAGATATGAGTCTCCAGCTTCAGTGATTTTTGCAGTTCGACCCAGTCATTGACAGCAGAGAACAGGAAGGAAAGGCAGCCAAAGGAAGAATTGGCTTTGGGGGTGACCTGTGAGATATACCTGCTGTAGAGTGTGCTACGTGGGTGCAGCTATGGTGACCAGTCAGCTGAGATAAGGTGGGGCTTCACCTAGCAGAGACTTGTAGATGACCTGGAGCCAGTGGGTTTGAAGCAAGTGCCAGCCAACGAGAGCTTACAGGTTGCAGTGGTGGGTAGTATATGGGGCTTTGGTGACAAAACAGATGGCACTGTGATAGACTGCATCCAATTTGTTGAGTAGAGTGTTGGAGGCTATTTTGTAAATGACTTGGCCGAAGTCAAGGATCGGTTGGATGGTCAGTTTTACAAGGGTATTTTTGGCAGCATGAGTGAAGGATGCTTTGTTGCGAAATAGGAATTTCTAGATTTAATTTTGGATTGGAGATGCTTAATCTGAGACTGGAAGGAGAGTTTACAGTCTAACCAGACACCTTTGTAGTTGTCCACATATTCTAAGTCAGAACCGTCTAGAGTAGTGACGCTGGACGAGCGGGCAGGTGCAGAGAGCGATTGGTTGAATAGCATGTATTTAGTTTTACTTGCATTTAATAAGAGCAATTGGAGGCCATGGAAGGAAAGTTGTATGGCATTGAAGCTCGTCTGGAGGTTAGTTAACACAGTGTCCAGAGAAGGTCCAGAGGTATACCGAATGGTGACATCTGCGTAGAGGTGGATCAGAGAATCAACAGCAGCAAGAGCGACATCATTGATGTATACAGAGAAGAGAGTTGGCCCGAGAATCAAACCCTGTGGCACTCCATAGATACTGCCAGAGGTCCGGACAAAAGGCCCTCCGGTTTGACACGCTGAACTCTATCAGAGAAGTCGTTGGTGAACCAGGTGAGGCAATCATTTGAGAAACCAAGGCTGTTGAGTTTGCAGATAAAAATGTGGTGATTGACAGAGTCAAAAGCCTTTGCCGGGTCGATGAATACGGCTGCACGGTAATGTCTCTTATCGATGGCGGTTATGATATCGTTTAGGACCTTGAGCATGGCTGAGGTGCACCCATGACCAGCTCTGAAACCAGATTGCATAGCGGAGAAGGTATGGTGGGATTCGAAATGGTCAGTAATCTGTTTGTTTATTTGGCTTTCGAAGACCTTAGAAAGGCAGGGTAGGATAGATATAGGTCTTTAGCAGTTTGGGTCTAGAGTGTCTCCCCCTTCGAAGAGGGGGATGACCGCGGCAGCTTTCCAGTCTATGGGAATCTCAGACGATACGAAAGAGAGGTTGAACAGGCTAGTAATAGGGGTTGCTACAATATCGGCAGATAATTTTAGAAAGAGAAGGTCCAGATTGTCTAGCCCGGCTGATTTGTAAAGGTCCCAATTTTGCAGCTCTTTCAGAACATCAGCTATCTGAATTTGGGTGGGGGAGAAATGGGGAGTCTTGGGCGAGTTGCTGTGGGGTTGCAGGGCTGTTGATTGGGGTAGGGATAGCCAGGTGGAAAGCATGGCCAGCCGTAGAAAAATGCTTATTGAAATTCTCAATTATGGTGGATTTAAAGGTGGTGACAGTGTTTCCTAGCCTCAGAGCAGTGGGCCGCTGGGAGGAGGTGCTCTTACTCTACATGGACTTTACACAGTCCCAGAACCTTTTTGAGTTTGTGCTACAGGATGCAAATTTCTCCTTGAAAAGCTAGCCATAGCTTTCCTAAGTGCCTGTGTATATTTGTTCCTAACTTCCCTGAAAAGCTGCATATCACTGGGGCTGTTCGATGCTAATGCAGAACGCCATAGGATGTTTTTGTGCTGGTCAAGGGCTGTCAGGTCTGGAAAGAACCAAGGGCTATATTTTTTCCTGGCTCTACATTTTTTGAATGGGGCATGCTTATTTAAGATGGTGGGAAGGCACTTTTAAAGAATAACCTCTGCTGAAGGGATGAGGTCAATATCATTCCTGGATACCTGGGCCAGGTTGATTAGAAAAGCCTGCTCACTGAAGTGTTTTAGGCAGCATTTGACAGTGATGAGGGGTGGTCGTTTGACCGCAGGCCCATTACGGATGCTAGCAATGAGGCAGTGATCGCTGAGATCTTGGTTGAAAACAGCAGAGGTGTATTTGGAGGGCAAGTTGGTTAGGATGATATCTATGAGGGTGCCCGTGTTTACGGATTTGGGGTTGTACCTGGTGGGTTAACTGATAATTTGTCTGATTGAGGGCATCAAGCTTAGATTGTAGAATGGCCGGGGTGTAAAGTATGTCCCAGTTTAGGTCACCTAGCTGCACGAGCTCTGAAGATAGTTGGGGGGCAATCAATTCACATATGGTGTCCAGGGCACAGCTCGGGGCAGAGGGTGATCTATTGCAAGTGGCAGTGGTGAGAGACTTGTTTCTGGAAAGGTGGATTTTTAAAAGTAGAAGCTCAAATTGTTTTGGAACAGACCTGGATAGTGATACAGAACTCTGCAGGATATCTCTGCAATTAGATTGCAACACCGCCCCCTTTGGCAGTTCTATCTTGTCAGGACATTTTAGAATTAGGTATGGACATTTCTGGGTTTTTGGTGGTCTTCCTAAGCCAGGATTCAGACACGGCTAGAACATCAGGGTTGGCACAATGTGCTAAAGCAGTAAATAAAACAAACTTAGGGAGGAGGCTTCTAATGTTAACATGCATGAAACCAAGGCTTTAACGGTTACAGAAGTCATCAAATGAGAGCACCTGGGGAGTAGGAGTGGAGCTAGGCACTGCAGGGCCTGGGTTGACGTCTACATCACCAGAGGAACAGAGGAGGTGTAGGATAAGGGTACGGCTAAAGGCTATCAGAACCGGTCGTCTAGTACGTTCGGGAACAGAGAGTAAAAGGAGCCGTTTCTGGGCGCGATAGAATAGGTTCAAGGCGTAATGTACAGACAAAGGTATGGTAGGATGTGAGTACATTGGAGGTAAACCTAGGCATTGAGTAATGATGAGAAATCAGGTGATGTCACCGCATATGTGGGAGGTGGAACTAAATAGTTGGTTAAGGCACATTGAGCAGGGCTAGAGAATCTACAGTGAAATAAGACAATAATCACTATCCAGGACAGTAATGGACAAGGAATATTGATATTAAGGAGAGGCATGCGTGATAATAAGGGTCCAGTGAGTGGTTGGGCTGGCTGGAGACACAGTGATTCAGACAGCTAGCAGGCCGGGGCTAGCAAGCTAGCAAAAGGGCCTTAGAGGGACGTCTCGACAGAGGAAAGTCAGTTTTAGCCTTCCCGTGCATTGATGCAGATAGACGAGTCGTGATGGATTAGTAGGGTTCCGATTAGCAGAGGGGTCCAAGACCAATTGGCAAAATAGGTATAGTGGCCCAAGAAATTACCATTAACAGTCCAATATGCTCTAGGCAACTAGCGTGCCGCGGTTAGCATCTCATGCAGATTATGTCGTAGTCCAGTCTTAAAGGATCGGCGGGGTTCTGTGCCCCGTACCGGCAGTAGAAGGGGTCCGGGTATTGTAGCCCAGGAGTGGCTGATGGGCCTCTTCAGCTAGCCGGGAGAGAGGGCCTAGCATGGGCTAGCTCCAGGCTAATTGGTGCTTGCTTTGGGACGACGTTAGCCAGGAGTTGTCAGTCGGATAGCAGCTAGCTAGCTGCAATGATCCAGGTGAAAAGGTCCAGAGCATGCGGTAGGAATCCAGGGGTATTCATTTAAAAAAAATATATATATACAATGAAAAATGTATAAAAAGATATGTACATGGGACACAACAAGACGAAGGACTGCCTACCATCTGTCAGCTGTTAGTGTCTTAACAACCGTTCCACAGGTGCATGTTCATTAATTGTTTATGCATGGGAAACAGGGTTTAAACACTTTACAATGAAGATCTTTGTAGTTATTTGGATTTTTACAAATTATCTTTGAAACATAGGGTCATGAAAAAGGGACGTTTCTATTTTGCTGAGTTTATTTATCAGATGTTATGGCAGGTGTAGCTAAAGGCTTGTGTTCCTAGCCCAGTGCAGTAGTGCAGTAGTATCTAACAATTCACAACAATACACACAAATCTAAATGTAAATGAATGGAATTACGAAATGTATAAATATGAGAACGAGCAATGTCGGCGTGTCATATACAGTAGAATACAGTATATACATATGAAATGAGTAAAGCAGTATGTAAACATTATTAAAGTGACTAGAGTTCCATTTCTATTTATATGGGGCAGCAGCCTCTGAGGTGCACGGTTGAGCAACCGGGTGGTAGCCGGTTAGAGATGGCTATTTAACCGTCTAATGGCGGTTAGACGGTTAAATCTTGGTCCCAGCTTTGATGCACCTGTACTGACTTCGCCTTCTGGATGATAGCAGGGTGAACAGGAAAGGGCTCGGTTGGTCAATGTCCTTGATGATCTTTTTGGCCTTCCTGTGACATCAGGTGCTCTTGGTGTCCTGGTTTTTGGGCGGAGCTGTTGCCGTACCAGGCGGTGATACAGCCCGACAGTGATTTAAAGCTGTTGTGAATTTCCTACTTCAATCATTTATATAGAGGCACTCAGATGTATCTTTTATCTTACAGTACTTAGATTAGGCTAGATAAGGCAAGACATTTAAGTTGGTATTTCTTCAATAACTTCCTTTCGTTGTAAATGTGTCCTGTTTAGTTAAGTAATCTGTGTGCTGATGGGTTTGTTGACCTTCCTTTCAGAGTGTCTGAGAGATGTAGACCATAGAGATGCTCAACATTACATTTCATGGAACCTCTGGGAATAGCTGCTCAGTCGGTTTGCAGACAATAACAATATTTTAAAAAACTGTACATAATGAAAGTAAATGGTAATTATGTTGAATATTATATAGTTGTTCTCACAATTGTAATGTACTGGAAAAGTAAAAGAAAAGTTTTTAATATGCGTACAGATGTAGGATCTGAATTGGCCTTACAAAACTGTCCATTAATTATAATCCAAAACAATAATTCAAATTTCCTGTTGCTGCAGGAGTATTTTCCTGCTGTGAGAAACTGGTCAAATGAAGACTCTACACATGTAGTAGTCTCTATGGGGAGTAGCCTGTTGTTTGAGACAGCCATGGTTAGTTCTCTAATGGTAACCATGGTGAATTAGCAAACCAAATCCACTGTGTTTTGATTAAACCTCCAGCAATGTGGGGGGAAAATAGCAATAGTTTATCTTGTTTAACTCACTGAAATTCATTGTGACAGCTCAGTCGCTTCGGACCAAGGCTCAGGCTAAATGGAATGGATTAAGTGTTAGAATTTTTATTTCGAAAAAAAAAAAAACAGGAAAAACAAACAAACATGAAAACAGCTGGGTCCAGGCTGGGCCCAAGTCAGTGAATAAACTGATGACATTATGGGAACTTTTCTCTCTAACTTATTGTCTGTGTAAAAATAATAGAAATGTGAGTTTTACAGCAGATGTGGTGGTAAACTGTAAGGGGGTGGCTCTGACTGAATACCACCACCATTTATTTAATGATTAGACAATACATATACAGGGAGACATTGAACGTGTAAAACCACGTTTCTCTCTCACAGACAGAGAGGTTAATAATATCTTATGATGAACTCTAACTGAAAAACGTACCTAGACTGACTAATGATAACAGAGATCAAGTCATGTTCATATCTCAGAGCAGAAGCTCTGCCCCGGGGAGACAAGCTGGTGTAGTGAGGAGAACTGTAACTGTTTCCTAGAGGAGACATGGCTGATGTTGTCAAGAAAAGTGGATACTTAATCATACGTCTTACCCAGGAAGTGATCTCTTTGAAACCGCAGAGAACCTGCCTGCTCCATATATACGCTCCAAAAGGATTGTGTGAATAGTAATTCAGGTAAATTCTGGTGCAGTGCACGTATAAAAGATCGGGCCACTGGGGATTGGTCGATAGGGGCTGCATGGAATCCCATGATTCTTTGCATGGTTCAGAGCACTTCATGTGGGAACATCTAAAGAAAGATCTCTGACAAGACAAGGTTATAGACGGATGTGGAATTAACATTTTGTTTTTCCACGTCTGAGGATATCTCTCTACAGTTGTATGACTTTACGTGTATTTCCTCATCATGAACTAAACTCAATCTCTCATTCACTTCACTCACTCACTCACTCACTGTAACAATAATGCTAGTACAAACTCGAACCCAGGCGCCGAGAAACGCAGCAAGCAGAGGTAAGGGGAAATCCAGAACTTTTACTTACAGTCTTAAAAGAAACAAGGCAACCTCACAAGAGCACACTAATAAAACATGAGACCTAAGAAAAGATAGAGGCCAAGAGAACAGAAAGGTAATTAAAGACAAGTGAATCCAATAAGTAATAATCAGGGTAACCTGGAAACTAGAAAACAGGGTAATGGTTTCCTCCAGCGGTAACCTAAGGAAACAACAATCAAGTAACACAGAAACTGTGACAGGACCCCCACCTCAAGGAACAGATCCTAATGTTCCACCATTGGGTAGCTGAATGGTGATGGAAATCCCAAATGAGTCCTGTTACGAATTCAGGTATCCTGTGTGTGCGCGTGTGTGTATGTATCCTGTGTTCTTTTCTCTCCTTCTCCCCTCACAGGTGAAAATCATCACTCCTCAATCAGTCACCAATCAATCAATCATCAATCAGAAGACACACCTCCTCCTGTTTCTTACCCAATCACAGTTCCTTTCCCTTGGTTTAAAAACCCTGTCAGTTGTTTGCTCTGGAGCTCAATCTCTCTGTAAATGCCATATGTCTGTAGATTACTCTGTTTCACCCACTCCTACTATGTCTCTCTATCGCTCTTTATGTATTGAGCTATCTTTTGTTTGAGCACGTCCATATCACTTTGTCCTCACCTGTGAGTATTGTTTTTGGTTATGGTGTTTGTGTTTGTTTGCTGGTGGGAAAAGGGGGAACCAAGACAAGTCGCCCATGGGCATACACTACCCGTAGGTCAACTTTGTTAAAAACACTAGTTAGAACTGGGTGGACCACCCACTGTATGTTTGGTTAGTTAGTTAGCTGTTGTTGGAATAGGCTAGTCTAGCTTAGGGGTGTTTTGGATGATTATTGTTTGTTTCCTTGGCTCAGCCCCCCCCCCCCCCCCCCCCCATTACCGTGTGTTTTCTAATAAATCATGTGTTTGACGGTAATTTAGTTGTCTGTGGTTATTTCGTTCTCACTTTTACTTTTTCACTATTATAATTTGCATGAGTTATGTTACAGGTCTCGTTACCATCGCCCCTAGACTGTCGGGCCAAAAGGGATTCGTAACAAGTCCGGTGTCCAGAATGTCCCGAGACGCAACCCAGGATCGGTCATTAGGACCGTAAACTTCCCAGTCCACGAGATACTGAGTCCCACGCCAGAACTGGCAACTGGAGAGGATGTGTCGCACAGTGTAGGCTGGCTGTCCCGCTATCATGCGAGGCAGAGGTGGAGGCCGAGTGGCCGGAACCAGAGGAATGAACACCACAGGCTTGATTGTGGAGATGTGGAAGGTGGGATGAACCCTCATGGACTGGGGAAGACGCACTGGGGTGCCAACGTCCTTGATTCCACACGCAGAGGCAGAGGGGACTCGAACGGTGATGACGGTTGGCCTGTCGTTGAACCCAAGCTGAGGACCTCAGGAGCGCTGACCAAGCCCTCTTCCATGTCCGGCTGGAAACAGAGGAGCCTGGTATCCATACAAAACCTGGATTGGTGACAGGCCACTGGAGGAACACTGGAGAGTGTTGTGTGCGTACTCCACCCAGGGAAGATGCTGAATCCAAGTGGCGGACACACATTACCGTAAGGAGGTCTCCAGTTCCCGGTTCACCTGCTCTGTTTGACCGTTGGACTGAGGGTGATAGCCCGAGGACAAACTGGTTGATGACCCCAGAAGAGTACAGAATGCCCTCCAGAATCTGGAGGCAAACTGTTTCAACCGGAGCCACAAATGTCCAGAGGAAGTCCGTGAAGGTGGAAAACATGCTGAATAGCTGAGCAGTCTCATGGCAGATGGAAGCTGAGGCAGCAGAATGAAATGTGCTACCTTGGAAAAGTGGTCCACATTGACCAGGATGACAGTGTGGCCCTCTGAGGATGGAAGACCCAACATGAAATCCATAGAGAGATGAGACCAAGGTGGACGAAGAAGCCGCAGAGGCTGTGACGAGGAGTCTTGTTCCGGACACATGTCGGACAGACAGCCACAAAGGTCAGAGTGTCCGCCTCCGCCGAGGAGACACCAAAACCTACTCCTCAGAAACTCTAGCATTTGCTGCCCTCCTGGATGAGAAGTGAGATGAGACGAGTGAGCCCACTGAAGTACCTTGGACCATGCCTCAAGAGGAACAAAATCTCTGTTAGATAGGCAGCCGTCAGGAACTGCCTCACTACTTTGTGCCTCCCTCACTGCAGTCTCTATACATCAGGACACCGGTGTGAGGATGAGCGAGCGTTGAGACAGAACTGCACAAAAAAACCGAAGTCAGAGGCATCCACCTCTACCACGAAGGGAAGAGAAGGATCCGCATTAACTAGAATGGGTGGAGAAGAAAACTGACGTTTTAGGTCCTGGAACACCTATCTCAGCAGCAGGAGTCCAGCTTACATGCCTAGCTGAGTGCTACCAATGGAGCAGCCACCAAACTAAAGTCTCTCACAATTATCTGGTAGAAATTAGCAAAATCACAAAAACGCTTGACTTTCTCGACTATGCTGGGCCGCGGCCAGATGACCACCGCTTCTATCTTTTGGGAGTCCATCCGTACATAGCCCTGAGATATGATGTACCCTAGGAAGGAGATCTGAGGAACGTGAGAAACACTTTCGGCTGTGGATGTGTTCAACCATGAACCTGGAGAAGATGAGGATGTCATCCAGGTACACAACCTGAACAACCACAGCCTGGATGTGTTGATGTTCATCCAACAGCCTGGATGTGTTGATGTTCATCCTACAGCCTGGATGTGTTGATGTTCATCCTACAGCCTGGATGTGTTGATGTTCATCCTACAGCCTGGATGTGTTGCTGTTCATCCTACAGCCTGGATGTGTTGCTGTTCATCCTACAGCCTGGATGTGTTGCTGTTCATCCTACAGCCTGGATGTGCTGATGTTCATCCTACAGCCTGGATGTGTGTCGACCTCCATTCTACAGTCTGGATGTGTGTTGTTGTTCATCCTACAGCCTGGATATGTGTCGACCTCCATTCTTCAGTCTGAATGTGTGTCTATGTACATTCTACAATCTGGCTGTATGTTAATGTACTGCGACAACACATCATCAGCAGGGTAAAACTAACCTGTCTCATGACGGTCTAAACCCAGCTCACGTTCCCTATTAGTGGGTGAACAATCCAACGCTTGGTGAATTCTGCTTCACAATGATATGAAGATCTACAGTCTGGTTGTGTGTCGATTTACATCCTAAAGTCTGGCTGTATGTCGCTGTAAATTCTACAGTAAGGCTGTGTGTCAATGTACTTCCTAACCATTTGTTGGTGTCAAAGCCCTTTAGCCCAACAATGGCAGGAGAGTCAAACAGTCTACTCCAACCAAATGGAGAGGCCTTAGAAGCTGCCTCCCGCTATTAAGAGGTAATTAAAATGCAGTACCCTGTGTATGTAAAGAATGCCAAGCTTGATACAAGGCAAGGAAAGATCACAAAATGAAGCTCCTTATGCAAAATCAAGAGGCACTTTTTGCTGACTATTATAAAAATGTAAACATCAGCAACCTCACATTCCACACAAACCATCCCCTGACATTGCACAGTGCTATATTAGCACACTACCCCTCTGTTAAAACCACTTGTGTGTTGGGGAAAGTAGCTTTTTAAATCACTCCCTTGAGTGCTGTCGCCACCCTTTCGTGCTGTGCTCTCAGGTCGTTTGTGCCTGTGTGTATTATTATGTGGCTGGGTGACCCTAGTTGGTCCTCAGACAGAAGGTCTAGGGTGCGCTGGGTGACCCTAGTTGGTCCTCAGACAGAGGGTCTAGGGTGCGCTGGGTGTTTGTACACCAGAGTTTATATATTTCCTGTTTGAGTCCATAAGGAGTACAATCTGTGTCTTGTGTATGTCCTCAGTGGGTGTGAGGGGGTAGTCAGGAGGGCTATCAGGGTGGCTGACAGGGGGTAGGTGCTCAGAGGGGGTGGGATCCCATGGTCTTGGGCTTCTTCATTTGGCTGTCCCGCTGTGTTGTGGATGCTATGATCAGGGTCTAGGGTGGACTGTTCGGCTGGCTTCTCTGCGGGGGGGGCCACCTCTCTAATGGGTTGTTCTCTGTCACACGCCACCCCCGTCAACCTCTCCTCCTGCAGTCTGATCCTCTCCTCATGCTCTCTTCTCCTGCTCTTTCTCCTGTTGATGTTTTCTCACCACAGTCCAGAGTGCAGATATCTCTCTACACCTCCAGCTCTTTCTCCTGTTGATGTTTTCTCACTACAGTCCAGAGTGCAGATATGTCTCTCTACACCTCCAGCTATCCAGGTCTGGTTAAGGGAGTGTTGTTGTGCTGGACTGTTGTCTGGGTCTGTGCTGACTGGAGTGTAATCACCTGCTGTTCCAGCGTCACCTGCCTTCCCTCCAGCTGGGTTAATTTATCCCTCATTTCAACGAGGGAGTAGTACTCTGTGCTGGGAGGTTGACTTTCCGCTTGGGGTTGCTCATCTGTGGGTTTATGTAATGAAGAGGTCTGGTCTGACCCGCTCGGTGTGGGGGTATCTTTCTCAAGGGAGAGCTTCTCTTGCTGAGCTATTTCTTTGATTAGGTGAAAGTCCAGCTGAAACTGTTTGCGATTGCCCTGTACCAATACCGTTCCAGACTTATAGAGATGTGTATGTCCTGACTCATTATCCTCGTTGTCTAGTGTCTTCAATTTCCAACCATCTGTATCACTCCTCCTCTTAACAGAAGGGTAGTGTGTTAATTTAGCACTGTGCCATGACAGGGGATAATCTGATTAATATAGCACTGTGCCATGCCAGGGGATGGTCTGGTTAATATAGCTCCATGCCAGGGGATGGTCTGGTTAATATAGCTCTGTGCCATGCCAGGGGATGGTCTGGTTAATATAGCACTGTGCCATGCCAGGGGGTGGTCTGGTTAATGTAGCACTGTGCCATGCCAGGGGATGGTCTGGTTAATATAGCACTGTGCCAGGGGACGGTCTGGTTAATATAGCTCCATGCCAGGGGATGGTCTGGTTAATATAGCACTGGGCCATGCGAGGGGATGGTCTGGTTAATATAGCTCCATGCCAGGGGTTGGTCTGGTTAATATAGCTCCATGCCAGGGGATGGTCTTGTTAAAATAGCTCCATGCCAGGGGATGGTCTGGTTAATATAGCTCCATGCCAGGGGATGGGGGATGGTCTGGTTAATATAGCTCCATGCCAGGGGATGGTCTGGTTAATATAGCTCCATGCCAGGGGATGGTCGGGTTAATATAGCTCCATGCCAGGGGATGGTCTGGTTAATATATATAGCTCCATGCCAGGGGATGGTCTGGTTAATATAGCTCCATGCCAGGGGATGGTCTGGTTAATATAGCTCCATGCCAGGGGATGGTCTGGTTAATATAGCTCCATGCCAGGGGACGGTCTGGTTAATATAGCTCCATGCCAGGGGATGGTCTGGTTAATATAGCTCCATGCCAGGGGATAGTCTGGTTAATGTAGCTCCATGCCAGGGTATGGTCTGGGTAATATAGCTCCATGCCAGGGGATGGTCTGGTTAATATAGCTCCATGCCAGGGGATGGTCTGGTTAATATAGCTCCATGCCAGGGGATGGTCTGGTTAATATAGCTCCATGCCAGGGGATGGGGGATGGTCTGGTTAATATAGCTCCATGCCAGGGGATGGGGGATGGTCTGGTTAATATAGCTCCATGCCAGGGGATGGTCTGGTTAATATAGCTCGATGCCAGGGGATGGTCTGGTTAATATAGCTCCATGCCAGGGGATGGTCTGGTTAATATAGCTCGATGCCAGGGGATGGTCTGGTTAATATAGCTCCATGCCAGGGGATGGGGATGGTCTGGTTAATATAGCTCCATGCCAGGGGATGGTCTGGTTAATATAGCTCCATGCCAGGGGATGGTCTGGTTAATATAGCTCCATGCCAGGGGTTGGTCTGGTTAATATAGCTCGATGCCAGGGGATGGTCTGGTTAATATAGCTCCATGCCAGGGGTTGGTCTGGTTCATATAGCTCGATGCCAGGGGATGGTCTGGTTAATATAGCTCCATGCCAGGGGTTGGTCTGGTTAATATAGCTCCATGCCAGCGGATGGGGGATGGTCTGGTTAATATAGCTCCATGCCAGGGGATGGTCTGGTTAATATAGCTCCATGCCAAGGGATGGTCT
Source organism: Oncorhynchus mykiss (assembly GCF_013265735.2). Classification (NCBI taxonomy): domain Eukaryota; kingdom Metazoa; phylum Chordata; class Actinopteri; order Salmoniformes; family Salmonidae; genus Oncorhynchus; species Oncorhynchus mykiss. The sequence continues at coordinate 40,448,623 of NC_048588.1, forward strand.
GGTTAATATAGCTCCATGCCAGGGGTTGGTCTGGTTCATATAGCTCGATGCCAGGGCATGGTCTGGTTAATATAGCTCCATGCCAGGGGTTGGTCTGGTTAATATAGCTCCATGCCAGCGGATGGGGGATGGTCTGGTTAATATAGCTCCATGCCAGGGGATGGTCTGGTTAATATAGCTCCATGCCAAGGGATGGTCTGGTTAATATAGCTCCATGCCAGGGGATGGTCTGGTTAATATAGCTCCATGCCAGGGGATGGTCTGGTTAATATAGCTCCATGCCAGGGGATGGGGGATGGTCTGGTTAATATAGCTCCATGCCAGGGGATGGGGGATGGTCTGGTTAATATAGCTCCATGCCATGTGATGGTCTGGTTAATATAGCTCCATGCCAGGGGATGGTCTGGGTAATATAGCTCCATGCCAGGGGATGGTCTGGTTAATATAGCTCCATGACAGGGGATGGTCTGGGTAATATAGCTCCATGCCAGGGGTTGGTCTGGTTAATATAGCTCCATGCCAGAGTATGGTCTGGTTAATATAGCTCCATGCCAGGGGATGGTCTGGGTAATATAGCTCCATGCCAGGGGATGGTCTGGGTAATATAGCTCCATGACAGTGGATGGTCTGGGTAATATAGCTCCATGCCCGGGGATGGTCTGGTTAATATAGCTCCATGCCAGGGGATGGTCTGGTTAATATAGCTCCATGCCAGGGGATGGTCTGGGTAATATAGCTCCATGCCAGGGGATGGTCTGGTTAATATAGCTCCATGCCAGGGGATGGTCTGGTTAACATAGTTCCATGCCAGGGGATGGTCTGGTTAATATAGCTCCATGCCAGGGGATGGTCTGGTTAATATAGCTCCATGCCAGGGGATGGGGGATGGTCTGGTTAATATAGCTCCATGCCAGGGGATGGTCTGGTTAATATAGCTCCATGCCAGGGGATGGTCTGGTTAATATATATAGCTCCATGCCAGGGGATGGTCTGGTTAATATAGCTCCATGCCAGGGGATGGTTTGTGTGGAATATGAAGTTGCTTATGTTCCCATTTTTATAATAGTCAGCCAAAAGTGTCTCTTGATTTTCTATAAGGAGCTTCATTTTGTACTCTTTTCGTGTGTCTTTTAATTCTTTACATACAGTACATACTGTATTTTAGTTAGCGGGAGGGTGCTTCTAAGGCCTCTCCATTTGGTTGGGGCTCTTTAGCCATTGTTGGGCTAAAGGGCGTTGACACCTCTCACTTGACACGTCAGTGCTAGTTGAAGTTGTTTCAAGCTTGGTACCCTTAACTTAGCATTCAGCCCTTTTAAAGTAAAATATATCACTGCCATTTATTTTTTCTTCTTGGCTTTAAAAGTAGCTTAAACATAGACTAAACATTACTCACTCAGTTCCAAGGTTGAATGGTGCTATCAGGTTTCTGTTGTTTGTTTGCCACTGAATTTTCTGTATAGCTTGGAAATAATTCTATTTGGTATTAGGTCATTCCAAAATCATTAGGTAATTAGGTCATTCCAAAATCAGGTTGTGGGTTTGGAGTTTTGATTTGGAGTGATGGTTGTGTTGTGGAGGGTAGCATCCTGTATATGTCCTGGTGACATAGTGTTGTAGAGGGTAGTATCCTGTATATGTCCTGGTGACATAGTGTTGTGGAGGGTAGCATCCTGTATATGTCCTGGTGACATAGTGTTGTAGAGGGTAGTATCCTGTATATGTCCTGGTGACATAGTGATGGTTATGTTGTGGAGGGTAGTATCCTGTATATGTCCTGGTGACATAGTGTTGTAGAGGGTAGTATCCTGTATATGTCCTGGTGACATAGTGTTGTGGAGGGTAGCATCCTGTATATGTCCTGGTGACATAGTGTTGTGGAGGGTAGCATCCTGTATATGTCCTGGTGACATAGTGTTGTAGAGGGTAGTATCCTGTATATGTCCTGGTGACATAGTGATGGTTATGTTGTGGAGGGTAGTATCCTGTATATGTCCTGGTGACATAGTGTTGTGGAGGGTAGTATCCTGTATATGTCCTGGTGACATAGTGCTGTGGAGGGTAGTATCCTGTATATATCCTGGTGACATAGTGAAGGTTATATTGTGGATGGTAGTATCCTGTATATGTCTTGGTGACATAGTGAAGGTTGTTGTGGAGGGTAGTATCCTGTATATGTCCTGGTGACATAGTGTTGTAGAGGGTAGTATCCTGTATATGTCCTGGTGACATAGTGTTGTAGAGGGTAGTATCCTGTATATGTCCTGGTGACATAGTGTTGTGGAGGGTAGTATCCTGTATATGTCCTGGTGACATAGTGAAGGTTATGTTGTGGATGGTAGTATCCTGTATATGTCCCTGACAGAAAATCCAAGTTTATCTAACTCTAAATCTATCTTTTTCAAGAACATGCTGAAAAATGCAGGATCTCTCTCTCTCTCACACACACAGACAGACACAGACAGACAGACACAGACAGACAGACACAGACAGACAGACACAGACAGACAGACACAGACAGACAGACAGACACAGACAGACAGACAGACACAGACAGACAGACACAGACAGACAGACACAGACAGACAGACACAGACACAGACAGACAGACACAGACAGACAGACAGACACAGACAGACAGACACAGACAGACAGACACAGACACAGACAGACACAGACAGACAGACAGACACAGACAGACAGACACAGACAGACAGACACAGACAGACAGACACAGACACAGACAGACAGACACAGACAGACAGACACAGACAGACAGACAGACACAGACACACACACACACAGACAGACAGACAGACAGACACACAGACAGAGAGGAGAGCTGCACTTCTATTGGTAACAGACACCTGACCATGAACCACTCCTCCACTCCGCTCACCTTTGACACTGTGGACCATGTGGTCAATAACTAAGAGTAGTTAGAGTAGTCCTCCGACTGGGGACCCTAGCCATGGGTCCTGATTGGACAGGAGATTCCGGCAGCGCCGGACAGGCAGGAGATCCCGGTGCTTGAGTTGGGGTGGGCAGTCAACATAGAAAAACAAAGCTTGTGTTTTTCTATGTTAGTTTTTTTGTTCGGCCTAGTATGGCTCTCAATCAGAGGCAGGTGTCGTTAGTTGTCTCTGATTGAGAATCATACTTAGGTAGCCTGGGTTTCACTTCTGGTTTGTGGGTGTTTGTTTTCCGTGTGAGTGTTTGTCGCCACACGGTACTGTTTCGGTTTTCGTTTTGTTCACATCGTTTATTGTTTTGTATTTCAGTGTTCAGTTCGTTTCAATTAAATATCATCTGATGGGCCTCTTCAGCTAGCCGGGAGAGAGGGCCTAGCATGGGCTAGCTCCAGGCTAATTGGTGCTTGCTTCGGTACAGACGTCAGCCAGGAGTTGTCAGTCGGATAGCAGCTAGCTAGCTGCAATGATCCAGGTGAAAAGGTCCAGAGCATGCGATAGGAACCCAGGGATATGGAGCGAAAATAGGTCCGGTATGCTCCTGTCTGAGTCACGTTGTACAAACTGGCGAGAGCTTTCCGAGCTAATGGTTAGCTGATGACCGCTAGCAGTGGTTAGCTGACTACTATCTAGTAGCTAGTGAGCTGGCTAGCTTCTGTTGGGGGATTCTGGTTCTGAGGTAACCGAGGGAAAAGTTTTACCGGTTCCGAGAAAAATAATGATACTTTAGAAAAAACAGAATCACACCACATTGGGTGAGGCGGGTTGCAGAAGAGTTATTTGAAGTTGTGGTTTACAAAAATATTAAAAAGATATGTGAAGAATAAGATATAGAAAGACATATACATGGGACATGACAAGATGAAGGACAAAGACGTCTCACTGCTACACCATCTTGGATATACACACTATTGTATCATCAAACAGTAATTCAGGGAATTCGCATCGTAGGATTGCAGGAATACAACCTTTAAGATAAACATGGCTATCTAACTATCCGGTTCAAATGTGATTTTAATAAGCAGATTGTCTGATATAACTGTATAGGCCCAGTCATCCTCCTCTGTCCACTTGCATCGCTCCTCTCTCAGCTGAGAGGCCTGGAGACTGATGGGAGGTTAGAGGTGGCCATGATGATTGTGATTCAATATGATGCATGAACGCTGAGAGATCCTCCAGGCCATGAATGATGATGCGTACGGTGACATCCCCAGGCCTTGCGAGAAATGTTGATGCAGACACTGACCATGACAAGAAACACGAGCACAGCCAGCCACGCCACCCGGAATAACTTACATTCTGACATTCACGCATGCACCCACACAAACAGACCCACACTCACAGACACACACATATACACACACAAACACAATAATAGGTAGACATGTCGACACACACACACATGCTGGCACACACTCTCATAAACACACATATAGCCCCTAAATTGCAAAATGGAGCCTACCATACCATCAGGAATCACTCCTGTGACTGTACCATCAGGAATCACTCCTGTGACTGTACCATCAGGAATCACTCCTGTGACTGTACCATCAGGAATCACTCCTGTGACTGTACCATCGGGAATCACTCCTGTGACTGTACCATCGGGAATCACTCCTGTGACTGTACCATCGGGAATCACTCCTGTGACTGTACCATCAGGAATCACTCCTGTGACTGTGCCCCAACCAGACTTTAAAGCCCTCTGAGCCCCACAGGACCCACCAACAGACAGCAGGGAACTGATCAAAGACGAGTCCCCAGATGGAAGCTTTAACGTGTCTAGACTTGTTTGATTGACACGATGACATAACCAGGCTGATGTAGTGCTGACTCATCACTGGCTCTTCACTCATTAGCATAATGACACTGTGCAGTATAGAGAAAATTCAAAAGGACAGACAGTGAGTTAATAATGAAATAGATAAGGCCTCTCTTCCTCTGTGTCGCTGGCTTTGTCCTGCCTTTACCATCAAACCTCAGGTGGCCCAATCAAGGAGAGGACCTTTGAAGTGTGACTGCAGGCCGGAGCTCTTTTCATCAATCTGTGTGTGTGTGTGTGTGTGTGGACATGCTTTCGTCACCTCATGGGAACCACTGTCTTAAGTAGCAGTAGAGAAGGAACAATTGTACTCTCTGTCTCTCTCTCTCTCTGTCTCTCAATTTCTCTCTTTCTCTCTCTCTCTCTCTCTCTCTCTCTCTCTGTCTCTGTCTTTGTCTCTGTCTCTGTCTCTGTCTATCCCTCTCTGTCTCTCTCTCTCTCTCACTCACACACTCTGTCTTCCCATGTCTCTCTCTGATCTTGTCCCCATGGCAATAGGATCAGGGGATGTGGTAGGTGACTGATTTCCCCTTTGTCTCAGCTGGTGACGGATTGCTTCATCCCTGTGGAAACAATTACCATAACAACGCCTACGTGCTTGAAGCATAAAGAACCAGGTTCATACCTGAATGTTAAACCATACCTCACTACACGCTGATGGGCTCGGATTTCCAAACTTTGAATATAATTGGTCATTGGTTATACTAGAGACATGAGAGGTGCCATAGTCCATGGTCTACACCAGAGGCTAAAGGTTATCTGTAGGGGGGATGGATATAAGGTGGATGTGGTTAAGCTCGGAATGTGCTGAGTGCAAGGAAGACGATCACATGTTGGCAGGCACTGATAAGGGTAGAGACCTGTGGATTAGTGAAGAAGGGGGTCGAGGTCATGTCAGATCATGTTGAGGGAGAAGGAACAGTTTATTGCCGTGTCACTTAATTTCCAGCCTAGCAACAAAGAAGTAATGTTTAGAGAGAAGGAGGAGATTCCACTCCAAATTGGGATATATATATACAACGACCACTTTTGTCTGTTCAGCTGTTCGATTCTTTGGGAGAATAAACTTGGTTGGAGCTTTCATATTGTCCGTCAATTTCCTACTCTGATATTTAGAACCTAACAACACAAACAAACAGAGAGAGAGAGACAGAGAGAGAGAGATCGGATGCCCCCAGGGTTTTATCCAATCACAGGAAAACGTGGAGACCCCAGGGCCCTGATCCAATCAGAGGGCAGGATGGGCCATGTGCTGTCCTTGTGGACCTTGTAGTGGTGTTTTATTATTGCACATATATGGGCGCTTACACACACACAGGTGAAAGTGTGAGTTGGGGAGCCACCCTCAGGCCGAGCAGTACCAGTGGGAGTGAGAGGAAGTCATTAAACAGAGAAAACTGAGACGTTGGGAAAGGAAGAGAGATGAGCCTTCAGGATGAAAAAAGGCTTAAACAAGCATTCGGTCTTCAAGGGTATTCTAGGGGTTGAGATCGGCAGCCAAATGCCCCTCTTTCTGTCAGAGAGAGAGAGAGAGAGAGAGAGAGAGAGAGATCGGATGCCCCCAGGGTTTTATCCAATCACAGGAAAACGTGGAGACCCCAGGGCCCTGATCCAATCAGAGGGCAGGATGGGCCATGTGCTGTCCTTGTGGATCTTGTAGTGGTGCTTTATTATTGCCCATATATGGTCGCTGGAACACACACACACACACACACTACACACACACACCCTAATTACAGTAGAAAGTGACCAAAAGCCCTGGTGGTTAAGAAATGAACTCTGTCCTTCCGTCTTCTCGTGGCTAGGTGATTGAGTATTCTGGGTTACAAAGGTCCGAGCCAGACATCACTAATCAAATGAAAATAGATCAATGTATCTCATTACTATTCGTCATTTGTCTGGTTGGGTCTGGGTTAAATACTTTTTTTTACCTGAATAATGTTCACTGTCTCCTCAATTTCTCCTCCCTTCCACACAGCTTCTCATCGCTCCTCCCCCTCTTCCTCATTAATAATTATCTCCCTCGCTAGACAGTTGAAATAGAAGGAAACCTTTTCACCTGTATCCGACAGGTGGAGGTGGAACAGGCGGTAAGGTGTGTGTGTGTGTGTGTGTACGATATGTGTGTGTGTCTAGTGTGTGTGTGTGTGTGTGTGTGTGTGTACGATATGTGTGTGTGTGTGTACGATATGTGTGTGTTTGTTGTGCGGTAGCTGTTTCCTAGCTAAGATTATCTGACTCGTGTAATGAATGAAGATGAATTCATTACTTTCTGTCATTCAGCCCACTCTCCCTCTCCATCACCATCTCTATTGCTCATATCCCCTCTCTGTCTCTCCTCTCCTCCTTCTCTCTGTGTGTCAGTGGCCCACTCACTCACCTTAAGGTCATCTAGAGCTGATTAGCATGAGGAAACAAAATCAACTACTCTTCCTGTTACAACCATCTCAGTAACAACATACACACATGCTGTATGCACGCACACACACACACACACACACACACACACACACACACACACACCCGTGTGTTGAGTGATCCTGGATTTGAACATTACCTCTTATGTTTGCTGTATGTCTCTGACAGCTGTTTAAACAGAGTACTCATATTGATCAACTTTCTCTTTCTTCCGTGCTGTGTAGTGTGTGTTGTGTGTGTTTGTTGTGAGTTGTGTGTTGTGTGTGTTTGTTGTGAGTTGTGTGTTTGTGTGTGGTGTGTGGTGTGTGTGTGTGTGTGTGTTGTGTGTGTGTGTGTGTATGGTGTGTGTGTGGTGTGTTGTGTGTGTGGTGTGTTGTGTGTGTTTTGTGTGGTGTGTGGTGTGGTGTGTGTGTTGTGTGTGTGTGGTGTGTTGTGTGTGTTGTGTGTTGTGTGTTGGTGTGTGTGTGTGTGTGTGTTGTATGTTGTGTGCGTGCATACAGTATGTGTGTCTGTTGTTACTGAGATGGATGTAACTGGAAAAGTGGTTTATTTTGTTTCCTCGTTTTGTTTCATCTCTTCTTCTCTTCCAGGAAGACGACAGTGTCTGTTGAACAGTTCCTAATCAGTTCAGATTAACTCCTCTGAAAAAGAAGACACACAAAACGGCTGAGATTTCTCTGCATGGGCTTGGCAGCACTCCTTCCTTCCTTTTTTCCCTCGGTCCCTCGTTTGTTGTCCGAGTGGAGAAGAGAGGAGAACAAAGGAGTAAGCATCCCTTTGTTGGGATTAGGTGGAGAAAAAAGGCTTTTGTCTTTGAGGCGCTGTGCGCATTTTCTCCATCTAATTTAATAACACGCCTTTGTGCTGTGGTGAGCTATCGCGTGTGTGTTTAACTGTGTGTGTGTGTGTGTTTGTGTGTTTAACTGTGTGTGTGTGTGTGTGTGTGTGTGTGTGTGTTTGTGTGTTTCCCATCTGTTTGACCATTTTCTCCATCTAATTTAATAACACGCCTTTGTGCTGTGGTGAGCTATCGCGTGTGTGTTTAACTGTGTGTGTGTGTGTGTGTGTGTTTGTGTGTTTAACTGTGTGTGTGTGTGTGTGTGTGTGTGTGTTTGTGTGTTTCCCATCTGTTTGAATGGCAAACGTCCCTCCTAGGACTTATTTTTATGTTGGTATTCTGTCTGAGTGAGAAGCAAAGTTATTTGAAATAATTTAGGAGTTCTGTTATCTTGGTAGTCTGTCTGAGTGAGAATCAATGTGATTTGAAATAATTTCCTCCGACATGTTAGACAAGAGTTGGCTTGAAGGGGGTTGGCAGTGTGTGAGAGGGGGGGATGACAGTGTGTCTGAGAGGGGGATGACAGTGTGTGTGAGAGGGGGATGACAGTGTACGAGAGAGAGAGAGAAAGATTTAGTGGACCACTCCATTAGCTTGATGGCCGCTAAATATTTACCAAACATTTCTCTCTCTCTCTCCACGCCACCCCAGCCTGACTACTATTGACTAACTTTGACCTCTGCTTGATTTCTAGTTATCCCTCTCAGTGTGACTTCTCAGTGAGATGTGGCTACAGTCCTAGCCGGTATTAAATAGAATGTCCTGGCCCTGTGGTTACCTAAATTACACCATTGGCTCACAGCTAAAACTGGAGCATTTTCAAATGCATTTTCTTGTTGTCTCCTTTTTTTAGTAAATTAGAAAACTACATTTAAGAAAAATACATTTTTAAAGATTACTTTTCAACATTGCCTGCTACCGAGTTCTCACTACTCATAAAAACATAATATTGCAGTACTTCCTTCATGCCCCTTTGACAGTGATGGCAACTATGTGATTGAGTGCTAGCCAGCTAGCCATGACAGTGCTAGCAGCCACATGAGTGAATGCTAGCCAGCTAGCCATGACAGTGCTAGAAACCACATGAGTGAGTGCTAGCCAGCTAGCCATGACAGTGCTAGCAGCCACATGAGTGAATGCTACCCAGCTAGCCATGACAGTGCTAGCAACCACGTGAGTGAGTACTAGCCAGCTAGCCATGACAGTGCTAGCAGCCATGTGATTGAGTGCTTGCCAGCTAGCCATGACAGTGCTAGCAGCCACATGAGTGAATGTTAGCCAGCTAGCCATGACAGTGCTAGCAACCACGTGAGTGAGTGCTAGCCAGCTAGTCATGACAGTGCTAGTGTAACAGGGTTGGTTATGTTTCCACTTGCCTCTAAAGAAATGTTTTTAATGTTCAAGCATTCTTATAGGTTAGTACAACTCTGATGACAATAAGGTGTGTTGTGATTGGCCCCGCTTGCAGATAGGGGGAGATCGCGAACGTCAGGTCTTCTCAGTATGAAAATGTGATGCAAGGGGTAGGTCACGTTCTGAATACTGTTTTCTATTTTCTATTTTACAATGTGTACAAGTTTGCTGTACGTTACTGATTTATACATGTGTGGGTATATGGTACCTGTTAGGGATTGAGGGGCTTTCTGGGATGTGCTTTGGCATAGGATTGCTGTAAATAAGTGTGTTAGCTAGCATGCACCGATGTAATGGTCACATAAGCCCACTGCTAACACAGTTTTCTTCATGCTACAGATTTTGCTATCGACAGCCATCAATACCGTTAAGCCCTGCACAACTAACGTGCTGTTTCCCATTTAACAACAGCAGAAATAAATTATGCTCAACTGGGACCACTGGCCGAAGTGATTTATTTTGAGAAAACACAACGCATAGAGAGTACATATGTTACACTAGCAACCACGTGAGTTTGTGTGAAGTAACAATGTTTATTGTAACCAGGCAAACGACAGGTCGAGGCAGGAAGGGGTCGATAATCCAGAGTAGTGGTCAAGGTAGAGGACGGTAGGCAGGCTCAGGGTCAGATCAGGCAGAGGTCAGCATTCCAGAGTAGTGGTCAAGGTAGAGGACGGTAGGCAGGCTCAGGGTCAGATCAGGCAGAGGTCAGCAATCCAGAGGTGGGATAAATGTACAGGACGGCAGGCAGACTCCGGGTCAGGGCAGTCAAGGGTCAAAAAACCAGGAGGACTAGAAAAAGGGAGACTGGTGGGAAAACCAGGAGCTGAGACAAAACTCTGGTTGACTTGAACAAACGAGACGAACTGGCACAGACAGACAGAGAACACAGGTATAAATACCCAGGGGATAAGTGGGGAAGATGGGCGACACCTGGAGGGGGGTGGAGACAAGCACAAGGTGAAACAGATCAGGGCGTGACAGTGAGGTGAGTTACAACTACAGAAAACAAGTTAAATGTCCTACCTGTGATTAAATGATTTCCACACACATATGTAACCTACTGAAGACACAGGGCTTTTCTTGTACGCTCTATTCCTCTAAGTGGCAGCATTAAGAACCTAGGTCGACCTGGTTACATGTACAATGAACAACTCAGCAGCCTTTAGGCATGTTCTGTTTTACAATGGGTGTCAATTTGTGGGCGTGGTCCAGGGGAATTCCTTATTATTATATGAATATCGACTCGGAGTATTCTCAGTGTTTGTTCTCTGATGTCCAGTTTGTGTGTGTGTTTGTATGTGCTTGCCTGTGTGTCCGTGTCCGTGTGTGTGTGTGTCTGTCTGTCTGTCTGTCTGTCTGTCTGTTAGTGTATGTGTGTGTGTCTATCTGTCTGTGTGTGTGTGTATGTGTGTGTCTTTCTGTCTGTGTGTGTCTTTGTGTCTTTGTGTCTTTGTGTCTTTGTGTCTTTGTGTCTGTCTGTCTGTCTGTCTGTCTGTCTGTCTGTCTGTCTGTCTGTCTGTCTGTCTGTCTGTCTGTCTGTCTGTCTGTCTGTCTGTCTGTCTGTCTGTCTGTGTGTGTGTGTGTGTGTGTGTGTGTGTGTGAGAAGAGACATAAGAAATAGGGAGAGACAGATATAGAAAGCGATATGGGATAGAGAGAGAGACAAGTGACCAATCTTAAATTGACCTCGGGCCATTTTCCTAAAGCGTTCACTTTCTCATTCAGCAAATTGGGATAAACTCTGTACCCTTACTGTACCCTTACAGCATAGAGTAGGGTTGAATGGTGGGAACCTGGTTACTGAGATTTACTCCCAAAAACAACTCCATTTTCCAGGGATTAATAACATAGAAATTGGTAATTTATAATAATTCATTTATATGAACAGCGTGGCATGAAATGGAACTGTTAAATGATGAATGTCTAAATCAGGCTTGTCTCTGGATGATGAATAATCAATGTTCAGGGTGGGGACAGACAGCTCATATCAGGGTGGGGACAGACAGCTCATATCAGGATGGGGACAGACAGCTCATATCAGGGTGGGGACAGACAGCTCATATCAGGGTGGGGACAGACAGCTCATATCAGGGTGGGGACAGATAGCTCATATCAGGGTGGGGACAGACAGCTCATATCAGGGTGGGGACAGACAGCCCATCTCAAGGTGGGGACAGACAGCCCATCTCAGGATTGGGACAGACAGCTCATCAGTGTGGGGACAGACAGCTCATCTCAGGGTGGGGACAGACAGCTCATCTCAGGGTGGGGACAGACAGCTCATATCAGGGTGGGGACAGACAGCTCATCTCAGGGTGGGGACAGACAGCTCATCTCAGGGTGGGGACAGACAGCTCATCTCAGGGTGGGGACAGACAGCTCATATCAGGGTGGGGACAGGCAGCTCATATCAGGGTGGGGACAGACAGCCCATCTCAGGATGGAGGACAGACAGCTCATATCAGGGTGGGGACAGACAGCTCATATCAGGGTGGGGACAGACAGCTCATATCAGGGTGGGGACAGACAGCTCATATCAGGGTGGGGACAGACAGCTCATATCAGGGTGGGGACAGACAGCTCATATCAGTGTGGGGACAGACAGCCCATCTCAGGATGGAGGACAGACAGCTAATATCAGGGTGGGGACAGACAGCTCATATCAGGGTGGGGACAGACAGCTCATCTCAGGGTGGGGACAGACAGCCCATCACAGGGTGGGGACAGACAGCTCATCTCAGTGTGGGGACAGACAGCTCATCACAGTGTGGGGACAGACAGCCCATCACAGTGTGGGGACAGACAGCTCATCTCAGGGTGGGGACAGACAGCCCTTCACAGTGTGGGGACAGACAGCCCATCACAGGGTGGGGACAGACAGCTCATCTCAGTGGGGACAGACAGCCCATCACAGTGTGGGGACAGACAGCCCATCACAGTGTGGGGACAGACAGCCTATGTCAGGGTGGGGACAGACAGCTCATCTCAGGTTGGGGACAGACAGCCCATCTCAGGGTGGGGACAGACAGCTCATCTCAGTGTGGGGACAGACAGCTCATCTCAGTGTGGGGACAGACAGCTCATCTCAGTGTGGGGACAGACAGCTCTTCTCATGTTGGGGACAGACAGCCCATCTCATGTTGGGGACAGACAGCCCATCTCAGTGTGGGGACAGACAGCTCCTCACAGTGTGGGGACAGACAGCCCATCTCAGTGTGGGGACAGACAGCTCATCTCAGTAATGCATGTAGACCGATCATCTCATCATTGTAACTTGTTTATCTTGTGACAGGTAGTCCTACACTCGCTGCAGCATGGTCTACAGTAATATGAGAACCAGCTGCATGTCCAACTCATACATCTACATCTGGCAGATGTATTTATTGTCAATATGTTGTAAAAAACAATTCAACTTCAGGGTTTTGAAACAGCCCTATCACTGAAACATACTTGTTTTAAATCAGATCTGTCTTCCTCTAAAATACAGCGAGAATATTCAACCTTGTTATACATATCAAAAAATACTGTTGACCTTCTGAAGTGTGACGATAGATTCAGATATCCACAAAAAGAGGTTAAAAAGACATAGGTATGTAGCAAGCTCTTGTCTTTGAGATGCTTGCCCCCATTCTTTTGCGTTGACAGATGTTTGCCCCCATTCTGTCGTGTTTCACAGATGCTTGCCCCCATTCTGTTGTGTTGACAGATGCTTGCCCCCATTCTGTTGTGTTGACAATATTTTCCCCATTCTGTCATGATGTGATCTTCCTGTCTGGGTTGGCGCCCCCCCTTAGGTTGTGCCGTGGCGGAGATCTTTGTGGGCTATACTCGGCCTTGTCTCAGGATGGTAAGTTGGTGGTTGAATATATCCCTCTAGTGGTGTGGGGGCTGTGCTTTGGCAAAGTGGGTGGGGTTATATCCTTCCTGTTTGGCCCTGTCTGGGGGTATCATCGGATGGGGCCACAGTGTCTCCTGACCCCTCCTGTCTCAGCCTCCAGTATTTATGCTGCAGTAGTTTATGTGTCGGGGGGCTAGGGTCAGTTTGTTATATCTACAGTACTTCTCCTGTCCTATTCGGTGTCCTGTGTGAATTTAAGTATGCTCTCTCTAATTCTCTTTCTCTCTTTCCTTCACTCTCTCGGAGAACCTGTGCCCTAGGACCATGCCTCAGGACTACCTGACATGATGACTCCTTGCTGTCCCCAGTCCACCTGGCCGTGCTGCTGCTCCAGTTTCAACTGTTCTGCCTGTGATTATTATTATTTGACCATGCTGGTCATTTATGAACATTTGAACATCTTGGCCATGTTCTGTTATAATCTCCACCCGGCACAGCCAGAAGAGGACTGGCCACCCCACATAGCCTGGTTCCTCTCTAGGTTTCTTCCTAGGTTTTGGCCTTTCTAGGGAGTTTTTCCTAGCCACCGTGCTTCTACACCTGCATTGCTTGCTGTTTGGGGTTTTAGGCTGGGTTTCTGTACAGCACTTTGATATATCAGCTGGTGTACGAAGGGCTATATAAATACATTTGATTTTATTTGATTTTGAATTTGATGTTGACAGATGCTTTCCCCCATTCTGTTGTGTTGACAAATACTTTCTTGATGTTTGAGAAATAATGTCTAATTCTGACATGAGACAGTAAGAGCTAGTTGTGTATGTATGTGTGTGTTTAATAAGTGTCCCTGTGTTTGTGTATGTGTGTGTGTGGTTGTGTGTGTGTGTGTGTGTGTGCGTGTGCGTGTGTGTCTGTGTGTGTGTGTGTTTAATAAGTGTGCCTGTGTTTGTGTATGTGTGTGCCTGTGTTTGTGTGTGTGTGTGGTTGTGTGTGTGTGTGTGTCTGTGTGTGTGTGTTATACCCTATCCAACTTCCTCAGCATATCCAGCTGGGTAATTCCTGTCATACGTTCCTGCTGACTGGGGAGAGTACAGTTCTATGTTCAGGCACCCTTTTGTGTTTGTATTCTGTGTGTTTGTACAGGTTGTGTGTGTGTGTATGTGTGCGCCTAAATATGTGTGTGTGCTGGTGTGTATGTTGTGTGTGTGTAGGTGTGTAAATGTGTGGGTGGGTATGAATACAGAAGCCTGTAGTTTCAGTGCAGTAATCTGGGTGAGGTTTTACCTCTTTGCTCAGGATCAAGCTGATGCAGTCTTTGGTCTCGTTTTCCTCACTCAGAATCACTGCTGGGACACTTTTTCTGAACAAACTTCCTTTTTACAGTTCTGTCCAACTGCTTACACACAAAATCTTTTCATGTCACACGGTTTTTGATACCTCTCACTCAAAGTGCAAAACTACACACCAAATATCCAAAACCATAAGCTATTCCTCAGCGTTTGACTGAGAGATAAAACACTTAAAAAACACTACACACAATTCTCTACCTAAAACACAAAAATATAACAGGAAGTGACTTGCTTTTCGTTTCCAAACATAACCAATCAAAATGCTACACTTATTCACCAGGTCACACACACACTCCTCACATGTGCAAACACTAATAG